>NC_092169.1:7240000-7840000 GCF_045791955.1 Oncorhynchus clarkii lewisi
CACAGTAATTGTACCAGTCCTAGATGCCAATACTGCAGTAGCAGCCTGCCACACAGGCAGTCATTCAAGGAGGATCTCAGGATGCCGGCAGCTGGTAGCAGTGGCAGGCAGGCAGGCACAGAGAGGTACACTGTTCGCCTAGCTAGCTAAAGCCTGCTTAGGTGACTGTGTGCTGAGGATAAGGCTTCCCAGACTCTGACTCACTGAGACACAGCCAGCCAGGACCAACTCAAGGGAAGGCAAGGGGTATGGAGAAGTGGGGCATTTTGAATGGCTGTGGTTGTAGGTCATTGTAAAAATACTGCAGCAGGGCAACAGTCCATTTCAAATACTCACAAAATGTGGAAAACATCTAGATAAATCATTCAGTTTGAAATACTGGATTTATCAGGTAATCAACAGATTGAGACAGTGGTGTGTGTTTGCCTTATTCAGTTCAGTTTTTCCCCAAAATAAAATAGTTATTCCAGGTTTACACTTTAATAGAAAAACAATGCTTTAACCACATCAGGAGACCCCACTGAAGTGATGACCTTTCACTGACATTTCAACAGGTTATAAATGAGGAACAAGTAACTAACTTTTAATAATGCCTGACAAGCATTTAAGATGTGAATGAGGAAGGGAGAGGTGATCACAGAGCAATAATGAGTATGGAGAAAACAAATCACTGGATAGTAAGAGGATATACAAACACCTAGCCTCGAGACTTCTAAAAGCAGTCGCTGATTCTTTGGTGATGTTAAGTTCCAGATTCAATCACTTACAGCAGGTATTTCCAGTTATATTTTCCAACGGGGCTATACATTTGGGTGAGGTTTTTTTCTCGCCTGAGTAGCCTCGTTTCACTGCCAAAAATGACAGGGAGACAGTGGTAACGCACGTGCAAGCAGTTGCTCCCGACGCCACGTGGGTACACTGCAGCATCCACCGAGAGGCTCTTGCTGCCAAAGGAATGCCTAACAGCTTGAAAGACGTTTTGGACACTACGGTGAAAAAAATGGTTCACTTTGTTAAAATAAGGCCCCTGAACTCGTGTATTTTCTGCACTATGCAATGATACGGGCAGCGACCATGTAACGCTTTAACCTCTTTGATCTCTAGGGGCGCTATTTCATTTTTGGATAAAAAACGTTCCCGTTTTAAGCGCGATATTTTGTCACGAAAAGATGCTCGACTATGCATATTCTTGACAGTTTTTGAAAGAAAAACACTGAAGTTTCAGAATCTGCAAAGATAGTCTGTAAGTGCCCCAGAACTCATTCTACAGGCGAAACCAAGATGATGCGTCAACCAGGAAATGAGCAGAATTTCTGAAGCTCTGTTTTCCATTGTCTCCTTATATGGCTGTGATTGCGCAAGGAATGAGCCTACACTTTCTGTCGTTCCCCCAAGGTGTTAGCAGCATTGTGACGTATTTGTAGGCATATCATTGGAAGATTGACCATAAGAGACTACATTTTCCAAGTGTCCGCCTGGTGTCCTGCGTGGAATTCGGTGCGCAATTGCCAGCTGCTTGTACTTTTCCATTTGATTGAGGGGAGAAACCATGCTTCCAAGAACGATATATCAATGAAGAGATATGTGAAAAACACCTTGAGGATTGATTCTAAACAACGTTTGCCATGTTTTCAGTCGATATTATGGAGTTAATTTGGAAAAAAGTTCGCGTTTTGAGGACTGAATTTTCGGGTTTTTTTGGTAGCCAAATGTGATGTATAAAACGGAGCTATTTCTAATACACAAAGAATCTTTTTGGAAAAACTGAGCATCTGCTATCTAACAGAGTATCCTCATTGAAAACATTTGAAGAACTTCTAAGGTAAATTATTTTATTTGAAGGCTTTTATGTTTTTGTTGAAATGTTGCGTGCTGGATGCTAACGCTAATGCTAACGCTAAATGCTACGCTAGCTAGCTACTTTTACACAAATTATTGTTTTCCTATGGTTGAGAAGCATATTTTGAAAATCTGAGATGACAGTGTTGTTTACAAAAGGCTAAGCTTGAGAGATGGCATATTTATTTCATTTCATTTGCGATTTTCATGAATAGTTAACGTTGCGTTATGGTAATGAGCTTGAGTCTGTATTCCTGATACCGGATCCGGGATGGGGAGATCAGAGAGGTTAACACACAAAGGTGCGCTGGTTATCAAGGGGCAAAGTATTGACACGCTTTTTTTAAATTGAGAGATGAGCTTAAAGTTCTCTTTAATTACCATAATTTTCACTTGTCTGACCGCTTGCATGATGACGGGTTTATCACACGACTGGCCTATCTGGGTGATGTTTTTTCTCGCCTGAATGATCGGAATCTAGGATTACAGGGACTCTCCTCAACCATATTCAATGTGTGGGACAAAATTGAGGCTAAGAAGTTGGAGCTCTTCTCGGTCTGCATTAATAACAAGGACAACACACAGGTCTTTCCATCTTTGTATGATTTTGTGTGTGCAAATGAACAAGCTTACAGACAATGTCAAATGTGATATAGAGTGAAGCACCTGAGAGAGTTGGTGCGCAATTACGCAGGTACTTTCCCAAAACGGATGACACAAAATACTGAATTCGTTATCCCATTCATGCCCTGCCTCCAGTCCACTTACTGATATCTGAACAAGAGAGCCATCGAAATTGCAACAAGCAGTCCTGTGAAAATGTAATTTAAAAGCAGAAGCCACTGCCAGATTTCTGGATTGGGCTGCGCTCAGAGTATCCTGCCTTAGCAAATTGCGGTGTTAAGACACTGATGCCCTTCGCACCCACGTACCTACGTGAGAGTGGATTCTCGGCCCTCACTAGCATGAAAACTAAATACAGGCACAGACTGTGTGTGGAAAATGATTTAAGACACTCTCTCTCCAATACAACCCAACATTGCAGAGTTATGTGCATCCTTTCAAGCACACCCTTCTCATTAACCTGTGGGGAGTTATTTGTTCATCGAAAATTGTGATTAAGGTTTTATATGAAAGATGGTTTAATAAAGAGCAGAATTATTATTATTTGTGCCCTGTTTCTATAAGAGCTCTTTGTCACTTCCCACAAGCTGGGTTGTGACAAAAACTCACTAATTCTTATGTTTAATATATGTATTGTATAGTCTGTGTGTGTGTGTGTGTGTGTGACAAGCTTACAATGATGACAAAAACATCTGAGAGTGCGCTGACCCTGGTGCTAGAGGGGGTAGGCAACTGGAGGTTGAATGTTTGAAGGGGTACGGGACTAAAGTTGAAGTCGGAAGTTTACATGCACCTTAGCGAAATACATTTAAACTAAGTTTTTCACAATTCCTGACATTTAATCCTAGTAAAAATTTCCTGTCTTAGGTCAGTAAGGATCACCACTTTATTTTAAGAATGTGAAATGTCAGAATAATAGTAGAGTGATTTATTTCAGCTTTTATTTATTTTGTCAAACTCCCAGTGGGTCAGAAGTTCAATTAGTATTTGGTAGCGTTGCCTTTAAATTGTTTAACTTGGGCCAAACGTTTCAGGTAGCCTTCCACAATAACTTGGGTAAATTTTGGCCCATTCCTCCTGACAGAGCTGGTGTAACTGAGTCAGGTTTGTAGGCCTCCTTGCTCACACATGCTTTTTCAGTTCTGCCCACAAATGTTCTATATGTTTGAGGTCAGGGCTTTGTGATGCCCACTCCAATAACCTTGACTTTGTTGTCCTTAAGCCATTTTGCAACAATCTTGGAAGTATGCTTGGGGTCATTGTCCATTTGGAAGACCCATTTGCGATCAAGCTTTAACTTCCTGACTGATGTGTTGAGATGTTGCTTCAATATATCCACATAATTTTCCTTGCTCATAACATCCATTTTGTGAAGTGCACCAGTCCCTCCTGCAGCAAAACACCTCCACAACATGATGCTGTCACCCTCTTGCTTCACGGTTGGGATGGTGTTCTTCGGCTTGCAGTCCTCCCCCCTTTTCCTTCAAACATAACAATGGTCATTATGGCCAAACAGTTCTATTTTTGTTTCATCAGACCAGAGGACATTTCTCCAATAAGTACAGTCTTTGTCCCCATGTTCAGTTGCAAACCGAGGCCTGGCTTTTTTATGCCTTTTTGCAACAGTGGCTTCTTCCTTGCTGAGCGGCCTTTCAGGTAATGTCGGTATAGGACTTGTTTTACTGTGGATATAGATACTTTTGTACCTGCTTCCTCCAGCATCTTCACAAAGTCCTTTGCTGTTCTGGGATTGATTTGCACTTTTCGCACCAAAGTACGTTCATCTCTAGGAGACAGAACATGTCTCCTTCGTGAGCGGCATGATGGCTGCGTGGTCCCATGGTGTTTATACTTGCATACTGTTGTTTGTACATATGAACGTGGTACCTTCAGGCATTTGGAAATTGCTCCCAATGATGAATGGGACAATGACTTGTGGAGGTCTACAATTTTTTTTCTGAGGTCTTGGCTGATTTCTTTTGATTTTTCCATAATGTCAAGCAAAGAGGCATTGAGTTTGAAGGTAGGCCTTGAAATACATCCACAGGTACACCTCAAACTGATGTCAATTAGCCTATCAGAAGCTTCTAAAGCCATGACATCACTATTCTGGAATTTTCCAAGCTGTTTAAAGGCACAGTCAACTTAGTGTATGTAAACTTGTGATCGACTGGAATTGTGATGCAGTGAATTATAAGTGAAATAATCTGTCTGTAAACAATTGTTGGAAGAATTACTTGTGTCATGCGCAAAGTAGATGTCCTAAACGACTTGCCAAAACTATAGTTTGTTAATTAACAAGAAATTTGTGGAGTGGTTGAAAACAAGTTTTAATGACTCCAACCTAAACTTCTGACTTCAACTGTATAAAAGTTTGGGAACCACTGACTTAGAGCCGATTTGTCTTGAACTGCCCTGCAAACACTATAGCGCAGATTGTTTATATTCACCTCAGACCAACCGGAAAGTATGTGGCAGGTCACAGATAATTGGATTCAAGCAAACACACAGAATGAGAGTCCTGACAGGATGAGAATAGGAGCATGTGGCTGAAGGGTAAATTTGCACAATAAATCGCCTGGTGCTGCTTTCTGAAGTGCATTCTACCAAAAATGGGGGCACTGAGGGGCAACTCGCTCCACACGGCTAAGAGTTTCCCAGAGAGCAGCCTCCCTTTCACCAGCCCCCTGGCTCTTCGCCCTCCACACACACACACAACAAATCAACAATTGTCTGCAGAGCTTTCTGGTAAACAGCAGGGACTGTCCAGTGTCCACGTCACCTCCATGAGCTTGCAGCAGCTTTCTGAATGCCCAGCGGCAGGGATGATGAACCATCGTGCAGTAGTCAGGGTGGCTCCAATTCAGCTGAAATCCACTGCCCCAGACATTCCAGTTCTGCTGTCTCCAGAAAATGATTAATATCGCGGATATAAATCAGTCTCAAATTCTATTACCAAGTCCAACCCACAACTTCGCCTTCGAATGTCTGGTTTATGTCAAAGCTTGCCCCCACAGACTTTTTCTGCAACAAATGTTCTTCAATAAAACAGGAGAGGAGGCATGGTGATGAGCACAGGCTCCCGACACAGCTCTCCTCTAACACACACACACACATGCAAAAGATTTCATTTCCACGGAGTATTGAACCATTTTATTTTACAAGCTCCAATTAAGTCTTTGAATAAAAAATGATGAGAGAAGGCGGGAGATGAGCTCGAGTGTGGAGTTGTCAGCGAGCAGCTGCCAGGTGTAGGCTATACTCTGATGTTCATCTGAAGAATCGCTCAGGTCTAACAATAAACAGGCAGGACAATCCCGTGTTTGGCTAGGCCTATAAGCCAACGTCTTTTCACTCGCACTAGGCCGTCATTGTAAATAAGAATTTGTACTTAACTGACTTGCTTAGTTAAATACAGTCTCTCCCTCTCTCCAAAACCCAAACAGAGTTCTATATTACCATACCACACTCATCCTGAAACAAAACCACTCTGCTTTCTCTCAAAGCTGGATTTATCCATCTGAACTACCAAACTCATTCTTCCACAACTACACACACACAAATCATGAGTGTGTGCCTGCCACGTAGGCCCCAGAGTGAGGAGTACTCAGCCCAGCTGCAGCTCTCTGTGACTGGTGGCAGAGGCTCCCTCTCAGGGGAGAGAGATCAGGAGAGACACCGAGCGGTGTTGACAGCACGTTAGCCCCCTCTCTTTCCTGAAGCAGACACATAGGATAACAGAAGTGCTGCCCACTTTGCATTCACACTAACATCAGTCAGGCCATACAAATTTCCCAAGAAACTGTTTGGCACACATAATACTCATGCAATGCTTGCTCCTATATCCACCTTTATCTTAATCTCCAGTAGCTTCCACTACTAAGTCAAATGTCTTCCACAGATCTGACTTCCCCTTTCCCTCCTTAGCAACCAGTAAACATTCGCCCGTTTCAAGTTCTTCACTTCCTCCGCATCTATTTATCTGTCGACAATACTGTGTTCAGAGTTTGTTAAAACCAATTTATTGATGTGATTATGATAGGCTATAGGTCAGGCCCTATTGGTCACATGAATACAATGCTTACATGTTTCACATAAAGAGAGCAACGGTTGAGGGATTTTTTTTTATAAACAAATTAGGGATTGCGGTAACAGGTCCATTCAAGAAGAAACAAGAAAAACTAAACGGATGAAATTCTGTTGCAGCTTCAGCACAGACCGCAGCCTTCTCGCTGCAGTGCCTTTTTGCTGCAGTATGGAGAAGAGCGAGACAACGTGCGCCAGTCACACAGGGAAACGCTATAAAATGTTAGCACGGTGTAATCATTGGGCTCTGAGTCATTTGTGTGTCTTAATTATTTAATCAAAGTCTGCTTAAAGCATCAGACAAGTCCATTGTATCTGTTGGCTAATCATTCCTCACAGTGTATTTATTATTATTTTACTCCTTTTCCTCACCAATTTTGTAGTATCCAATTGGTAGATAGTCTTGTCCCATCGCTGCAACTCCCGTACAGACTCGGGAGAGGCCAAGGTCGAAACACAACCCAACCAAGCCGCATAGCTTCTTGACACTGCTTATCCCGGAAGCTAGCCACACCAATGCGTCGGAGGAAACACCGTACACCTGGCGACCATGTCAGCGTGCATTGCGCACGTCCCTCCACAGGAGTCGCAAGTGCGCAATGGGACAAGAACAACTCTGCCGGCCAAACCCTCCCCTAACCCGGACGACGCTGGGCCCATTGTGCGCCAACCCATGGGTCTCCCGGTCGTGGCAGATACACTAGTAGGATTTTCCAGACTTCTGCTAGAGCTAGACTACTGCTCTCTACAGCGACATGCATGATTGAATCAATGTACCACCTAAATAGATTACAGGAAAAATACAAAGCACTTAAACTTGTTAATTTCCTCCAGCATAAGAACACAAGGGAAAGTGAGAAATTGGGGAAACAGTGTAGGGCTGTCCCAGACAACAAAAAAATCTTAGTTGACCGAAAGTAGTCTGTTCTTTCGACCAATCAATTCTGCCATTACTCTCTTGAAGTAGCCGGTAAGGGGCTACACAAGGAGTCCAGCCCGAACCTTGTGCTAGCAAGCTTGCAACATCGTATAAAATATTCTGGGCAGCGTTTCCCATGCAAGTGAGCTCGGGAGAGACACAGCTGTAGGCTGTTTGCGTAAGAAAAAGAAGTGCTGGACTTGGGCAGGAGATCACCGCAGTGGAGTACAGACAACTCAAATGTTCTACTGCTTGAGCTCCTGTTCCTCTTATAGAATATTAACTCAAAAGTCTTGTGGAGCTCCTGCAACTAAATAAACAGTACCAGCACGCAAAATGAGTACCGGAACCTATTTCAGTCCAAGTCAAGCACTGATAAGAAGTAATCAGGTAGGCCCATTTTATGACGTTTCCACTGGATCCGAGCATGATATTTTTCCCTTTCACGCCGAGTGGTTATCAAAAGGGAGAGCGCTGTAAACATTTTTTAAATACACTGAGGAACTATTGTCATTCTCAATGGGTGTAAAAACAAGACTTTGTTTGCTTGCTATTTGAGGTGAAGAAAATATTACTTTGAGACGCTCCACAGCTCATTAGTGGTGGTGCGCTAAGCCAATCAGAAATACTACGGGCACATTTATATGCCTACATTTGCACACAGGCCAGGTAGCCTATAGGCCTTCTTCTAAGCGTAGTCAGGTGAGCGTCCTTACTCAACATTGAACGTTGCCCTGGCTTGACGTAGATTCAAGTGAATACTTTTGGAATGCTGAGCCATTGACTGCCTGCACCAGATGGCAGTGTGCGAGTGGTTTCTTTTGATAATGAAGCAACGGACTACAGTCATATTGTTTTGAACCTAGAAGACCTACAGACTGGAGTCGGCAAGAAGGAGTCGTAATGTCTAGTCGTTTTACTCTTAGCTAGCTAAATAATGAACTGCAATTATCATAAACCATTAACTAGCTACAGTAGCGAAATATCTGTCAGATGTTAAGTAAGCAGGATCGTGGCATTTCAGAAACAATGCATGTTGGTTAGCTAGATCGCAAATGAATGCCTACCGATGTAACTCGGAGGAGAAGCCTACTTTCTGAATTAAGCAATAGATTCAATACTTCTAGAATTAATATGGCTATCATTTAGCTGGCTAGGCTACTTTGGCTAATCACCATACTTGAAGCAGTTGGCCTGCAAAATCAGCTCGGCCTCAATCATAGGCTGCAAAAAAATGTTTTTAGACAGGCAGGATGTATGACTGTCAGCAGGAATATGGAGCACTCCATGTCAGTAAGTCATGATGTAATGTTTTCCTTAAGATTGCATTTGACCATTTTAAGAGCTAATACTACTCTCATAAGAAGTGGAGAAGCCCTATGCACCATACAACAACCTAGTCATGGCCAAAAGTCAAGAATGACAAATATGAATTTTCACAACGTGTGCTGCCTCAGTTTGTATGATGGCAATTTGCATATACTCCAGAATGTTATGGAGAGTGAACAGATGAATTGCAATTAATTGCAAAGTCCCTCTTTGCCATGCAAATGAACTGAATTCCCCAAACACATTTTCACTGCATTTCAGCCCTGCCACAAAAGAACCAGCTGACATCATGTCAGTGATTCTCTCGTTAACCTTTTGCGTGTAGGGGGCAGTATTTTTGTTTTTGGCTAAAAAACATACCCATTTGAAACTGCCTATTTCTCAGCCGCAGAAACTAGAATATGCATATAATTAGATTCAGTCAGATTAGGATAGAAAACACTAAAGTTTCCAAAACTGTCAAAATATTGTCTGTGAGTATAACAGAACTGATATTGCAGGCAAAAACCTTATTTTGAAACCTCTTTCTTTGCATGCCTATCCTCCATTTAAAGGGATATCAACCAGATTCCTTTTTATATGGCTTCCTTAAGGTGTCAACAGGCCTTAGACATAGTTTCAGACTTTTATTTTGAAAAATGAGCGAGAAAGATCACATTGCGTAAGTGGATAGGTGGGGGCTCTCAGAGTGAGTTTTGCGCAACAGTAAAGCGGCCATTGTTTCTCCCGGTCCTATTGAAAAACCTACACTCCCGGTTGATATTTTATCGAATATATATTTTAAAAACAACCTGAGGATTGATTATAAAAAACGTTTGACATGTTTCTGTGGACATTATGGATATTATTTGGAATTTTCGTCTGCGTTGTCATGACCGCTCTTTCCTGTGGATATCTGAACATAACGCGACAAACTGAGGTATTTGGATATAAAAATAATCTTTATGGAACAAAAGGAACATTTGTGCAACTGGGAGTCTCGTGAGTGAAAACATCCGAAGATCAAAAGGTAAACGATTAATTTGATTGCTTTTCTGATTTGTGACCTAGCTACTATTCTTAGTGTACATAATGTTTTGTTATGCTATCGATAAACTTACACAAACGCTTGGATTGCTTTCGCTGTAAAGCATAATTTCAAAATCTGAGACGGTAGGTGGATTAACAAAAGGCAAAGCTGTGTTTTGCAATATTGCAGTTGTGATTTCATGAATATGAATATTTTTTTGTAATATTATTTGACTGTGGCGCTATGCTATGCAGCGGTTGCTGATGACAATTATCCCGCTTAAGGGATGGGTAGCGTCAAGAAGTTAATTAACACAGGTGTGAGTGTTGACGAGGACAAGGCTGGAGATCACTCTGTCATGCTGATTGAGTTTGAATAACAGACTGGAAGCTTCAAAAGGAGGGTGGTGCTTGGAATTATTGTTATTCCTCTGTCAACCATGGTTACCTGCAAGGAAACACGTGCCGTCATCATTGCTTTGCACAAAAAGGCCTTCACAGACAAGGATATTGCTGCCAGTAAGATTAAATGGTTGCACCTAAATCATCGGATCATCAATAACTTCAAGGAGAGTGGTTCAATTGTTGTGAAGAAGCGCCCAAGAAAGTCTAGCAAGCGCCAGGACCGTTTCCTAAAGTTGATTCAGCTGCGGGATCGGGGCACCACCAGTACAAAGCTTGCTCAGGAATGGCAGCAGGCAGGTGTGAGTGCATCTGTACGCACAGTGAGGCGAAGACTTTGAGGATGGCCTGGTGTCAAGAAGGGCAGCAAAGAAGCCACTTCTCAGGAATGGGGTAAAGTAATTTTCTCTGATGAATCCCTTTTCCAATTGTTTGGGGCATCCGGAAAAGGCTTTTCCGGAGAAGACAAGGTGAGAGCTAGCATCAGTCCTGTGTCATGCCAACAGTCAAGCATCCTGAGACCATTCATGTGTGGGGTTGCTTCTCAGCCAAGGGAGTGGGCTCACTAACAAATTTGCCTAAGAACACAGCCATGAATAAATAATGGTACCAACACATCCTCTGAGAGAAACTTCTGCCAACCACCCAGGAACAGTTTGGTGACGAACAAGGCCTTTTCCAGCATGATGGAGCACCTTGCCATAAGGCAAAAGTGATAACCAAGTGGCTCAGGGAGCAAAACATCGATATTTTGGGTCCATGGCCAGGAAACTCCCCAGACCTTAATCCCATTGAGAACTTGTGGTCAATCCTCAAGAGGTAGGTGGACAAACAAAAACCCACAAATTCCGACAAACTCCAAGTATTGATTATGCAAGAATGGGCTGCCATCAGTGGCCCAGAAGTTAATTGACAGCATGCCAGGGCGGAATGCAGAGGTCTTGAAAAAGAAGGGTCAACACTGCAAATATTGACTCTTTGCATCAACTTCATGTAATTGTCAATAAAAGCCTTTGACACTTATGAAATGCTTGTAATTATACTTCAGTATTCCATAGTAACATCTGACAAAAATATCTAAAGACACTAAAGCAACAAACTTTGTGTAAATTAATATTTGTGTCATTCTCAAAACTTTTAGCCACGACTGTACTCCTGCAGTAACTCGCTGTCAGAGAGGCTGCGATAAAAGCTTAGGCAGGAGGCCCTTGGCCAGTGGTAGGTCAGAGTTGAGGGCTCTCTTTCAAGCACACTCACTACCGCTTATCAGTCGTCTCTCCGGGTGCTACAGAGACGGACTAGTCCGAGGCCCTCCAGAGCCTGCTGACCAACAACCTAGGATGTATCCTGAGCACAGAGAAGAAAACTCCACTCATAATAGTATACGTCATGTAAACCTCATTCAGTATGGCAGTCTGCTAGTGTGATGCCAGCATATTATCCAGGCCAATGGTTGGATTGGATTTACTGTACTCACTCCAAAACTCATGCTCCCTGTAAGTCTCCCACACTTCTCAAAACTGACATGTGTCTATCCCCCTTTCCTATAGGAGAGTCTGCTGGGCTATGGAACTCTAGAATAGTACATTAAAAAAACTGCCACCGTGTTGTCAGCTATCCGCAGACTTTCAGTGGCCACATTTTGGGGATGACCAAATGCGATCAAGTTTTGTATAAACAACAAATTTTCATATTTTAAGATTACAAAACATTAACTTTGTCTTCAAATTTTTACTAACTTCTGTGATAAATATCAAGACAAATACACTTAGAATAAATGCAAGTCTCATGTCCAGAGTGAATACATTTGTATATCATACAGGTCTCAACTAAAATTGGTGCTTGTGTCGGTAGCAGTTTGTATGAATTTGAGTGGTTACATACAATACATGTTGACGTTTGCTGTACTCCCAGGTAAGGCCCTTTCTTCTGGAACAGTGGAGGCTCCTCATGAGGAAGGGGAGGACATCCACCTGAATTTCATAAAAATAAAAACTGTATAAATAAAGTTCAGATAAAATTATACTAAATATAAAATCACGTCACCAAATAACTGATTAAAACACTATTTTGCAAAGGTCTACAGTAGCCTCAACAGTAACCTAGGTTAGCACCATGGTGTAGTCGCCAGAGGACATCTATCTTCTGTCCTCCTCTGGGTACATTGACTTCAATAGAAAACCTAGTGGTTCCTCCTTTAAAAAGTTGTGTCATACTGTGGCACACCCTGTGTGTTGCTGCAGCATTCTGTGGCACGTCATTTAATTCTCAGCCATTTCTGTTTCTGCAAGTTATTGCTAGTTTGACCACCAGAGGGCATCTTTGAGAAGCTTTGATAGTATTCCGTATTAGCATTACCAGAGAATTTAAAACTTTTTTTGTAATAACATAGTATATTGGATAGATTAAGAAATTTGGCTAAATGAATTTAATTAATATTATGGCGTTTCCATTCAGAGAAAACTGTCAGTTTGTAAATCCAGACCGTTTCGCTCTCGGAGCGCACACTGAACGCTCAGGCCGAGAAGTAGGGTTGATTTGAGTGTTCTGGCCTTACAACGGCAGTCAAGCACCCAAGCTAACGGTGTCTACTTCCAGACACAACAGAGACCACTCTGACCATTTTACTCACCCCAGCAGAGCTGGTAAGGCAGTTTGCGTTAACCAGAGCGTTGGTGACTGTAAATGTGCTGCTGGAAACAATTTAATTACGCTTTTTTCCCGACGATTACTGACACCGGCCATATTCAACGGGTGTTGAGCGCTCGTAAAGTAATTATTCTGCCCTCTGGTACACTCAGACGAGTGTACCAGAGGTTCTGAAATCCGTGTAGATAGTAGGCTGGACACAATTTAAGAACTTTTTCTGATAAACTAGTTCATTGCATCCGCCGTGGAGCCCAGTTTCATAATGTGACCATATTTCCCAGCTGCTTGCCGTCGTTTTGAAGTAATCGTGAAAAAGCAGGTCTTATTTTAGGGCATTTTTCACCCTGCCAGCTCCTATTAATTCTATTGAGCATCGTGGCACCAACTTGCCTTCCGAACATTCTATTCCCAGCGTATTGAGACCTGCTCAACTTTGCAGTCTTCCCATTGTTTCCTATGGGGGAAATATAGGCACGTCGGTCTATTTCGCCAAATATCTCGCAAAGTGTATATTTAGATTTTTTTTTCAAGTCAGGTGTAACCGGTGTGAAATGGCTAGCTAGTTAGCGGGTGCGCGCTAATTGCGTTTTAAATCGGTGACGTCATTCGCTCTGAGACATTGAAGTAGTTGTCCCCCATGCTCTGCAAGGGCCGCGGTAGGGGTGAGGAGAGGGACGGAAGTTAAACTGTTACACAGGCACAATTTTAAAATCAGGATATCTCCTCTTTGTAATTGTGTAAGTCTGGGCAGCGAGCTCGTTTGTCATCGAGCGCTAGACCAGAAATAGCCAGAAGTTTTTATTTTTCCCCTACTTTTTCATTACGCAGACATAAGCACAGTTGACACCATCGAGGTGCGGATGTTAACTTTCTACACAAGTTGTTTTTTTCCCCAGTTTTGTCCGACGAACAGATTGTAGTGGTAAAATAAAAAGGGATATAAGCATCACTCCAGTCGAAAACAGGCTCTGCGAACGTTCGATTTCATTCATTTGCTATGTGCTCGCACTAGTGTTCCAGTTTAGCCAACGTTCTTAAGCCTTTTTCCAGCCTTGGGTGAATTTTGACTCGTTCTATTATCCAGCCTATAGATAGCCAGAGCGACTATACGAAAGCACCCGAATGTCCATTGAGAAAGCACAACGACTATATCATTTAGCTAAGCTAAGAATGACGAGAATAATCAAGTCAATAAAGGTTGGGTAGTTAAATAGCCTATAGTTAATATACTGGCATGTTTGATGTATAACTACTAACAATAGGTAGCTAGCTAACATACCGGTACATACTGCTGTAATGATATTCTGTGTGGTTCGTAAGGACAGCGTAGCTAACAAATTGTCAGCCAACAAAGTGGAAGGTAACTTATTTGAAAAGTAATTACTTTATTACATTGAGAAGCAAGCTACCTCTTGGTTGTTAGGGCAAATCTGGTCTGTGATAAAAAAAAAAAAATTCAAACATTCCCCACACCTAGCTCAGCTATTAGACTATTCTTTAGTAAAGGTTGAATAGTCTATTGTTCAGCTATTAGCCCTCCTCGCAACTTGCAACAAATTGCTGCTCCGATCTCATTCCTTTCCCTCTTCCACGCGTCATCATTCTGCTCCTGAGTGGCTCGCTTGTGAGCGTGCTGGCAGCATCTTCGGTTGTGCGTCAAGAATTTTGCATGTTTGTATGGTGTGGTTATTCACAGGCAAATTGTTATATGCTATGGAGGTACATTTGTGTCTTTTAGTCGAGAGCAAAACCTTCATTTTCAATTTGAAAATAATTGATCGAAGATGGCATCTCAGGTAAGCAGCAATGGGCTGTTTTAACACATCCTAAAAATGACATCTGCTGCTTTAGAATGAATAAATATCTCAGTTATTGAAATACAGACAGACGTAGTAGTCCCAGAGTTAATGATCCAAGGTCCGTTTTGCATTTCACCTCCTGATTTAAGATGACTGACCGTGTTAGAATTTAAAAAACAAGGCTTAAAATCATGCTCTCTCATCTGCAGGTATGTTTTGATGTGAGAGAGGAAGCCAGTCCCGTCATCGCCACCTCACCCGCTCTTAAGATCATCTTTGGGCCAACTGGGGGCCCAAGGCTGGTTAGGAAATACAGCAATTGTGATGAACTGAGAGAATATTAGGGTAGCACTGTAATTAATGAATCATATGCTGTCTGCCGCTGTCCTTACCTCTTTCCCTTTCGGTCTTCTACACCTCGTCTTTCTTCCTTGTTTAATAACGCACACCATATGTGCATTGAAGTACAGATTGAACTTGTATTTATAATATTACAATTATCATAATTATAATGCATTTATAACACCTGGATAATTACCTTTTCAATGAAGCGTTTCACATTGGTTGAAATTAAGTATCACATTGAAATACTATCCTGTGTCCTCAGATTAATGCAGATGAAGGGAGTTAGCTATGCGTAGTTCGTTTTTTTTCCATATATATGAATTACAAATCAATCATGTTTCTAGTCTATTGCATAGATACAATGTGTAATCATTGATGTCCCAGGAGCGGTAAACACCGTTGAAGTGTATAATTGTAATAAATTCATGCAGACACAGCATTCAAATAATGAATTTTGATATGACTGAAAAAGAGTGTCTGAGATTCATACCTGAACCACACCTTTAGTTGCCAAGGAACAGTACATGATCAGTGAATATATTCAATGTACAGGCTAAAATGTGGGAATCTCATGCGTGGTAATAACTACAGTACATGTGTAAATAGGACTTGCATCCTTGGAACAATAAAGATATTATCTTCTACTCTATCCATATGCTGCATTAATGCCATTCAGAATTTAATTTCATACAACAACTATGATAGCTGAGGTTCATAGATTGGTATGAATATTAGTTCAGAACCTAATGTTTTAGGGTCCATACAGAGATCGGCTACATACTGTAGCTAGCTACACATCCATATGCATAGTTATTTTTATCCTCCACTACACAATAAACAAGTAAATAGTTAGCTAGCTATGTTACTTCAGCTGCATTGCAAGGCAAGCTTACACAATTATACATTCAATTTGAAGTAAATGCTTTAGCTAGCTAGATGCTTTACATCCACTATTTCACAAGACGAGAACCAGCAAACCAGGCTGTCGCAAGAGTCCCTAAAACATTAAAACACGAATTACAAATGTATTCTCCTAACACTAGCTAGCAGGCTAATGTTAGCTAGTCAGATTACTTGCTAAAATAGTGATTTTCATAAATTAACTTTATGACAAAAAAATATGCACAAACGTTTGTCTCTACATTAACTAACATATTCCTCTCAATTGTACATTTTTAGCTTGACTCGTTATGACAAAACAACTTACATCTGGTTCCACTGTAATCTTTTGTCAGCCATCTTTGTTGAAGAACGCCACAAGGCAAGGGTGGCTTGCGTCAAAATTTGTCATTGGAACCACTCAATATGATTGGTCATAAAAACCTTGGGACCCAAATGCATAATGAGTACTCTAACTCCCCCTTGTGGTGGTCTGGAGCAATGGAGCTGTGACGCTGGGTACCTCTAAGTCCCGCAGTGCAAGCTCACAACTTTTAAAGGAGGAACCACTGTAGGAGGCTCATGGTTCTCACCCCCTTGTCATAATTACTGTGTAAGTCAATGAAACGTCCGGAGAACGTCCAACCGATCAGCGCTCTTGCAGCATGAACTGACTTTTTGTCCACACAAAAAACAAAAACTACAGCTAGCTACCACTGCAGTGTATCAAATGTGGCGAGTAGTTGACTCAAAGACAATAGATGAACAGTTTAACAAATTAATTTCTACCAAAATTAAGGCAAGAGAGAAAGAGTGTCATTTTTTACACTTTCAGTTACTTAGCTAGCAAATACAGCTAGCTAGTTTAGCCTACTGAAAGACCCTGCTAAAACAGAGGGATGCTATGTTAGCTAGGTGGCTATGACTATCCACCACAACACTGGAACACTTCCAAGTCAAGGTAAGCTTTTGATATTACTAATTTATTGCCACCGGGGCCCGCCAATGTAACCGCTTATTGATTGTACACCAACGTTACTGCATGAATGTAGTGGGATTACTAAAGTTAGTTCCATTTAGTGATGGGTAATTCGCGAACGGGTCGGCTCTGAGAGCCGGCTCTTGTAGGTGAACGTTGGGAACTGGCTCGCATATCAGAAGAGCCGAATCTATTTATACAAATATTTTTAAAATTAAGATATGAATAATCAAAGATATCAATGAATAAAATGTATTTAAAGAACGAAAAAAATAATAATAATATAGGCCTAAATGCTCAAGCGCACACAACAGCCTCACCTGTTGTTCCTGTCAATCACGAAGAGTCAACCAATGAACCAAAGATGCGTGAGGGAGGGCCGAGCCAACTCACTCACACACTTAGCATCCGAGGAGAGAGAGGAAGGACAGCTGTAAAAACAACAGCTGAGAAATGAGTCGGAAGCACTGTAGCACTGCATTTTAATAATGTAGAGTATAATATAATAATGCTAGAGCACAGCGTAGAATTTGCCAAAACAAAATTCCATAAAGCCGGTTCTACGCACAACCTACACCGGCATATGCGAAATGTTCACCCAACTGTGAAGCTAGCTGTAGCGGAGCTTCGAGAAACTAGCGGGCCTGCTAGTGATGGTGGTAGAGCCAGCAACTCCACACATGGAGATGTATCCACTCGGTCAAGTAGGCCTACTCCGCGATGCACAGCAACGCAGTCTTCTATGGACCAGTTTATACTAAGGTGTATGTCTGTAGCAAAACAAGGCCAAATTGATATTGCATTGGCTAAAATTATTGCTTCGATTTCCAGCCATTTTCGATCGGAGGACAGAGGTTTTAGAAATTATAGCAATAGTCTAAATCCAATGTACAGAATTCCACACAGGAAAACCCTTTCAAAATCCCTTATTCCACAACTGTACGAGAACACACAGGCTTCAGTGCGGGAAAGAGTCCAAAAGGCTACTGCAGTTTGCCTTACCACTGACTGCTGGACATCAAGGGTAACCACTTCTTACATGTCGGTTACATGTCACTTCACTGAAGATTTTCGATGTCTAGCCGTCTTCAGGACTGCTTAGAGTTCAGCGACAGACACCTCAGAGAACTTGGCAGAGGAACTGTTGAGAATGGCTAGAGAATTGCAAGTAGATGGAAAAGTGGTCTGACAATGCAGCTAACATGACCAACATTTATTATTTTATTTTATTTTTTAAAATTGGACCCATCATCTATGTCCAGCCCACACAATCAACCTGACTGTAAGAGATGCTCTGAAGGTGATGAAGCCCACTGTGGACAAAGTGAAAGCAGCTGTGGAATACTGCGTGAGCTGAGGCCTAAACAAGACTGTACTACAATGTGGAATTCATATGTTGAAGCAGTTTCTTGAGTCAAAGGAAGCCATCATCTCTACCCTGGCCATTGTCAATGCACCTGTTGATGCGCTGACCCAAGAGGAATGGGAGGTGGAGGTGTGCAGAGTCCTGGAACCCTTTGAGTAGGTCACTGTGGAGATCAGCGGAGAGAGGTACAGTAAGCAGTTTTACATACATCATTATTTAATCCAGTGTATATGAGCAGTAGATGAGAATGTAGTATCAGTACACAAGTAAAAACGAATAAGTTACTGTTCTCTCTTTTCAGCTATGTGACAGCCTCAAAAATGACACTCCTGTGTAAGGGTCAGCAGCGAGTCACAGCCAGCCGCCAAAGAGAAGCAAATGTAACCACAGGACATGTGACAGAGTTGATGGACACCCTATGTTTATCAATGGACAGAAAGTTCCACAGAATGGAATATAATCACGTGCTATCAGAAACCGCTGCACTTGACCCCAGGTTTAAGAATTTAGCCTTCAGTGATGCCAGAGCGATTCATGAGGCTCTTCAAAGAATAACCTCAGCAGCAGGGAGGGACAGCCCCAGTAGTCAGCTGGCTCAAGCACCAGGGCAACAGGAAGAAGGGGATCAGATGGAGCAGAAGCACGAGCAGTAGTGCCACAAAAGTCTGCTGTTTGGATGCTGTTTGACGAGAGAGCAACTCAGGATCCAGCATGAAAGAATCCCTCAGCAGATGCCATAATGGAGGTCCGATCCTATTTGGAGGAGCCCCCTCCAAAGATCTGCAGATCCTCTGAGCTGGTGGAAGAGCTCTGTCTACCCACTAAAGTCATGACAGGGAGACTCTGCATAGTGGCCCCATCTGTTCTCTCTGAGAGGGTCTTCTCGAAAACAGGACAAATAATTACTGAGAGAAGAATTCGCATCAGCCCCTTGAAAGTGAGGCAGCTTGCATTTCTGAATACTAATCTCTCAAAAGCAAAATATGGTCAGCATTGTTGTGTGCTGCTGGTTATAACATGGCAATAAAGAAGAGAGAAAAGAGGGACCAGTTTAATGTTTTAAGTGGGATGCTGCAGTTTTGCACTTTCATATTTATTTTTCTTTTATATGGTGCAATATTCTATTATGCTGTTCAGATTCTATTTGTTTTAAATGGTTAGATAAATATGCACTTTGTTTATATACATGCAAATGTTTAATAGCATTATTTTTCATAACAAACCAATGCATTTTTAAATACATTATGGTTAAGGTAGAGTATGATCTCATTTAATAATTTAATTAGAAATGTTTTAACCTGGGCCTCCCGGGTGGCGCAGTGGTTAAGGGCGCTGTACTGCAGCGCCAGCTGTGCCACCAGAGACTCTGGGTTCGCGCACAGGCTCTGTCGTAACCGGCCGCGACCGGGAGGTCCGTGGGGCGACGCACAATTGGCCTAGTGTCGTCCGGGTTAGGGAGGGTTTGGCCGGTAGGGATATCCTTGTCTCATCGCGCACCAGCGGCTCCTGTGGCGGGCCGGGCGCAGTGCACGCTAACCAAGGTTGCCAGGTGCACGGTGTTTCCTCCGACACATTGGTGCGGCTGGCTTCCGGGTTGGATGTGCGCTGTGTTAAGAAGCAGTACGGTTGGGTTGTGTATTGGAGGACGCATGACTTTCAACCTTCGTCTCTCCCGAGCCCGTATGGGAGTTGTAGCGATGAGACAAGATAGTAGCTACTAACAATTGGATACCACGAAATTGCGGAGAAAAAGGGGTAAAAAATATGATAATGATTGCATTTTTGTAGCGAACACCTGCCTTATGTGCTTGCATCTTCCCCATACACCATAATGTCACCAAGTCAACATATACGGCAACTGGCACCAGGATGGTGGACATGATTGTCTGGAGGAAGAAAATGTGCCAGCTCATCCCAAACAGGATAATAATGCAACAAAAATATAAAAAAGTAACATGTAAAGTGTTGGTCCCATGTTTCATAAGCAGAAATAAAAGATCCCTGAAATGTTCCATAAGCAAAAGGATTTTCTCTAATTTTGTGCACAAATGTATTTACATACCTGTTAATGAACATTTCTCCTTTTCCAAGAATCCATCCACCTGACAGGTGCGGCATATGAAGAAACTTATTAAACAGCATGATTACACAGGTGCACCTTGTACTGGGGACAATAAAAGGCCACTCCAAAATGTGCAGCTGTGTCACAACGCAATGCCAAAGCTGTTGCAAGATAAAGAAATTGATATTCAAACACCATTAGCCACCTCCTACAAAATTATCTAAAATTATATTGAACGTCCAACCGTATTCACAACCGCAGACAACGTGTATGGAGTTGTGTGGGCGAGCAGTTTGCTGATGTCAACATTATGAACAGAGAGACCCAAGGTAGCGGTGGGTTTATGGTATGGGCAGGCTTAAGCCACAGACAATGAACACAATTGCATTTTATTGATGGCAATTTGAATGCACAGAGATACCGTGACCAGACAGAAACTAAAACAGGAAGCACCCGTGCTCAGGTCTGTTCAACGCAGGTCCGACCAATTCCTCGCTTCAAGATGGCTTCGGTCACGTGGACTGGGATATGTTCCGCATAGGGTCGGACAATAACATTAATGAATACGCTGATTCGGTGAGAGAGTTCATTAGCAAGTGCATCGGTGATGTTGTACACACAGCGTCTATTAAAAACATTTCCCAACCAGAAACAGTGGATTGATGGCAGCATTCGCACAAAACTGAAAGTGCGAACCACTGCTTTTAATCAGGGCAAGGTGACCAGAAACATGACCGATAAACAGTGTAGCTATTCCCTCCACAAGGCAATCAAACAAGCTAAGCGTCAATATAGAGACAAAGTGGTCGCAATTCAACGGCTAAAACACGAGAGGCATGTGGCAGGGTCTACAGTCAATCACGGACTACAAAAGGAAAACCAGCCCCGTCGCGGACCACGATGTCTTGCTCCCAGACAAACTAAAAAACTTCTTTGCTCGCTTTGAGGACAATACAGTGCCACTGACACGGCCCGCTACCTAAACCTGCGGGCTCTCATTCACTGCAGCCAACGTGAGTAAAACATTTAAAGGTGTTAACCCTCGCAAGGCTGCCGACCCAGACGGCATCCCCAGAGCATGCGCAGACCAGCTGGCTGGTGTGTTTACGGACATATTCAATCAGTCCTTATCGCAGTGTACTGTTCCCACATGCTTCAAGAGGGCCACCATTGTTCCTGTTCCCAAGAAAGTGAAGGAAACTGAGCTAAATGATTATTGCCCCGAAGCACTCACTTCCATCATCATGAAGTGCTTTGAGAGACTAGTCAAGGACCATATCACCTCCACCCTACCTGACACCATAGACCCACTCCACAAGGAGCCTGTTACGCGAATGCAGTAAGCCAAGGTAAGTTGCTAGCTAGCATTAAACATATCTTATAAAAAACTATCAATCATAATCACAGCATACCACCCTGCAAACCACTGCTAGCTTGCTTCTGAAGCTAAGCAGGGTTGTTCCTGGTCAGTTCCTGGATGGGAGACCAGATGCTGCTGGAAGTGGTGTTGGAGGGCCAGTAGGAGGCACTCTTTCCTCTGGTCTAAAAAAAGATCCCAATGCCCCAAGGCAGTGATTGGGGACACTGCCCTGTGTAGGACGCCGTCTTTCGGATGGGACGTTAAACGGATGTCCTGACTCTCTGTGGTCATTAAAGATCCCATGGCACTTATCGTAAGAGTAGGGGCGTTAACCCCGGTGTCCTGTCTAAATTCCAAATCTGGCCCTCAAACCATCACGGTCACCTAATAACCCCCAGTTTACAATTGGCTCATTTCTCCCCTATAACTATTCCCCAGGTCATTGCTGCAAATGAGAACGTGTTCTCAGTCAATTTACCTGGTAAAATAACGGATAAATAAAATAAAACTAGTTAACTACACACGGTTGATGATATTAAGAGAGATTATCTAGCGTATCCTGCGTTGCATATAATCCGACTGAGCGGTGGTAGGCAGAAGCAGGCACATATTCATTCAAACAGCACTTTTGTGCGTTTTGCCAGCAGCTTCAAGCATTGCGCTGTTTATGACTTCAAGCCTATCAACTCCCGAGATGAGGCTGGTGTAAAAGAAGTGAAATGGCTAGCTAGTTAGCGTGCGCCAACTAGAGGGACGGAAGCTATATTGTTACACTGGCAATACTAAAGTGCCTATAAGAACATCCAATAGTCAAAGGTTAATGAAATACAAATGGTATAGAGGAAAATAGTCCTATAATTCCTATAATAACTACAACCTAAAACTTCTTACCTGGGAATTAAACCAAATTGAGCATGTTTCATTATCTACTTGAGGCTAAATTGATTTTATTGATGTATTATATACATATACAAATAAAAATACATTATTTTGTATTTTATTAAATCGGCCGATTAATCAGTATCAGCTTTTTTGGTCCTCCTATAATCGGTATCGGCTTTGAAAAATCATAATCGGTCGACCTCTAGTACAAGTGCATCAAAGCGGGGTCCGGGAGACTGAAAAACAGCTTCTCTCTCTCAAGGCCATCAGACTGTTAAACAGCCATCACTAACATTGAGTGGCTGCTGCCAACATACTGACTCAATCTATAGCCACTTTAATAATTTAAAAATGTATGTAATAAATGTATCACTAGCCACTTTAAACAATGCCACTTTATATAATGTTTACATACCCTACATTTCTCATTTCATATGTATATACTGTACTCTATACCATCTTACTGCATCTTGCCTATGCCGTTCGGCCATCACTCATTCATATATTTTTATGTACATATTCTTATTCATTCCTTTACAATTGTGTGTAGAAGGTATTTATTGTGAAATTGTTAGGTTAGATTACATGTTAGATATTACTGCATGGTTGGAGCTAGAAGCACAAGCATTTCGCTAACATCTGCTAACCAGGTGTATGTGACAAATAAAATTTGATTTGAGAGAATCACTGACATGATGTCAGCTGGTCCATTTGTGGCAGGGCTGAAATACAGTGGAAATGTTTTTTGGGGATTCAGTTCATTTGCATGGCATAGAGGGACTTTGCAATTAATTGCAATATATCTGATTACTTTTCATAACATTGTGGAGTATATGCAAATTGCCATCATACAAACTGAGGCAGCAGACTTTGTGAAAATTAATATTTGTGTAATTCTCAACTTGTGGCCACGACTGTACATATTCTTATTCATTCCTTTACACTTGTGTATGAGGTAGTTGTTGTAAAAAAATGTGATAACTTGTTAGATATTACTGCATGGTCGGAACTAGAAGCGCAAGCATTTCACTACACTCGCATTAACATCTGCTAATCATGTGTATGTGACCAATAACATTTGATTTGAGCTCCTGAGGCCCATTGTCAACTGCCACCATCACTTCATGTTTCAGCATGATAATGCATGCCATGTCGCAAGGATCTGTACACAATTCCTGGAAGCTGAAAACGTCCCAGTTATTCCATGTCCTGCATACTCACCAGATATGTCACCCATTGAGCATGTTTGGGATCCTCTGGATCGGCGTGTACGACAGTGTGTCCCAGTTCCCGCCAATAAAAGCAATTTCGCACAGCCATTGAAGAGGAGTGGGACAACATTCCACAATCAACAGCATGAACAACTCTATGTGAAGGAAATGTGTCACGCTGCATTAAGCAAATGGTGGTCAAACCAGATACTGACTGGTTTTCTGATCCACGCCCCTAACTTTATTCCCAAACATGTGAAATCCATAGATTGGGGCATAATGAATTAATCTCAGTTGACTGATTTCCTTATATGAACTAAATGCGTAAAATCATTTTTGCGTTTATATTGTTGATCCTTAAAGAGGCTTGTGACTTAGAATACTTGGTGTTGCCATGCCAAGCAGTCTGCTGCCTTTTTATACATCCACTGCTCAAAAAAATAAAGGGAACACTAAAATAACACATCCTAGATCTGAATGAATGAAATATTCTTATTAAATACTTTTTTCTTTACATAGTTGAATGTGCGGACAACAAATCACGCAAAAATTGTCAATGGAAATCAAATTTATCAACCCATGGAGGTCTGGATTTGGAGTCACACTCAAAATTAAAGGGGAAAACCACACTACAGGCTGATCCAACTTTGATGTAATGTCCTTAAAACAAGTCAAAATGAGGCTCAGTAGTGTGTGTGGCCTCCACGTGCCTGTATGACCTCCCTACAACGCCTGGGCATGCTCCTGATGAGGTGGCGGATGGTCTCCTGAGGGATCTCCTCCCAGACCTGGACTAAAGCATCCGCCAACTCCTGGACAGTCTGTGGTGCAACGTGGCGTTGGTGGATGGAGCGAGACATGATGTGCTCCCAGATGTGCTCAATTGGATTCAGGTCTGGGGAACGGGCGGGCCAGTCCATAGCATCAATGCCTTCCTCTTTCAGGAACTGCTGACACACTCCAGCCACATGAGGTCTAACATTGTCTTGCATTAGGAGGAACCCAGGGCCAACCGCACCAGCATATGGTCTCACAAGGGGTCTGAGGATCTCATCTCGGTACCTAATGGCAGTCAGGCTACCTCTGGCTAGCACATGGAGGGCTGTGCGGCCACCCAAAGAAATGCCACCCCACACCATGACTGACCCACTGCCAAACCGGTGATGCTGGAGGATGTTGCAGGCAGCAGAACATTCTCCACGGCGTCTCCAGACTGTCACATGTGCTCAGTGTGAACCTGCTTTAATCTGTGAAGAGCACAGGACGCCAGTGGCGAATTTGCCAATCTTGGTGTTCTCTGGCAAATGAAAAACATCCTGCACGGTGTTGGGCTGTAAGCACAACCCCCACCTGTGGACGTTGGGCCCTCATACCACCCTCATGGAGTCTGTTTCTGACCGTTTGAGCAGACACATGCACATTTGTGGCCTGCTGGAGGTCATTTTGCAGGGCTCTGGCAGTGCTCCTCCTGCTCCTCCTTGCACAAAGGCGGAGGTAGCGGTCCTGCTGCTGGGTTGTTGCCCTCCTACGGCCTCCTCCACGTCTCCTGATGTACTGGCCTGTCTCCTGGTAGCGCCTCCATGTTCTGGACACTACGCTAACAGACACAGCAAACCTTCTTGCCACAGCTCGCATTGATGTGCCATCCTGGATGAGCTGCACTACCTGAGCCACTTGTGTGGGTTGTAGACTCATGCTACCATTAGAGTAAAAGCACCGCCAGCATTCAAAAGTGACCAAAACATCAGCCAGGAAGTATAGGAACTGAGAAGTGGTCTCCACCTGCAGAACCACTCCTTTATTGGGGGTGTCTTGCTAATTGCCTATAATTTCCACCTGTTGTCTATTCCATTTGCACAACAGCATGTGAAATGTATTGTCAATCAGTGTTGCTTCCTAAGTGGACAGTTTGATTTCACAGAAGTGTGATTGACTTGGAGTTACATTGTGTTGTTTAAGTGTTCCCTTTATTTTTTTGAGCAGTGTATATCCAGACAAAGGATTTAAGTGTATATAGTGGGCATATTGGATTTCTAACATAGTACACAATAATAGCCATGAGTACAGGTCATAAGTACATTACACAATCCCCCCACCCCATTTACAATGTGTACATATACAGGTGATTAAACCACCATTTAATGGCAATATGGCAGCCATACCGGATTGGACACCATATTGGATTTGGATTCAAATCTAGGGGGTTCCCCTAACGTAAATGCAAGTAGGGGCTAAACATATAACGCAAGTTACAGTTTTCAGTGTGAGCAAACTTGCCTTAGACCTGATTACAATAGCCACAACGTCAAAAAAACATGTGTAAATATGCATTTCTGTCAGGCAGGACCATACAGCACTGAATGAGAGCATATTTGACTTGTAAAGTTGTCTGTTGAACAGCTACCAAAAAGTGAAGTTTACATTCATCATAAATATTAATAATTGATATTTCAGACTAGTGTATGTGTTTACAGGTCTATATTTCCAAGAAGCATTAAGATATCCCAATTTTGTTTGTGTATGTAGGGCAAAAAATGTACTCGTATTCCACATTTTAGAAATATCAGATTCTCGTTTACATGAGTCCCTCCTGTCAGGCATTCTTCTTCCCGGTTTGAGTTTGTATTTATTAGGGATTCTCATTAGCTGCTGCCAAGGCAAAATTCCAAAAGGTTTAATAAGACCATTCAACAATATCACAATGTATCCATTTGAATGTGCCTGTACCTTTGTGTGCGTCTCTTCACATTACCTGTTGTTCCATAAGGTGTATTTTTACCCGTTTTTTTTATCTGATTTTACTGCTTGCATCAGTTACCTGATGTAGAATTGAGTTCCATGTAATCATGGTTCTATGTAGTACTATGCACCTCCCCTAGTCTGTTCTGGACTTGGGGACTGTGAAGAGACCTCTGGTGACATGTCTTGTGGGGTATACATGGATGTCAATAACTCTTACAAAAACAACTAGTGATGAAGTCAATCTCTTCCACTTTGAGCCATGAGAGATTGACATGCATGTCATTAACGTTAGCTCTCCATGTACTTTTAAGAACAAGTGGTGCTACCCTGTTCTGAGCCAACTGCTATTGTCTTAAGTCCCTCTTTGTGGCACCTGACCACACTACTGAACAGTAGTCAAAACTCAGGCCTGTAGGACCTGCCTTGTTGATAGTGATGTTAAGGCAGAGCAGCACTTTATTATGGACAGACGTCTCCCCATCTTAGCTACTGTTGTATCAATATGTTTCGACTATGACTATACAATCCAGGGTTACTCCAAGCAGTTTAGTCACCTCAACTTGCTCAATTTCCACATTATTCATTACGAGATGTAGTTGAGGTTTAGTGAATGATTTGTCCCAAATACAATGCTTTTAGTTTTGGAAATATTTAGGACTAACTCCTTGCTACCCACTCCGAAACTAACTGCAGCTCTTTGTTAAGTGTTGCAGTCATTTCAGTTGCGGTAGTAGCTGATGTGTACAGTGTTGAGTCATCTGCATACAGAAACACTGGCTTCTCTCAAAACATGTCTTTAGTAAAGATTGAAAAAGGTAAGGGGCCTAAACAGCTAATATTTATAAAAATGTAACCACTTTTCCTGTAAAATATTTTTATGCAACCATCCATTTCATATATGGGAGACCTTATATGGAAAAACATGGTCGTGCTTTGTTATACCTCGGGTAGGAGAATCTACAAAACTAAAGCCCTTCGAGGATTGTCCATTAGCCTATATCCCGAAGCTAACAGATTGATATTTTGTAGGCAACATTCGGAATAAATGTTGTTTTTTAAAATGCGTTCATGAACATGAAAGTTCTGATTTCAACATTAAAATAATGAATTGTCTCCAGACCTCGCATTTCATGAGGTTTTCTTCAAAGCGAACAAAAAAAAATGACAGGTGCTTAAGATCAAACGATTTGGCCGAATCAGAGCCAGCAAATCTGAGGCCATATTACTTTACCAAATGAGATAGCGATGCATTGACAACATACTGGCATGACACCAAGCTCAGGGTCATCAATATAATTAAACGGTGCATTTATCAATCCGGTCAAATCAAAAAAACAGTAGGCTATATAGGAATGCAAACAGGCACCTCTCGATACTGGGTTACACACGACATAACCTGCGATAATGTTCCATTCAATGATTTACAGCTGCTGCAAATGATTTATCCAGTTAAAACAAAAATGTAAAATATGTTCTCTGATATCACAGTTAACAATTTAGCTAGCTAAGAAATACCACCGTCGATTTGGTGTTATTATTTACGGTCACGCGATAGCGAATGTCAATAACCATTGTCGAGTTCGATTCTGTGTGGCCCACTTCAAAAGGTTGTATCGACTTCTGTTCACAGATAATGTCTACAAAACGTTAGCTTGTTTACATTATTAGAAACAGACAGTTAAACTTCAACCTTACCTGTTTAGATAGTGTCCGACTGTTACGCCAAATAATCAACAACAACAAAAAAAAATCAGCGTCAAAAGAGGGTTGAGTCAGATCCGTAATAAACTTTATCCGCTCTTCTCAGGACGGACTCTGCAGTTTGGTCGCAAGGAAGGAAGCTCGTGCACGGGCACAATTCGATTATTCGATCACGTTGCGTAGTCTGGACTCACGAAATGACAGTGAAATAGGTGGCTAGCCATTAAGCAACTACACACTCGCTAACTAACGGTGTATTCTCTCTCAACCCGACATTCAGCAACGATTGTTCCCGGATAAAGTTGATCTCCTACCCTCTTCTATCGCCATCTTTACCCGCGGGGTACACTGGGTAATCCTTAGGAATCCCCACGTACTGAGCGTCCTGACGTTCAAAATAGGCTATTAAGGGAAAGGACTGACAGGTGGATTTTTTTACAACTTAATTGCACTAGCTGCAGCACTTTATAGCCTAGTGCATGGGGTTCCCAACCTAGGGGGCGCCAACGTTTCGTGGGGGGGACCTTCCTTGATAAAATAACAAATAAAAAATGATTACAGTACCAGTCAAAAGTTTGGACACACCTACTCATTCAAGGGTTTTTCTTTATTTGTACTATTTTCTACGTTGTAGAATAATAGTGAAGACATCAACACTATGTAATAACACATATGGAATCATGTAGTAACCACCCAGCTAGCACAGTGGATCTGGGCCGATTCCGGCTGAGAGTCGGGGCACTCCGCTGAGAGTCAGACTCGTCCAACGTCATGTGGCCCGAGTCTGGGCCGCCTTCAGCAGAATTACTTATGGCTATGATGCGGGGATTGAGCTCGGGTCGATTCCGGTGTGAGGTATCTGGCCCAAATGTATTAGTTGGGGCTCGGCCCAATTCTGTTGAGAGTTATCTGGCCCATATGTATTACTTGGGGCTCGGGCCGATTGGGGCTACTCTGGCAGATGATTACACGGGCTGCTTTATATAATTAACATTTAATTATTTATTTTCTCATTGTTTCTGTGATCAAAAAATACAATTAACATTGAAATGACAATCTTTAAGAGTCCTGTGTAGTATTTTTGTGGATGGGTATAATTTGTATGTATAACATTTATAATAGCAATATTTAAAATGACTAAATCGGGTAATTTTGTATACATTTATTTACATTTGCATCGGGCCGCTTCTGGGGGGATTCTGGTAAGATGTAGGCAAAATCGTCTGAGTTTCGGTAGACGGAAACGGCCCGATATACTTGGGCTGATTCTGGGCAGTCATTCATTCTGATTCCCGGCCAAGTCCGACACCCGAGTCCGGGCCGATTCAATCAGTTCCTGCCCCCTGGAAGAGGGCCGCTTCTGGGCCGATGCCTCGTTGCTAGCTGGGCAAAAAAGTGTTATTCATTGTAGAATAATAGTGAAGACATCAACACTATGAAATAACATTTGTTATGAATGTGCTAGCTGGGTGGTTACTACATGATTACATGTGTTATTTCATAGTGTTGATGTCTTCACTATTATTCTACAATGTAGAAAATTCCAAAAATAAAGAAAAATCCTTGAATGAGTAGGCGTGTCCAAACTTTTGACTGGTACTCTATATATATATATATATTACCGATCTAAAACAACGCATTCATCCGCAATGCTTTAGGTTAGTCAAGCCAGATCAAGAAGCAACTCTGATTCACATGGGGATATATACTGTATGATATATAAGACATTCAAAAGCTGTGCTACAACCTTCTAAAGTCAAGGAGGGAAAGAATTTGATCTATTCATTTTTTGTCAAATAAAATATGTATGATTAAATCAAGAGTTCATATAAATTATTACGATTAAACATTTTTGGTAGCGGAATAAGATTTGGGGATATAATTAATTTTCCTTATCCATTATAATTATTATTATTATTAAATAGCCTACCTAAAATATGTCAAGAGTTTTGTTTAAACTACGTAAAATTGCAGGAAATTAGCTTCAAAACAAACAAAAACATCATAAGTCCCTCAAATGAAACATAATCAAGCTGGTGGTGCATTCGAGGCTCCTCAATAAATTTTCCCTGGCGTGGTGTTATGGTACTAGACACAATATTAGTAAAGGTGCTATCTTTGATATCAATTGAAGTGCATTCATTAAAATGGTAGGCTAAAATGTTTAAATGATAAATGTTTACAGCAAAGTGCCCAATAGTCTACTTCATGTTGTAAAATAAATGAGGGCGGCCCAACATCTGCCAGAAGATACTGACCCTACCATCATGGTCGTTTACACTGAGCTACACTTGAGGTCGGAATGCAATAATGGTTACATTAAGACACTGTGGAGCCGGCACCAGAAATGGAAAACGTACCTCAATGCAGGTGTGGGATAACAAACCTGTACTCCAAATTTGACCTTTAGCCACACACTGATACATGTATGGAGAAGATTGAAATACTGCAAGTTTTCCCAGACCACTGTCCTGTCCTCATGTTAACTAGCAGTAGCCACCGCAGCCATTTTGGAATGGCAGTGTCAGCCAATTAGCTTCTTTGTTGTTCAACACAATGTGCCATTCTATAATGGCTGCTGTGGCTACTGCTAGCTAGCATGAGGAGTAAAAGGGCAGTTTTTCGGGAAAAGCTAGCAGTATTTCAATCTTTTTGATGGAGCAGTGTGGATAAAGGTACATTTTCTGACCCATGTCTTGCACCGGCTCCATGGTGTCTTAACGTAACCATGATTGCATTCCGACCCCAGTGCAGCTCAGTGTAAACAAGCATAACGGTAGGATCGGTATCTTCTGGCAAGCCCAACATAGGCTATTTTTGCTATAGGGATGCTCAGTCAATGAAAACAAACCTGTTCAGATCTGCTAGTGTCCATTCATCGAAAACAATTGATCCAGAGTGGAAGACAAAACAATAATTAATCCTTTTGTTAAAAAGATAGGGTACACAGAGCAAACCCCAAATATTTAAAGTAATACAGCAGGAATGACATCTTTGTTTTTTGTACAAAGTGAGCCAGAAAGCCAGAACAAAGCGTTGGGAGAAAAGAGTACATCAGGTCCTCTGGGCTGTGTTACGGAGAGAGGCTGAGCAGCAGGTGGCAGTCTTAGATCCTAGTTGACACATCTGTGGTTCCATGAGCAAAGCCGGGCACTCCTCAGAGCAAAAAAAATCTGTTCAGTTAACTTAATCAATGATTGCTCACTCCAGGCCCCCCACCTTTTTACACTGACTCAATTGTTACACAGGAATTGGAAATGGCATATGCTATATTTGGACAAATACAAATAGTTTTTGAGTTATGAATCACATTATGATTATATAGGATTAAAGTAGGTAAATTATATAAGGCCCCCCCCACTTATGCTTTTTCTCAGAAGTAATTGTTGAGAAATGTTTCAAACAATGTTGTCAACCACACCTTCTCATACCCTCCAGTAAGAAAATGTATTAATCTGCATTCATCTCTCAACAGAACAAAACAATGCTCCTGCAGTTATATATCTCTCTATATTCTAATGCGCTAGCTGTGGTTGAAGTTGTTCACCAGCAGGAGGTTGCATACTAATGCTCTACCTGCCTGTCAGAAGAGCAGACAGCTGACCTGAGAACAGAAGGTAGTGAACACATTTCACGCCAGAGGGGTCAGAGTTCACTGGCACAGCACTCCAGCAAGCCTCACATCATGACGGGGAGCTGGCTGGGGAGAGAGTTATTTGCATTTTAGGTGGAGGAGCTACAACAAAAATCTAATGAATTAAAAGCACAGAGTCAGCATGAATAATTTCCCCCCTACACATGCAAAAACCATCAAACCAGAGCGTTGTAGCCAGTGCGTCTCCTTGTCAAACTTAATCCTCTCAAATCTGCACAGGTGGGGGAGGGATGCCCTATCTATCCTAGGCCTGAGCAGCAGAGAGAAGCGGATTAGACATTTCAATGACTGTAGTTGCTCTATTGTATATGTAGGAATAATTAAAAGAATTGCAGGAAAAGGTCAATCCTTTCTCAAAATACAATATGTAATTTGATGGTAGAACATGCCCAAAAACCTTTCACAAAGCTTTGTAAAAGAAGTACTGAAAACAAAACTCTGCACACATTTAGCACACTGTTGGTGACACTGCAGCCTGTAATTTTGGTCATTCCATCGTTTGAGTTACAAACATCATAGGAAACCATTGTGTTGGTATAATGCAACCATCATCCAGGCTTTATGTTTTTACTCAAACAACTTTTTGAATACATTGACGGTGAAAGCATATTGTGTGTTAATACACTAAGCCAGGGTTTCGCAAATTCGGCCCCCCCCCCCCCCCTGGGTGCACGTTTTGGTTTTTGCCCTAGCACAACACAAGCTGATTCAAATAACCAACTAACTCATCATCAAGCTTTGATGATTTGAATCAGCTGTGTAGTGCATACTTCTAACACCAAAACATGCACCCAGGGAGGGCCACAGGACCGAGTTTAGGAAACCCTGCACTAAGCTGCTAAAATGGTGGTTTAGTTCTTACATCCACTTTCAATATATTTATCTTTATGTTTAAAATAGAAAACAAATTCTAATCAAACTTATAATAACCCAACTTAAACTAGGAGCCATTCTGCAATAGGCAGTGCTGGTTATTTGTGTTAACTGGATAGGAAGGGTTCTATTAGTATGCCACACATAAAAGTACAAACATTTGTATTCCAATACTCTCATGATGAAAAATGCACAATGTTTTTTTGAAGAGGCAACTTGAACCTCGAGAGCGAGCTATCATTTCCCCTGTTCACACCAGCAGGTTCAGCCCTAGGCTATGTTTGTTTTCCTTGGTTGGAGAGTGTTCTGGGCTGCTGGAAAACCCATTCGTGCCACAGCGGGAAAATCTGCTCCTCTTCCGCTGGTGCGTAGTGTAGCGTGGCAGAGCTTCATGTCACTAATGTGGGCAGAGTGATAGGGCCTGCCAGATCTTCTCCCCCGTTGGCTTCTGATGGAGCGTCATATTGCTCACAAAACCAACATGCCTGTTTCGCTTCAGTGATGGCAAGGCCACTCACTAAACAACTACTTACAATCCTCACTATTTGAAGTGTTATTCACCAACGTAAACTAAGAGGGATTGTTGAATTGCAGATTCAGAGCTCTCAGACATTACATTTTACTGAAGAGTGATTGAAAGTTGTCCCGAGTATCTCAGTTTGTAGAGCACGGTGCTTGCAATGCCAGGGTAGTGGGTTTGATTCCCACGGGGGACAAGTATGAAAATGTATGCAGTAACTACTGTAAATGACTCAAATGTAAATGAAAGTAACTCCTGGACATCTCTAATAGGATTAAATGAGACAACAGTTGTATGCAGCCTTCAAATAAATGAGAGGAAAATCACTATCTTGTCTTTATATCTAGCATTACCAGACAGAACCACAAGGGGAGGATAGGTGACAGAGATTCCTCTCCTAAAGATCAATATGCTCATCTGACACACCAATCTAGGCAGTCTACTGATTAAGGCAGTATTTATAATATTGGACACATTGGATGGATGGTAGACATTTAGTGGGAAGAGTTTGGTTCTACAAAAGATGATACCAATTCCAAAATCTACAGTATCTAGGACATTTTTATTGGAGAAATCAGTATTTGGATCTAGTGACATTTAAATATTCAGTGGTGTAAAGTACTTAAGTATTAATACTTTAAAGTACTACTTAAATCGTTTTCGGGGGTATCTGTACTTGACTTGACTATTTATATTTTTTGACAACTTTCACTTTAACTCCACTACATTGCTGAAGAAAATAATGCAGTTTTTACTCCATACATTTTCCCTGACACCCAAAAGTATTTATTACATTTCGAATGCTTAGCAGGACAGGAAAATGGTCCAATTCACACATTTATCAAGAGAACATCCCTGTTCATCCCTGATCTGGCTCACTAAACACAAATGCTTGTTTTGTAAATTATGTCTGAGTGTTGGAGTGTACCTACCCCTCGCTATAAATGTAAAAAACAATAAAATAGTGCCTTATGGTTTGCTTAATATAAGGAATGTGAAATGATGCATACTTTTACTTTTGACACTTAAGTATATTATAGCAATTACATTTACTTTTGATACTTAAGTATATTTAAAACCAAATACTTTTAAACTTTTACTCAAGTAGTATTTTACTGGGTGACTTTCACTTTTACTTGAGTCATTTTCTATGAAGGTATCTTTACTTTTAATCAGGTATGACAATTGGATATTTTTTCCACCAATGTAAATACAGCAATTAATATGAAAACAACAGCTGACATTTTCACTTGCCGAAAACTGAGGAGTCTTTAAGCATTATGGAGACAAGGAAGTGCTTCGTGTTGCACTTCAGATGTGAACGGTTAATGAAAACGCAGTAAGAGGAAATGTTTAATTGACGAGACCTGTCTCATTATGTTCCTTCATGCCTCTCTTTCAAGTCAGATTTTCTGTCAGACACAACCACTAATTAGAGGTTATCAGCTGAACTCCTAAATAACACTTCTCTGCTTTAATTGCTCAGCCATTGAAAAACATGGTTGTAAATCTCAACGTGAAAATAACAAGCATAGACATGCAGACATACAGACATGCAAACCGCCACTGGCCCCTCTGATTTAAAGGATTTAAAAAAGACCCGCTTTCCACCTTAGCGCTGGAAACAGGGAATGTCAGATGAAAAAAAACAAGTCTAATTATTTCAATGTTTTAAGGGATGGTATATTAGACAACTTGTGTTTTGTACACTGATAAGCTATTGGATTCTGTACCAGTCCCGAATACACCATTGGAGGCCATTTAAAAGAGAGCATGACTTGGCATTGTATTAAAAAAATGTAGACCTTTGTCATTATGGCTATAACTGTTATGTGTAGCAGAGCTGGGAGATTGCCTGAATTGATGCGATAACAACAAATAGAACGAGAATGATACATTTCTAACATTAATGTGCACCATAGTTGTCACTACAGATGTCACTACAGACCCTGGTTCGATCCCAGGCTGTATCAGTACCAGCCATGATCGTGAGTTCTATAGGGCAGCGCACAACTGGCCCAGTGTTGTCCGGGTTAGGGGAGGGTTTGGCCGTGGTAGGCCGTCATTGTAAAATAAGAATTTGTTCTTAACTGACTTGCCAAGTTAAATGAACAAATATAAACTACAGGTTTGTTGGTTGTAGCCATCAATTGTCTCATTAACAATCACCCAAATTAGAAAATGCATTTCCTTTCAAACTTCACATTTCTCTAGTATAGGCTACTTATCATAATGAACAATATCAGGAAAATGCCTGCGATAAGTGATCAGTATTGCTAATTTTCAGTTTATCATCCCAGCTCTAATGTGTTGCCTACACGAGGCCCTTATTCCCACTACAAGATATGACAGAGTCTGAGGCGGGGCGAAAGAGAGTTCTACTTTTTCATTCACATTAAATAATGGTCTTACCTTTTGTTGTGGCTGGCGTCACATTATTCTTGGTCCACAGCTCAAATTGACAGTAAATATCATAGTAGCCACTAGCCACTAAGCACAAACTATTCAATAATGACAGAAACATTTCTTCTAAACCATATTACACTATTGAATAATGCAACCAAACCATATTACACTCTTCAATAATGCAACAATTCACAAGCATGTGCAGACAATTATATGGCTTAATGTCTCAACTATAGGATGCACTCATTACATTTTAGCTTCAAGACAAAAGCACAGTTGCTAAAAGCACGTTATCCTATAAAAAAAATCTGTGATTAACCCTCTCATGCAAATATAAAAGTACAATAGGCCTACCTTCCAACAAACCAGTCTACATTTGTATCAATATCATGCCAATCATTACATGTGGTAAAAGCAAATTGGGACTGAACCAGCTGTTTTATATGGAAGCTCATAACCGCCACCAATTTTGTTAAGTAAAATGCCTTGTGATTTGTCAACATGCACAATTAGTCTGTGCTTAAGTCTGATCAACTGTAGCCTACTGTAGCAAACCACAGCTGCAGGTAGCCTAGAGAAGCCTATGCGCTCTGATCCCATCTGGGCTTCGCCAGTGGAAACGTAACATCATGTTTTTGTAGCCTAAGCTATGTATTTATAACCTAAAACAGGCCCATTTATTTGTGTTCTGAGAAAATGTGAATCTGATCAAATTTGGTTTATATTGAAACTTTGGGTGGCTAGGCTACCATGGCCATTTTAATCCAAAGTTATTGACTGGAATTAATCAATCAACACATTAGCAATAACATACTGTATGAGTATCTTTTTAATTACAAATGCAAAGGCCTACATGATGCAACCCTGCATACAGCGAACTCAGCCTTGTTAGGACGTAGTCAATATAACTATTTGTTCAGCACTTTAGAAATGGACAGCGATAGAATTCAGAACATGGGCCATTGTTACAGTATTCTCCCTGTACACCAAGTCAGAACCGTAGAATAAATAGAAGGTGCACGTAAGCAGACAATGAAAGCTCTTACAATATTCGATGATGACATTTCTCTTAAACAGGCTATAGGCTAAATATGCATCACCAAGTCAGAACAGTAGGCTAAATTATGAGGGGAAAAGAGACCTAATTATTAGGGTGAGGCACATGGTCTACTAACGGTTTACTACACAACATACACTGATTATTACTTTCTGAACTTTAGTATACATATCTCCATGGCATACTACATAATTTAGGCAACAGCATCAACAGACATCAACACTATGAAATAACACATATGGAATCATGTAGTAACCAAAAAAGTATTAAACAAATCAAAATATATTTTATAATTGAGAATCTTCAAAGTTGCCACCCTTTGCCTTGATGACAGCTTTGCACACTCTTGGCATTCCCTCAACCATGGAATTTATTTCCTTCCTAATGCATTTGAGCCAATCAGTTGCTTTGTGACAAGGTAGGGGTGGTAAACAGAAGATAGCCCTATTTGGTAAAATACCAAGTCCATGTTATGGCAAGAACAGCTCAAATAAGCAAAGAGAAATGACAGTCCATCATTACTTTAAGACATGAAGGTCAGTCAATCCAGAAAATGTCAAGAACTTGGAACGTTTCTTCAAGTGCAGTCGCAAAAACCATCAAGCGCTATGACGAAACTGGCTCTCACGAGGATGCCACAGGAAAGGAAGACCCAGAGTTACATCTGCTGCAGAGGATAAGCTCATTGGAGTTACCAGCCTCAGATTGCAGGTCAAATAAATGCTTCACAGAGTTCAAGTAACAGACACATCTCAACAGATGTTCAGAGGAGACTGCGTGAATCAAGCCTTCAATGTCGAATTTCTGCAAAAAAAAACACTACTAAAGGACACTAATAAGAAGAAGAGACTTACTTGGGCTAGGAAACACGAGCAACAGACATTAGACCTGTGGAAATCTGTCCTTTGGTCTGATGAGTCCAAATTTGAGATTTATGGTTCCAGCCAAGTCTTTGTGAGACGCAGAGTAGGTGAGGGGATGATCTCCACATGTGTAGTTTTCACCGTGAAGCATGGAGGAGGAGGGGTGATGGTGTGGGGGTGCTTTGCTGTGACACTGTCAGTGATTTATTTAGAATTCAAGGCACACTTAACCAGCATGGCTACCACAGCATTCTGCAGCGATACGCCATCCCATCTGGTTTGAGCTTAGTGTGACTATAATTTGTTTTTTCAACAGGACAATGATCCAAAACACACCTCCAGGCTGTATAAGGGCTATTTGATCAAGGAGAGTGATGGAGTGCTGTATCAGATGACCTGGCCTCTGCAATCACCCTACCTCAACCCAATTGAGATGGCTTGGGATGAGTTGGAGCGCAGAGTGATGGAAAAGTAGCCAACAAGTGCTCAGCATATGTGGGAACTCCTTCAAGACTGTTGTAAAAGCATTCCCCATGAAGCTGGTTGACAGAAGGCAAAGGGTGTGTCACACCTGCTCCCGCTCTTCCCCCCTGGCGCTTGAGGGTGCCAGGCTGCCCTGCATTACGTACTCCAGCCAACATAATTTACGCACACCTGCCTTCCCTCATCACGAGCTTCAGTGAAATTGGACTCACCTGGACTCACTCAATCACCTGTTTATTACCTCCCCAATATTGTCAGTTTCCCAGCTCTGTTCCCCGCTGCTGCATTGTTTGTCATATGTCCGTGTTACCCATGTGCTGAAGCTGTTCCTGTCTTGAAGATATGCCTCTAGTGGTGTGGGGGCTGTGCATTGGCAAAGTGGGTGGGGTTATATCCTTCCTGTTTGGCCCTGTCCGGGGATATCATCGGATGGAGCCACAGTGTCTCCTGACCCCTCCTGTCTCAGCCTCCAGTGTTTATGCTGCAGTAGTTTACGTGTCGGGGGGCTAGGATCAGTTTGTTATATCTGGAGTACTTCTCCTGTCTTATCCGGTGTCCTGTGTGAATTTAAGTATGCTCTCTCTAATTCTCTCTTTCTCTCTTTCTTTTTCTCTCTTGGAGGACCTGGGCCCTATAGGACCATGCCTCAAGACTACCTGGCATGATGACTCCTTGCTGTCCCCAGTCCACCTGGCCGTGCTGCTGCTCCAGTTTCAACTGTTCTGCCTGCGGCTATGGAATCCTGACCTGTTCACCGGACGTGCTACCTGTCCCAGACCTGCTGTTTTCAAATCTCTAGAGACAGCAGGAGTGGTAGGGATACTCTTAATGATCGGCTATGAAAAGCCAACTGACATTTACTCCTGAGGTGCTGACTTGCTGCACCCTCGACAACTACTGTGATTATTATTATTTAACCATGCTGGTCATTTATGAACATTTGAACATCTTGGCCATGCTCTGTTATAATCTCCACCCGGCACAGCCAGAAGAGGACTGGCCACCCCTCATAGCCTGGTTCCTCTCTAGGTTTCTTCCTAGGTTTTGGCCTTTCTAGGGAGTTTTTCCTAGCCACCGTGCTTCTACACCTGCATTGCTTGCTGTTTGGGGTTTTAGGCTGGGTTTCTGTACAGCACTTTGATCTGATGTACGAAGGGCTGTATAAATAAATTTGATTTGATTTGTTCTATGTCTGTTTCCGAATAAATGTCTGACTCCCTGTACCTGATTCTCCTGTCCGGCATCGGCCCTTACAGAATGCAGCAGCTATCACACGAAGCATCGGGTGTACTGGCGTTCCGGTTGGTGGTGACGTTGGACCTGGGTCGCCACCGATGGAACCGGGGGTGCCTAGCCAGCTCGTCGTGCTTCCACACCCTAGCTGGCTCGAGAGGTTTCCTTGCCCTGGTTGGCTCGGAAGGCGCCCATCCCACGTCGGGCCTCAGCCGGATCGTCAGATTTTGTTCGCCCAGCCGACCCATGAGTTTTCTTGTTTTGTTGGTGACGTCAGGCTTGGATTCCGCCGCCGATGGAACCGGGGGTGCCTAGCCAGCTTCCACGTCCTAGCTGGCTCGAGAGGTTTCCTTGCCTCGGGTTGGCTCGGCAGGTTCCCATCCCACATCATGCTCCGCCGGATCATCGGGCTTTCATGCCGCAGCGGGATCGACAGGCATTCATGCCTCAGCCAGCTCGCCAGGCTCCCACGCCTCTGCCGGTTCGTGGGGAGTTTACCCCCAGCTGGCTTGCCCAGCGCCCATGTCTCGGCCGGCTTGCCCAGGTGGGACACCGGATGGCGCCCCTAGAGGGGGGTGGTGGGTACTGTCACGCATGTTCCCGCTCTTCCCCCCTGGCGCTCGAGGGCACCAGGCTGCCCTGCATTACGCACTCCTGCCACCATCATTTATGCACACCTGCCTTCCCTCGTCATTCGCTTCAGTGATATTGGACTCCCCTGGACTCACTCAATCACCTGTTTATTACCTTCCCTATATTTGTCAGTTCCCCAGCTCTGTTCCCCGCTTCTGCATTGTTTGTCATATGGCCATGTTACCCATGTGCTGACGCTGTTCCTGTCTTGTTCTATGTCTGTTTCCGGATAAATGTCTGACTCCCCGTACCTGCTTCTCCTGTCCAGCATTGGCCCTTACAGGGTATATTAAATATGCCCTGAATGACTGGTCGCCACTGTGTAGGAGTGTTGGCTCAATGAGACAATTCTGTTTACACTGCCCTGCTTCACGGATGGCAACTGTCAGGCAAGCGTTGTGAGCTACCTCCCAAGTTAGCAGTTGAGATGTAGCATGTACGCAAGTTTACATTTGAGTAATATGTGTAGCCGATGGTATTTTTATGAAAAGTGTGGTAAGTGGAGAGGGCTAAGAAAAAAAGGAGCTATCTAGAACCTAAAACAGTTATTCAGATGTCACCATAGGAGAACCCTTTGAAGAACCATTTTTGGTTCCAGGTAGAACCCTTTTGGCTTTCATGCAGAACCCTTTCCACAGAGGGTTCTACATGGAACCCAAAAGGTTTCTACCTGCAACCAATAAGGGTTCTCATATTGGGACAGCCAAATAACCACTTTTCTAAGAGCGTATGCAAGCCTAGGATGACTAGGTAAATCAAGGAAAGTTCAATTAAATCTGGAAACAACTGACTAGTACCCAGTTCTTCTTCTTCTCTATCCAGGTTAACAGACTGTCTAATCTTACTCTTAACCACTAAAGTTTAATACACTAAATTGTTACTGTGATCAGGGCCTCGTCTTGACCTTGACAATACCTTGAAACGTGGAGGAACCTCAACTCAAAACCCATGCCTCCTCAACTCAAAACCCATCTATTGGGCTGGACAGCTCTGGCATGAAGGGAAAATGTATCCCCCAGTTCTCTCAGAAACTGTTCACATTTATTTGGGGGTGCATATGTCCACCATTGACACATCACATACTCACTTTGATACCATTTCTTGATGACCATCATTAGATTTGCATGAAGTTTCTGTTTAGTGGTCTTGACGATTCTTCATCTTAACACCATTCTCTTGAGTGTGACAAAGTGCCTTACCCTAAAAAGCCAAAAAGAGGTCACCCCTAAACCCCACAGACAGTGCAATCACATCTTTGATTGCCCTGAGGACACAATCCCCCTTAATAACTCATTATCCTTGCCTCAATTACCCACACTGCGATGGTGGGGGGGAGTAATTAGTAATCATTGCACAACTGTTTGCCTGTTATCAGAACCCACTGCTAATCAGCAATCTGCTCCTAATTTGCCCTTTATATTGTCCCGTCTGATTAAGGTTCTGCTGCTGTGAGGCAGCTGGTTTGTGAGGACCCCTGGATTGGGTGCGATGCTCTATTTTTATAAATGACGATGACAAGGACCTTACAGTCCCCTACCACCCCACCCCTGACCTGGTGGGCTGTAGATTATGTCCACGATCCTGGTGTGGGAAGAAAGACAATGCCCAGCCCCAGCCTCACCCCAGCTGCTTTAGAAACAATGTGAAGCTCATCTCCACTCTCTGGAGCAATGGGAGCTATGGCAAGTATGTGCATTAGTTTAGTGAATCCCTCCTGACTTTAGCAGCTGCTCTTGTCATTATGGTTTCTACCACACCGTTATTTTAGATTGTCGGCAGTGCTGTTTTCTGTCTAATGCTCATGTTATTGATGGAATAGCACTCTAGGGAGTAGACTACACGGAGTATTGGTGTAGTACAGGCCAGGGTGCTGCATGTGTCACAGCGTGTGTCGTGGTGGAAGATGACAGCGCGGGTAGAAGTGTAATCTCAGGGAAGTTCAGACTTCAAAGGCAGTGAACCACGTCTGACTTGAAATAGCGACACATTTCATCACCTCATGCTACCACTGACTGAGCGGGTGCCTCCCCTGCTGCGGAGTGCAGCCGACCCATGAGACAGCGTCAGGAGCCAGAGAATTCTATGTCAGGAAAACACAACTCCAGTCCTACGGCTACGCGACAAATATAAAGGTCTCAAAAGTGTTTACGATGGAATCACGTTTTTCACTGAGAGAATATTATTCAATACACACCCCATTCTCCAGCTCTGTTTCATGTTTTTTTAACCTCATGACTTCCGAGATATTTGGTGGTACATGTATGCTTTAGGGTTGTGTTTTTCACACGTCAGGTGTTTATAGGAGTAGAGACGGAAATTGGTTTTCTCACTAGAGGATGAAGTGACGGCTAATGCTCAGTGTGCGACGAACACTGACAGAGTCACACCTGCTTCATCGTTCATTGGAGGCAACAATAGACCCTATCATCTAAACTATGATATCATCAGATCAATCAAGAACTGTCTTTGTGTTGGACATGTTTATGTTAAAAGGGATATTTTGTAGTTGTGTGGTGAAGCAGCTATGAGGAATAACTTGGCTGAATGTATTTATTAGGATTCAACATCCTCAATTCATTGTATTATCGGTGTGAGAGATGATCAAGCTGTCTACTGTATATGGTTTTGAGGGACCTGGAGAGTTCACTCGGTTGATGTTCTGTGTATCAACAGTGTCACCCTGCCCTTGTTCCAAACCTTTACCATCTGCATGACTGATACCCAGTCTTACAGGCGATCTTTGCCCCCTCCTTCAGAAGTCGCGTATCAGGTGTCCAGTTATTAAAGGAACTCCTCGACTGATGGTGACGCAGGCTTCTTGCTGTGGTGTCAATGGGGAGAAAACACGCATGAGAAGCACAGCAGCACCTCTCACCACCCTGTCCACCTTGAAATCTGGCACCTCTTTTAAATAGCTGGAGGGGTATTTATAAAGAGAAACATCAGAGGTCTGACATGTGAACTGGCTGACAAGTGCATCTCCATGAAAAATGGCCTTGGTTTACTGTCTGAGGTAATGGTGGCTGGGCAGGAGGGTGATAGTGGCTCATCCTATACTGTACATGGCTGGAGGAAGGTAAAATAATCAAGCAATACTGTATGTCACTTTAAGCATACTCGTTTGGTGCTCTGCGAAATCAATACCTCAGTCACTACAATACCGTAGACCATCAATTCATAAGCTGATCATAAATTAATATTAGGCTGATGCTATCTGTTCCAGGCCAGGGAGCATATGAAAGTTAAACTCATGTCTAAGAGGTGAGTTACAGTACCCGTTATATAGAAGCAACACACTACGACCCTTACTAAAATGGTCTTTGGTATGGTTTTAGAAGGTACATGCCTTGTACTATCATGTCAAACTATGGTGTTCTATGTCACACACTCTCTTTTAGACAGTTCCTATATCCTCTTCCCAGTCACATTTAAAGCCCTCAGCTCTCTCTTGTTTGAAGTGGCCAGCACTCGGCAGTGTATGAAACCAGACACTTGATGTATATCCTGTCGCTCTCCTGCTCCTTCGCCTATATGAGGTCTAACACATTCTCCAGTCCAATCAGTTTAGTAGGCTATTGTTCCCTGCTATAATGGTAACAGTGAGTTAAAGACAAGGATAGGGGTAACGACTGACTATTGTCATGCCCCAGTCATGGGATTGTACTGTTTATTAGATTATTGACCACCTGTTGTCACAACCTTCCCCTCATAACCTTCCTAACCTAACCAACACAGTGATAATCCCTGATCTACGCTATCAATTAATACGATTTGGAGGGCAAAGACTGAGTAATGAATGGATCAGTCAGTAGGCCTCAGGAGAAACCTGTTTTCACTTCTAAGCAGTGCATTGAATAGTTGTATGGAAAGCTGTCGATAAGCAACACTTCGTAATTGGTTTTCAGCTCGATATACAGTGCCTCGTGTAACATTGTAACATAGTCGTCCTTTAGGGTCGGGTCTGATTAGGGGGGATCACAGCTCCACTATGGATGATAACACAGGAGGGTCATGAGGAGAGAATTAGCCTTTTCCTGAACGATTCTCCTGCGTTTCCTGTGGTGTTGGGGTTTCCCCGGTTGGCCCATCATGAACCCACTAATTCGTGGCAACAAAAGGCTCTCAATGGATGGTCATGTCAGTGTTCAGGGAGGTGTATAGGTTTTTCCATTGGTGCAACTATGGTGGAGAGTCCAAACCAGGTCTCCACCATGCACATCCCCCCTGAATATGCCGATTTGGCTCTCGCCTTCTGTAAAAAGAAGGCGACTCAACTACCACCCCATCGACGGGGGGATTGTGCGATAAATCTCCTGGTAGACGCAGCACTTCCCAGGAGTCACGTGTATCCTCTGTCACAGGAGGAGACGGCAGCTATGGAAACATATGTCACCGAATCTCTGGGACAGGGATACATTCGGCCTTCCACTTCACCTGCCTCCTCAAGTTTATTTTTTGTGAAGAAGAAGGATGGAGGTTTACGCCCGTGCATTGACTATAGAGGTTTAAATCAGATCACGGTGAAGTATAGTTACCCTCTGCCTCTCATAGCCAGTGTGACCGAGTCATTGCATGGGGCGCGCTTCTTCACTAAATTGGATCTCAGGAGTGCTTACAACCTGGTGCGTTCCGGGAGGGGGATGAGTGGAAGACGACATTTAGTACCACCTCTGGGCACTATGAGTACCTCGTCATTTTCAGGGACCTGCACGGGCAGGGTGTAGTGGTGTATATAGATGACATTCTAATATATTGCGCTACACGCGCCAAGCATGTGTCTCTGGTGCGCAAGGTGCTTGGTCGACTGTTGGAGCATGACCTGCACATTAAGGCTGAGAAATGTCTGTTCTTCCAGCAGTCCGTCTCCTTCCTAGGGTACCGCCTGTCCGAGTCAGGGGTGGAGATGGAGAATGACCACATTTCAGCCGTGCGTAATTGGCCGACTCCAACCACGGTAAAGGAGGTGCAGCGGTTCTTAGGGTTTGTCGACTACTACAGGTAGCGGCTCCCATTACCTCTTTACTGAAGGGGGGACCGGTGCGACTGCAGTGGTCAGCTGGGGCGGACAGGGCTTTTGGTCACCTGAAGTTTCTGTTTACCTCGACTCTTGTGTTGGCTCATCCTGATCCCTCCTTAGCATTCATAGTAGAGGTGGACGCGTCCGAGGCTGGGATGGGAGCTGTGCTGTCTCAGCGCTTGGGTACGCCACAAAAACTCTGCCCCTGTGCGGGGGACCGAGAGCTGCCTCCACGCTCTGAAGGCGTGGAGGCATTGGCTTGCGGGGGATAAACACCTTTTTCTCATTTGGACTGACCACCGCAATCTGGAGTACATCTGGGTGGCGAGGAGAATGAATCCTGGTGGGCAATGTTGTTTACCCGTTTTGTGTTCACTCTATCCTACAGACCAGGTTCCCAGAACGCTAAGGCAGACGCACTGTCGCGGATGTATGACACAGAGGAACGGTCTACGGATCCCACTCCCATACTTCCAGCTTCTTGCCTAGTGGCACCAGTGGTATGGGAGGTTGACGCGGACATCGAGCGGGCGTTACGTGCGGAGCCCACTCCCACCCAGTGTCCAGTTGGACGTGAGTCAGTTCTGTCTGATGTTCGTGATCGATTGATCTGTTGGGTTCATACGTCACCTTCCTCTGGTCATCCTGGCATCGGTCGGACAGTGCGCTGTCTTAGCGGGAAGTACTGGTGGCCCACTTTAGCGAATGACGTGAGGGTGTATGTTTCCTCCTGCTCGGTGTGCACCCAGTGCAAGGCACCTAGACAACTGCCCAGAGGGAAATTACAACCACTACCTGTTCCACAACGGCCGTGGTCACACCTATCAGTGGATTTCGTGACGGATCTCCTTCCGTCACAAGGAAACACCACGATTCTGGTTGTTGTGGATCGGTTTTCTAAGTCCTGCCGTCTCATTCCTTTGCCCGGTCTCCCTACGGCCCTACAGACTGCAGAGGCCCTGTTTACACACGTCTTCCGGCACTACGGGGTGCCTGAGGATATGGTGTCTGATCGGGGTTCCCAGTTCACATCAAGGGTCTGGAGGGCGTTCATGGAACGTCTGGGGTCTCGGTCAGCCTGACCTCAGGGTTTCACCCCGAAAGTAATGGGCAGGTGGAGAGAGTTAACCAGGATGTGGGTAGGTTTCTGCGGTCTTATTGCCAGGACCGGCCGGGGGAGTAGTCGGCTTTCATCCCCTGGCAGAGATGGCCCAAAACTCCCACCGCCACTCCTCCACTAACCTGTCTCCGTTTCAGTGTGTACTAGGTTATCAGCCGGTTCTGGCACCGTGGCATCAGAGCCAGATCGAGGCACCTGCGGTGGATGAATGGTTTCGGCGCTCGGAGGAAACTTGGGACGCTGCCCATGTACGCATGCAACGGGCCATCAGGCGACAGAAGGCGAGGGCCGACCGCCACCGCAGTGAGGCCCCGGTGTATGCACCGGGACCTGCCCTGCCGGAAGCTGGGTCTGCGGTTTGTGGGGCTATTTAAAGTCCTGATGAGACTGAACGAGGTGAGTTACAGGTTACAGCTTCCCCCTGATTATCGTATTAACCCCTCGTTCCATTTGTCTCTCCTCAGGCCTGTGGTGGCTGGTCCGCTCCAGCAGTCTGAGGTGTGGGAGGTTCCTCCGCCCCCTCTGGACATCGAGGGGGCCCCGATGTATACTGTGCGAGCCATCATGGACTCAAGGCGTCGGGCGAGGGGCTTTCAGTACCTCATAAAGTTGGAGGGGTACGGTCCGGGGGAGAGATGCTGGGTGCCGGTGGAGGACATACTGGACCCTTCCTTACTGCAGGAATTTCCCCGTCTCCACCCCGATCGCCCTGCGCCTCGTCCTCTGGGTCGTCCCCGAGGCCGGTGTCGGCACGCTGCTGGAGCCGCGCGTCAGGGGGGGGGGGGGTACTGCCACGACTTCTGCCGAAGTTGGTGTCTCTCCTTGTTCGGGCGGCATTCGGCGGTTGACGTCACCAGCTTTCTAGCTGCTACCGATCCACGTTTATTTTTCCATTTGTTATGTCTTGATTGTACACACCTGGTTCCCATTACGTTATTATTATTTCCCTATTTAACCCTCTGGTTCTCATTATGTTTTTTGCGTGATTTTGCGTGATTGTTCCTTTGTGTTAGTCTTTTGTGTTAGGGCTTGTTATCCCTGCGTGGATTTATTGGCTGTTTATTTTTCAGAGTAAAGTACGTTATTTTACTCAATTCTGTGTCCTGCGCCTGACTCCGTCCTCACCTCTGCACAACTGACATTTGACAGCTCAACAATGCACTCACTGCATCATGCTCAAGGCCAGTCTATTATCAATTAATTTCCTTCGTAGAAACAATTAGCCTCTCTGTAAGGAGGACAATTAATGAATGGAAATGGGTCCCTAACCTGCAGTGTTCTCTCTTAGCCTCTCCGGTCTCTGTGATGCCTGAATGGTCTGGAAGAAGCTGTGTGAATCTTTGGTGAAACAATTCTCAGTAATTGCACACCATTGCAATTATGTTAATAATCGCTAGTGGTCATAGAACACAGTTGAAAAAACTGTTGCCCTGCATGAGTGATCAGCCTGGTGGGAGCATCACAGACATTTCCCCTTAATAAGCAAGTTCGAGAAATGGTCTGAAATACCTATTCTGTGTATCCTTTAACAATGCCTTAATATTAATAATAGTAGCTAAGATCATTTAAAAATGTATCCAAGAAATGAAATTACTTTGGACTCACAATAATGTTATGGACGCACAATAACGTTAACCCTCTGCTCAATTTGCAAACCAGTATATATAGTCTCCATTTAAATACAGTTGATATTGGCATGATGCAATCCTGTCCCTGTTGTCTCAGCACCCATCTAATTTAATTTGAATTATGCGTAATAGCGGACTGAGACACACATTGAATGTAGAAAGACCTCTGCCCCGCTGGGGAGCAAGGAGGTCCTGTTGCTCCTCCTGTTTGCACCAGCAGTAACACAGCATGGCGTTTAATTTATTCTTAATTTTTTTTTTGTTGCCCATTTTCTCCCCAATTTCGTGGTATCCAATTGTTAGTAGTTACTATCTTGTCTCATCGCTACAACTCCCGTACGGGCTCGGGAGAGACGAAGGTCGAAAGCCACGCGTCCTCTGAAACACAACCCAACCAAGCCGCACTGCTTCTTTAACACAGCGCGCATCCAACCCGGAAGCCAGCCGCACCAATGTGTCGTAGGAAACACCGTGCACCTGGTGACCTGGTTAGCGCGCACTGCGCACGGCCTGCCACAGGAGTCGCTGGTGCGCGATGAGACAAGGCTATCCCTACCGGCCAAACCCTCCCTAACCCGGACGACGCTAGGCCAATTGTGCGTCACCCCACGGACCTCCCGGTCGCGGCCGGCTGCGACAGAGCCTGGGCGCGAACCCAGAGTCTCTGGCTCAGCACCGTACAAACCGGCTTATTGGTTTTATCCATGAAGCACTTTTCTTATCACCTCTTGGGCAGGTATTAATAATGCAGCTTGGCGTGTGCTCATTGTGGCGTTGGGGGTGGATCGGGTGTCGACTCCAGACCCCTTATAGTAGATGCCAACAGGGTGCAGTCTGTTCTTCTGTGTGTGTATACATTACTCCCGCTGTGCACTGCCCTAGTGGCTATCTGTCCAGCGTACACAAGTCATCTATATTTGATCATGGCTGAAGACTGCATTGAAAGCTGATGTTATTCACTCTTTAGTCTTTATACAGCCCTAGGGGAGAAACAGCAGTATCGGAGAACAGTGAAAGTGTTTTCCAAACAAAAGGCTGGCAATCTGTGTTTTACATGCCGTAGTTTATCGTGGTTTGAGGTACTTGTGAGACAGTTCTTAGTCAAGTGTGCGTAGTACTGTTTATGACAGGTAAAGAACATTGAAAATCAAAAGACGGGAGAAGTCAAGATCGACCATTATGATTTCAAACACAGCATCAGAATGAGTGGTTCTTGAGTGATAAGACTGGTTTGTTCTAATGATTCAGTTTCATTAATTGGATATAGTGCTGTTCAGTCTTGTTGTCTCAAGGGAGGGTTGTGGGCTCAACTGTTGCAGTCTTAAGAGGCCATCATGCAAGGCACTGTTTGTCCTGGGAGAGGAATGGCGCATGTCAAGGTGAAGAGGTCAAACACACGATGATCAGACCGTTTGTCTCCTTGTTTGGGGAGCGGTGTCTCCAGTTACCACGCCGACTGCTCTCGGGCCCGTCACTCAGGGCCCCAAATGATCCTCCTTCATTTTCACACACATACTGTATACAACTATGCATGTTCATACACACACACATTGAACACAAGCAAACCTTCACCCTCATCTTCGATACCAGGATCTACTCAACAGCCCAGCAACATGACTGTGTTTACCTCAGACGGTTCCTTAAAATACCATCCAAATAGCTTGCTTAGGCCATATTTTGCACACGTACAGCTTATTGTTCAAATGGCATTCCCACGGCCTCGACCTCACAACACAACCTTGCTTTTAAAGAGATAGTTTGGGATGTTGGCGATGAAGCCGTTTATCTACGCCCCAAGAGTCAGATGAACTTGTGGATATCAAACGATCCTTTTAAACTCAACGTACCACACAGAGAGGCATGCACGCAAAGCATCCTGACACCCAGACCAAAGACACGCAGGCTCTTCAAAAGCCCTCCAACTGGTAATGGTGAAAACTGTAAAGACATAATGCATGAGGCACTTGGGACAAGCGCTTAAGAGGACTTTAGTGCTCATTGGATATCTGAGTTGAATCCATGTAGTCAGGAGATTCTGGGTTTCTACAGCCATGGCATGTAAAAAAAAAAAAAACGGAATGTTTGTCTGCCATCCAGAGATCGAGGGCGGTTAGATGCCTGCTGGCCCTGCAATATTGTTCCCAAGCCCCAGCTGCTCACAGGTCAAGGCTGCTGCTGGTGTGGAATGTTTGTGGTTTTCTCCTCCCGCCATTCAGCCCCATTCTCATCCCAAGATAAACAGACAAGCGTTTTGGGGCAGGTGGCTTTAGACAGGGGGGGTGGGCATATCCGTCCCCTCATATTCGGGAGTCATTCAATAGCTCCGCTATCAAGGTCTCTCCATGCTGACAGATAGCCCCTCGCGCCCCGCATTGTGTGCAGATTACAAGTGGTTAAGGGAGAAAGCATCTCACAGCTGCACCGCTTGGTTCAATGTGTTACCTTTCAACCCCCCTTAAATGGGCGGCTATTTCAAAGTCACCACTGGGCATGAGCAAATTTAGCGTTCCTCAGCCAACGTAACAATGAGCCCTGGGATTAGGTTACAACAAACAGACCACATCCCCTGGGACACCATCCCGCCTCTGCCACGGGCAGGGGACGGGCAACACATTTGCCAGAATGCAGCAAGGGGACACTGGCACGTCCGGCCCACCTCAAAGTGACAGGAGCGGAGCATCCCAGCAATGGAACGTTAATTCTCGCTCCCTGCTTGTAGCACACAGGGGGACGGAGGGTGTTAATGACCAGAGTGATATCTCCTTTCAAAACAAATATCTGGAAAGAGCAAAGAAGAACGAAAACTGGCCGCTCGGACTTGTTGCATCAAAGTTGTTGGCCACTGTGTCTCAAGTGTCTTTCAGACAGTCAGGTGACTACTTCAGGCTGTGCATCTCTCTGAAGAGGACCTTACCTGAGCTCTGTGGGGCAACCGAATGTGAGTTCAGCTGCTCTCTCTCCGTCTTTTCGGTTTCAGCTAACAGAGTGGTGTGGTTGCACCTATCCAGGAGGGTTTACAGAGGGATCGGGACAAAGCAGATAGTCAGATGTCTGGCAGATGAAGAGGGCTTCGGGGCCTCTGTTTTTTTGGGGGGGGGGGGTGACCCGTGTAATAAAAATTGTTTCCTGACATCAAGGCCAGTAAGACAAGCTTGAGTCTCTCTGTTGAGGTGATACTGAGCAACTTTTCCGTTCCTTGAAGGAACACTGGCTTTGGAAAATGTTAGAGGGTTAAACTAAGGTTTCTGTGTGGTTTGACGCTGACAGAAAAACACTTGCCGGGTGTTTAATGGACAATATAATATCCACACAACCAGCTTAGCTATCTGATATTCCATACAGCCGCCAGAGCAGTCTGACACAGAATCAATCAGAGAACGTGGATGGCAAGAGTTTGAGGACTCTGTGCACTGGAAAGGAAGAGTGGGTGAGTGAGTGAGTGAGTGAGTGAGTGAGTGAGTGAGTGAGTGAGTGAGTGAGTGAGTCAGTGAGTGAGCACTTATCGTCCGTCCCCGGGGACAGAAACTTTCCACCAGCGCAATCCAACAACTTCTGTTCAAAGACCCCGAGAGCTGCTGTCTGTTTTCTCTCTCTCCTTCTCCTCTCACTTTCTTCCACTTGGAGGGGCAATAAATAGCCACAGGTGTGTGGAACTGCCATCTAATCTGAACTTCATTTAACACGGCCACAAACAAGATATCCGGCAAAGGCGAAAGCTGTGACCCTCCCTCACTCTCTCTCTCTCAGCTCAATGAGGAAGTGAAAAGAGTGTGTGGCCTGGAGAGTCAGGTCTGCACCCAGAGGAGAGGGTGAGGCGTGGAGCAGCCAGAGAGGGTGTGAAGTGGGGTGGACGTGTGTCTCCTTGTCGTCCAGCTAGAGGGGGAGCAGAGGCTTCTCCAGCCTGTCTGCAGCTCACCACACATTAAAATAACCCAACACCCACCAGAGGGAGGCTGCTGCCCAGTGGGTGTGAGGACTGGACACACTTCAAGAGAGGAGCCCACCACCAGACTGATAGATTGGAGTGTAAGAGCACACTACGGGAGAGCTTTTCTCTACTTTTACAGAGTGAAGGACTGAGAGGAGAGTATTTGCCAAACAAGGTAAGAACTGAAATAATTTCACATAGAATACAAAGACACATTTAATGTAGATCATTGTGTTTTGCTTGCAAAAGTGTCTGTGGGCAAAAGGTAGAGAGCAACCGGCTAAGTATATTAAAGGGAGAGTTCACCCAAATTACAAAATGGCGTGTTGGTTTTCTGTACGCAGTCTATGGACAAGGTATGACAACAATCCAAGTTTTGATTACCTGGCCACTGTGTTAAATGCTAACCTTTTAGCATTTGTGACAACAATCCAATGCATGTCAATGGTACTAACAGTTGAAGTCGGAAGTTTACATACACTTACGTTAGAGTCATTAAAACTAGTTTTTCAACCACTCCACAAATGTTTTGTTAAAAAACTATAGTTTTGGTAAGTCAGTTAGGACATCTACTTTGTGCATGACACAAGTCATTTTTCCAACAATTGTTTACAGACAGATTATTTAACTTATAATTCACTATCCAGTGGGTCAGAAGTTCCAGTGGGTCAGAAGTTTACATACACTAAGTTTACTGTGCCTTTAAACAGCTTGGACAATTCCAGAAAATTATGTCATGGCTTTAGAAGCTTCTGATAGGCTAATTGACATCATTTGAGTCAATTGGAGGTGTACCTGTGGATGTATTTCAAGGCCTACCTTCAAACTCAGTACCTCTTTGCTTGGCATCTTGCGAAAATCAAAAGAAATCAGCCAAGACATCCGAAAAAAAATTGTAGGCCTACCATGTTCATCAAAACAAATAATAGTACGCAAGTATAAACACCATGGGAACACGCATACTGCTCAGGAAGGAGACACGTTCTGTCTCCTAGAGATGAACGCACTTTGGTGCGAAAAGTGCAAATCAATCCAAGAACAACAGCAAAGGACCTTGTGAAGATGCTGGAGGACACCGGTACAAAAGTATCTATATCCACAGTAAAATGAGTCCTATATCGACATAACCTGAAAGGCCACTCAGCATGGAAGAAACCACTGTTCCAAAACAGCCATAAAAAAGCCAGACTATGGTTTGCAACTGCACATGGGGACAAAGATTGTACTTTTTGGAGAAATGTCCTCTGGTCTGATGAAACAAAAATAGACATGTTTGGCCATAATGACCATCCTTAGGTTTGGAGGAAAAAGGGGGATGCTTGCAAGCCGAAGAACACCATCCCAACCGTGAAGCACGGGGGTGGCAGCATCATGTTGTGGGGATGCTTTGCTGCAGGAGGGACTGGTGCACTTCACAAAATAGATGGCATCATGAGGCAGGAGAATTATGTGGATATATTGAAGCAACATCTCAAGACATCAGTTAAAGCTTGGTTGCAAATGGGTCTTCCAAAAGGACAATGACACTTCCAAAGTTGTGACAAAGGACAACAAAGTCAAGGTATTGGAGTGGCCATCACAAAGCCCTGACCTCAATCCTATAGAAAATTTGTGGGCAGAACTGAAAAAGCGCGTGCGAGCAAGGAGGCCTACAAACCTGACTTAGTTACACCAGCTCTGTTAGGAGGAATGGGCCAAAATTCACCCAACTTATTGTGGGAAGCTTGTGGAAGGCTACCCGAAACGTTTGACCCAAGTTAAACAATTTAAAGGCATTGTTACCAAATACTAATTGAGTGTATGTAAACTTCTGACCCACTGGGAATGTGATGAAATAAATAAAAGCTGAAATAAATAATTATCTCTATTGTTATTCTGACATTTCACATTCTTAAAATAAAGTGGTGATCCTAACTGACCTAAGACAGGGGTTTTTTACTAGGATTAAATGTCAGGAGTGATGAAAAACTCAGTTTAAATGTATTTGGCTAAGGAGTATGTAAACTTCTGACTTCAACTGTATATTAACATGTTTGGCTTCATTGTCCAAATCATCCTAAAATATCTAGAAATGGATTGTGTAACTCAATTAAGTTACTTGAAGATGATTTGGACATGAAGCGCAAAAATGCTAATGTTTCAGGTATTTTACCCTGTTGAGACATGCTTTTGGTTCCTGGGGTTGAGTTATATTTTAAGCTCACTGACTTGCTCTGCTCACTTGGGATTCATTGTCCAGATCGAAAGCCACAGGCAAACAAATGTGGTCTCCATAACAAGGGGACCTCAGTGGCCAGTAAATCAGTTAATGAATACTTCCTAATAAAAATGCAACAAGAGTCTATAATCTGCTTTCACTGGCCCTCATAATGCATTCCCTGGAACCAGACTAGGAGTCGGGGCGACACGGCTTAGTGTAGGCAGGTGTGTGTGTAGCCTACACATGCGCGTGTCTGTTTGGGTGTTTGTGAGTTGCGCTGGTGAGAGAAAGAGTTTGTATTGATGAGAAAGTACTTCATAGTTGTCCGTAGCAGTGGTTCCCTTTTCTGTTCCAGGGACAACCAAATCACATCAAAAGCTCTTTTGAGGACCACCATTCGCGGAGTCTTCTTTTAACATAAAATACTGTATCTTGGTGATCAAATTTAGTACATTTTTCCAGTGAATGTAACAAATTAAAGGCATATTTTTATTTTTATTATAAACAATTTGCATTGTGAAAAATATATAAAACTCCTTATAATACCTACTACCAACTGTTATTATTGTTGGACGATTTTAGTTGATTTATTTTATCAACAAAGAAATGCAGACCACCTGCCAAACCCCCACAGGTTGGTAACCACTGGTCAACAGCATACGGGCTCAGTCATTGACTGCATGTCAGACTCCAAGTCTGTAGCACATTACTATTGCAGCTTTATGAAAATGAAGCAGGTGAAAGGTAAGGACAATTCCTGTTCTCACGGATCTTGTTTCAGCCCACTTGCTTTTGATTTAATGTCCTTTAATTAACAGCAACGTAGACATGCAGGGCACATCCACAGAAATCCTGTATCAGGGACACTCATTTGCCAAGGCTCTATCATGTTATTTGCTGGCGGGAACAGTGCAGGGCTGGATATCCTCCATCGTCCTTCACCGTCACACAATCCCATCTCTCTGCTCTACAGATGCTTCCTAGTGATTTGTAGGAGTTGACAGAACCCAAGGCAGGGAGTATGTAACACACTTAGGGGTTGTTATTGGCAATATCAGGCCCAAAGGATTCTCGGGCTCAGTCATTGACTGCATGTCAGACTCCAAGTCTGTAGGACATTACTATTGCAGCTTTATGAAAATGAAGCAGGTGAAAGCGAAATGACTCATCGTGCACCACATGCCCTGTGATGAGGCAATATGCTGAAGAACCTTGTGGAGAATGGCCAGAAAGGCCTCTCTTTCGCACTGCCTCCCAAATGTTAGCAGCATCGGTCCTCTGTTGCCATAGCAGCCATTGACCCCTGTGAAGATCAACCAGTGATCTGGTGGGGTTCCAAGTAACTGGATTATTCACTTCCAGGGCTCATAGCATGTGAGAGGCCTTTCAAGGCACTCCTGTTCTGATAAAAGGAGGATGAGCCACACTGCCCAAACAATAAAGACAGATAATCAGTTCACGCAAGAAGCCTTTCCCTCCCTCAGACGCTGTATTCTCCCTCCAAATCCAAAATAAAGGAAAAAAAGGTGGCAGTGCAGTGACTCATACTATAAAGCTGAGTAGAGTTACCTTTCACAACAGACCCGTGCGTAACAGGGCAGGTCTATGGAGTTAGAAAGGACAAAGGAGAGGCAAACTCTTCATGTTCTGCCTTGTAGAGGAAATTGGCACTTGGGCCAATGGTAGTGCTCCAAGAGCATGTCACAAAGTACAGTATATACAGTTGAAGTCGGAAGTTTACATACACTTAGGTTGGAGTCATTAAAACTTGTTTTTCAACCACTCCACAAATGTCTTGTTAACAAACTATAGTTTTGGCAAGTCGGTTAGGACATCTACTTTGTGCATGATACAAGTCATTTTTCCAACAGTTGTTTACAGACAGATTATTTCACTTATAATTCACTGTATCGCAATTCCAGTGGGTCAGAAGTTCACATACACTAAGTTGATTGTGCCTCTAAACAGCTTGCAAAATTCCAGAAAATGATGTCATGGCTTTAGAAGCTTCTGAAAGGCTAATTGACACAATTTGAGTCAATTGGAGGTATACCTGTGGATGTATTTCAAGGCCTACCTTCAAACTCAGTGCCTCTTTGCTTGACGTCATTGGAAAATGAAAAGAAATCAGCCAAGACCTCAGAAAAATATTGTATACCTCCACAAGTCTGGTTCATCCTTGGGAGAAATTTCCAAACGCCTGAAAGTACCACGTTCATCTGTACAAACAATAGTACGCAAGTATAAACACCATGGGACCACGCAGCCGTCATACCGCTCACGAAGGAGATGTGTTCTGTCTCCTAGAAATGAAAGTACTTTGGTGCGAAAAGTGCAAATCAATCCAAGAGCAACAGCAAAGGACCTTGTGAAGATGCTGGAGGAAGCTGGTACAAAAGTATCTATATCCACAGTAAAATTAGTCCTATAATCGACATAACCTGAAAGGCCGCTCAGCAAAGAAGAAGCCACTGCTCCAAAACCGCCATAATAACAGCCATACCACAGTTTGCAACTGCACATGGGGTCAAGATCGTTCTTTTTGGAGAAATGTCCTCTGGTCTGATGAAACAAAAATAGAAACATTTGGCCATAATGACCATCCTTATGTTTTGAAGGAACACCATCCCAACCATGAAGCACAGGGATGGCAGCATCATGTTATAGGGGTGCTTTGCTGCAGGAGGGACTGGTGCACTTCACAAAATAGATGGCATCATGAGGTCGAAAAATTATGTGGATATATTGAAGCAACATCTCACGACATCAGTCAGGATGTTAAAGCTTGGTCGCAAATGGGTCTTCCAAATGGACAATGACCCCAAGCATACTTCCAAAGTTGTGGCAAAATGGCTTAAGGACAACAAAGACAAGATATTGGAGTGGCCATCACAAAGCCCTGACCTCAATCCTATAGAAAATTTGTGGACAGAACTGAAAAAGCGTGTGCGAGCAAGGAGGCCTACAAACCTGACTTAGTTACACCAGCTCTGTCAGGAGGAATGGGCCAAAATTCACCCAACTTAATGTGGGAAGCTTGTGGAAGGCTACCCGAAACATTTGACCCAAGTTAGACAATTTAAAGGCAATGCTACCAAATACTAATTGAGTGTATGTAAACTTATGACCCACTGGGAATGTGATGAAAGAAATAAAAGCTGAAATAAATAATTCTCTCACATTTCCCATTTTTTAAATAAAGTGGTGATCCTAACGGACCTAAGACAGGGATATTTTACTAGGATTAAATGTCATGAATTGTAAAAAACTGAGATGAAATGTATTTGGCTAAGGTGTATGTAAACTTCCGACTTCAACTGTAACTCCATAAACATTGATTTGTATTCAGTATTTTTGTTGACATTACTGTTGCTTTTGTAGTGCCTAGAGGATTTAGAGACCTGACCAATTTCTTTCCATATTCCTGAGCTTGACAATGTGTAACCAGAGCACACCTTGATTGGAATAGCTCTGGGTAGATAGTAAAACTTTAAAAGCCAGAGTAAACCAGAAAGATCATTCATCATGTCTAAAGAACATATGGGAAATGTATTCAATAAAGTCAAGTATTCTGGCGAAGTCGAGTTACACAACAGGACAATAGCATGTGAAGGTCTATTCCAGTTTTCCCACTGGTGTTCTATCAGCCTAGTCTGAATGAGAACAATTGTAATTCCAAGACAACTATGGGAAAAGCACACAGACAGCAGATGCTCAACTCTTAACATTTTAACCCTTGATGACGTGAAGGTTCGTACATCTTTCAGTGATACATTTTGTCCCAGAAATTTGGGCAAAACAATGTGATTTCAGTCCGAATTAAAGCAGGTAACAGCACAATATATTGGACACACATAATGCGTGTGTTTTCCTATCTCAGCTGAGTAGGAATGACAACAAAGTGGCCATATTTTCATTTGGAGGCATTACACTGAGAAAAACAAAACAAATGACAACAAACTTTTGTAATCTCTCTTTTTGTTGTGTGTAATGCATGCAAGTGTTCATTTAGCAATTTTCTAAATTGCAGTCATTGACATCAAATGTGGCTATTCAGAATTGAGGGGGTTTGGCAGGCTTATTAGAGAATAAAAGACTAACAGAAGCCATATACTCTCTGAAGAGAGCTACAGAGTGAATGCAATTACTTTTGTTTTTCATGTGGAGCAGATGCATCATAATCATGCTGTCTGAAAAGAGAGTCACTCAAATGTAGATATCAAATTGCCTGGTCGGATGGGTACAACAATAGGCATGCCATTATCCCAATATAAACACAATGTAGGCAGGCAGCAGAAAGCAGAACAGTTGAGTGCGCTTCTCCATTCATCTGAATTTGGAGTGATATTATTTGTACACGGAGACGGAGCCAGGACGGCACTAACCCACTGAGCACAGATGTCAGTTCAACGTCTAGTTTTGATTTACATTTGGTTGAGTTTTCAACTCACGTGAATTCAACAAAGAATGTCATGTTGTCATTGGATTTATGTAAAAAAAAATTGGGTGAAAAAAAGACAACAATTTCCTTAAGTTGTTGATTTTTTACAAATCCAATGAATTTTCATCATTGCGTAGATTTTTTGGGTTGAAATGACGTGGAAACAACGTTGTTTCAACAACTTTTTGCCCAGTGGGAAGGCTGTTTGGGTTGAGTGGAGTGGATGAAATCCATTGATGTGTCACAGGAGCTGTTGTGGGCTCCAGGAGTCAAATTCCATTTACAGCAGATGTGCAAGCTACACACCCAGGGTGACTGGCAAAGCTTTATAATGTGGTTTATTTCATTTATAATCAGGCTTTCAATGCTTCTTACAAGTGAAATGGGACTACAGCCACTTGTAAAAACATGCGCCTGTAACCATTGTCTCTTAAAAACAATGATTTGCCGTCGTTAGCTGGACTAAACCAGACAGTAAAGTTAACACGAAAGGTGCAACAGAATTCTGATTGACATGGGAGATAAAATACATATTTTGGGTAAATGTTCTTTCACGATGTGCAGTAAAACACAAGGACAAAGACACACTGTCAACAGGCAGTCACACATTTACAGTAAACACAAGCAGACGTACACTACTGGCACACACACACACACATCAGCAGAAGGCAGTCATCCAGGCATGTAGGTGCCTGTTTTCTAAGGTACACAGTCGTGATATTGTGGAGATAATCCTCTGAAAAATGATCCTTTTCTTACTATCACCTGCAGTGGAACGTGTGGGCACAGCAACCATCCAACCTCAGGAGCCTGATCTGTCGCTACAGCAACAGGCATCCACTGACTAGCTCCACATTTCTAGGAGGTACAGAATACCAAGAAGCACACACAAGGGAGCTTGCTCGACACTCATCTCAAATGTGTTTCTCTAGTCTAGGAGGTTGAGATTCTGAGAAACAGCGACAGAAATCGATCACTCAATCTATGCTTGTGAGTCCATTGTCGAGTAGAAAGAAAGGTGATTATTAGACGTGATGGCTGTCTAATGGATGTAGACATTAATGGTGCCTGTCTCTTTAAGAGTTGGTCCTTGGCAGGTCTGTGCTGATAAGTGGGGAGGTGGATCCCTGCCTGTCTTTATTCTGCCTCTTGTTTCTCTGACAGGCTTTTTGATCAACAAACTCCTCCGTGCTGCCTGCTCCTGAACGTGCAGCCTGCTCCTGAAAGTGCTGCCTGCTCCTGAACGTGTGTCTGTGTAGCTCTAACATGTGTTTTTTACTGTTTGTGAGAGCACGTGTACCTACTCGCTCTATCCGAGGACTCTTATTCAGTGGTGAGGTGACCACCTTCAGCACAGGTGTGTAACATTCGTACAGTGTGTGTGTGTGTGTGTCTATACAATTCTAGGTAATTTTAACCTTCTTTAGGCAATATATTGTATCGTTTAGCAAATAAACCAGAATCAGAATTGCTGATTAGGGTTGTGGCATACAGTACATGAAAATGTGTGTGGGCACCTTGGTGAGTTATCTAATCTTGGTTAGATGGTGATTTTATGTTTATGCTAAATTGTGGCCTGCAATTTGCATATTTAAATTACATCTAGTTATCTTCTTGTTGTACTTAAAACTGGATTAAAAACATGTTTGCCACAAACCTACATGGAAAAGGCACATTTTAAGTACAGTAATGTAATAAGTAAGATCGCAATGACTGAATGAAACAAAACCAAGTGCATCCTTGTTTTGATTCGACGCCAATTTTGATTGAATTCGACACAAAGTGGTGGAGAAGTCAATGACTGTTAGCCTCTGAACATCAACCTCGATGGTCTTGTTATGATTCAATTTACCATGTACGCAATATGGTCAACAATTATCAGTGTTGGATTTGCAGTCAGTATTCTGAATACTGTGAGAGAGGTTCTTTCTGGATGTTTTATCCTAGACACTCCATTGGTGGTTCAGTGACATAAGGACGTACTTCCAAATAACCTATCCCAAATAGCACTTCCAATAAAAGGTTAATTGTGAAGAAAAAATAGGATGGTGACAAGAATATCACAGGAGATCCTGAACTCACACCTCGGTGATTTCCTACAGACCCACCGTAAAGACAATCAGTCATTTACAGTCACCACAGCGATAGAGCAACATTTACCTAAGAATACTATATAGTGAGAACAGGAGCGGGTGAGGTGAAGTACGGGTAAAGTGTTTTGGATTCCTGTGATCGGAAAAATATAATTTAATTCAGCAGTTGATCACAAAACATTTATGTTGTAGCCAAAGGAGAAAAAGGGACAGAAGGTAGGTCTTTATCAAGATAGCTGCACTCAAGTATCTACTTCAAGCAGGTAACAGAGTAATCTTGTGGAAGGTCTATTGAAGTCGGACCTGTATCTGATTGATGAAGAGCCAGGCTGAGACGTGCTGCCTGCTGTTAGAATGTGTCCCCTGCTCTAGCTGTGAGCCCACAGGAAATACCCTCACATCTCTCTGCCAGACTCTATCAATATACTGAGAGAGATGGGCCCTATCCAAATCCCTGTGGGGAAACACATAGGGGACATGTAAAATGCATCTTCAGAAAGGAGAGCAAGTGAGAAATGGAAGGATGGAAGGATCTAATTGTCATAGATGTAGATGTTGTGTCAGAAAGGCCAGTACATGTTACATTTGACGTACACTACCGGTCAAAAGTTTTAGGACACCTACTCATTCAAGGGTTTTTCTTTATTTTTTACTATTTTCCACATTGTAGAATAATAGTGAAGACATCAAAACTATGAAATAACACATACAGAATCATGTAGTAACCAAAGAAGTTTTAAACAAATCAAAATATATTTTATATTAGCCACCCTTTTCCTTGATGACTGCTTTGCACACAATTGGCATTCTCTCAACCAGCTTTATGAGGTAGTCACCTGGAATGCATTTTAATTAACAGGTGTGCCTTCTTAAAAGTTAATTTATGGAATTTATTTTCTTCTTAATGTGTTTGAGCCAATCAGTTGTGTTGTGACAAGGTAGGGTGGTATACAGAAGATAGCCCTATTTGCTAAAGACCAAGTCAATACTATGGCAAGAACAGCTCAAATAAGCAAAGAGAAATCTGTCATTTCATCAATCTGTCATTTCCATCATTATAAGACTTGAAGGTCGGTCAATACGGAACTTTTCTAGAACTTTGAAAAAACCATGAAGTGCTATGATGAAACTGGCTCTCATGAGGACCGCCACAAGAAAGGAAGACCCAGAGTTACCTCTGCTGCAGAGGATAAGTTCATTAGAGTTACACTGCCTGTGATTTATTTAGAATTCAAGGCACACTTAACCAGCATGGCTACCACAGCATTCTGCAGCGATACGCCATCCCATCTGGTTTGGGCTTAGTGGGACTATAATTTGTTTTTCAACAGGACAATGACCCAACACACCTCCAGGCTGTGTAAGGGCTATTTTACCAAGAAGGAGAGTGATGGAGTGCTGTATCAGATGACCTGGCCTCCACAATACCCCAACCTCAACCAAATTGAAATGGTTTGGGATGAGTCTGACCACATAGTGAAGGAAAAGCAGCCAACAAGTGCTCAGCATATGTGGGAACTTCTTCAAGACTGTTGGAAAAGCATTCCAGGTGAAGCTGATTGAGAGAATGCCAAGAGTGTGCAAAGCTGTCATCAATGCAAAAGGTGGCAACTTTGAAGAATCTCAAATATAAAATATATTTTGATTTGTTTAACACTTTTTTGGTTACTACATGATTCCATATGTGTTATTTCATTGTTTTGATGTCTTCACTATTATTTTACAATATATAAAATAGTCAAAATACAGAAAAATACTTGAAAGAGTAGGTGTTCTAAAACTTTTGATCGTTAGTTTAGTCGGTGAGATTTTTGTGAGTGTGGGAAACAAATCCATACGATTCAGTTGTTGGGTTTATATTTACATTTATCACATTCTTGTCAAGACTTGAGCCAGAAGAGACAGCGTACTTGATCATTTACATGGAATCCAGCGCATCAAAGACAATGGACTGTGGCTATTTAATATGGCATGGGGAAATAGCCCTCCTATTATGGAATTAAAACTCCTCTTGGGTTTCCAGTTCAAAGCAGGGCCCGGCCTTCCGAGTGGCGCAGCCGTCTAAGGCACTGCACCGCAGCGCTTGAGGCATCACTACAGACCCGGGTTCAGTCCCGGGCTGTGTTGCAGCCGGCCGCGACCGGGAGACCCATGAGGTGGTGCACAATTGTCCCAGCATCATCCGGGTTAGGGGAGGGTTTGGCCCGCCGGGATGTCCTTGTCCCATTGCGCTCTAGCAGCTCCCGTGTTGGGCCGGGTGAACAGTGCGGCTGGCTTCCGGGTTAAGCGAGCAGTGCGTCAAGAAGCAGTGTGGCTTGGCAGGGTCATGTTTCAGAGGAAGTATGGCTCTCAACCTTCGCCTCTCCCGAGTCCGTACAGGAGTTGCAGTGGTGGGCAAGACTGTAACTACCAATTGGATATCACAAAATTGGGGAGAAAAATGGGTAAAAAATTTAACAAAAAATAATAGGGCCCATGTTGGCTCTCATTAGCAGCTCACAAAGTTCAATTAGGCTATAGCGGGAACAGGGAAAGGGCCAGTTGTTGCCCAGCAGCCACATTCACAACGGCAATTCAATGGAATCCCAGAATGACAATTGGGAGATTACTGAGAAGTATATGAAAACTACAGCCAAGTGTAAGGCTGAAAGGTATAGCTCCCGACCCCTTGCTCTTAGTTTGCTCCATTCCAGGGACAGCTGGAAAGGTCAACTTGCCATTGCATAGAAAAGTGAGAACAGCACCTTCATCTGGATAAGACATTTAGATGGACCTGGATAGGACCTGGATAGGGTCGAGTCGGCTGACTGCCAAGTGGATATCAAAAATGTAAGTTCAAGTGCTGTGTGGCGGCAATGCAAATGTGATATACCGGAGTCACTGCATACTCTAGCCATTTAAATGGTTTAGCAGACTGCTGTAAGCAAAGAGAACACGGTCACATGTCAGATAGGTAACTAATAGCAACGATACAACACGGTTGGAGGAGCAGGTTTATGCAGTAACCTTGGATGCAGTATCACTGCAATAATCTCAAGAAGACATAATGGTAAGTGGGTAGATTCGTATGTTGGGTGGTCTGAGAGAGAGAGAGAGAGAGAGAGAGAGAGAGAGGTGGCACTGGAGTGATGTGGCCTTGTTGTAAATGTCCAGTATTAAAGATTCACACAATGTTGTAAATTATTGAGTGAGTGTCAGTTGCCTGTCGAGGTGATCGGGTTTCTTTCAGTTTGATCTTTGGAGGAGTTGGAGGAGTGTTTCAGCACTCCTGACTAACTCTTGACTAACAGCATGCTTCATTTTGATACGGAGTAAGCAAAGCCCCTCTTCTGAGTTGATAGCTGTTTCTCTCCAGGACCAACACTTGTCCTTGAATGCCATCATGTCTGAGCTGATTTATAACTGGGACACCTGGTTAAGTGTCCTTTATCGAAACGATGACAGCAGAATAAGAGTTATGAGCCAAGATGTAATGAACCTGCAGGCCTCCGCGGCGGAATGTCTCACTCCTGTTTTGTAACCTTCGGAGACCCCTTTGTGGCCACAAAGCATGTTCACCTTATGGTAGAGTTGGGAAGATAAACCGACACCGATCATACTGATCACTTTTTGCAGGCATTTTGCTGATATCGTTCATTACGATAAGTAGCCTATACTAGAGAAGTGTGAACTACACTACAGAAATGTGAACTTTGAAAGGAAACAAGTTTGCTAATATGGGTGATAGTTGATGGGACAATTGATGGCTACGACCATCAAACTAGAAGTAGTGGTTTAAAGGATAAACACTGTGGTGCTCATTAATGTTGTAAACGTATCGTTCTATTTGTCGTTATCGCATCAATTCGGACAATTTATTGGATATGTATTTTTGTCCATATCGCCCAGCTCTACCTTTATGGTAGAGATTTATGTCATGCCAAAGATAGATGTCCCTTCATTCGAGTCCTGTGTATCGGCACAAGGTTAACCTCCTAAAGCCTAAGGAGGAATCTTCTGTGCTCCATTTCAGATCCCCTTTGCACCATGCCTCTGAGAGACTCAGTCACGCTGCTGCTCTGGAGTTGCTGCGTACTACTGCTTGTCCACCAATGCGAGGGTCAAGGTAAGGCATTTGCTGCATGTCAATCGGTGCTCTACATCCTATAGTACATACAGTGGGTTCCGAAAAGGATTGACACCCTTGATGAAGATGAGCAAAAATGACTATGAAATAAATAATTGAAATACTGAGCTATATTGTATGTAATGTTCCTTCTAAGCTGAGCGTGTGCGCGGGGGCGCAGCTCACCGGGGACTGCCATGCAGAAGAAATATCAGTCCACGCAGAGAAGCACGAGATTGAACTTCCCTCAACTTTCTAGAGTTTCCACGTTAGTTAACACTCTCAACGTTGACGCTGGTTGCTCCTATGGGTCACTCTGGATGGGGGCCTGTTAGATGACTGAATGTAATGTAAATGTTGTGCGGCTTCACTGCAGGTAGATTGTATGTTTTAATATTCAATCATTTAAAAAAGCACACACAAAAAAAAAACGTTATCAATGTTTAACTTTACTGTGGGAATTGTGATTGAATCAACATTCAATGCAACATACCAAAAACAAAACGAACTATGCAAGAAAACATTTTGTAGGTAGACCGCATCGGAGTAGGATTCTATTTCATTGACAGGCACAACTCAGGCCTGTACTCTACACAGACCAGAGCGCCATAACCAATCAGAGATGCAGTAGGCCTATAAGCAAATAGACCATAGCCATATATGGATCTGTGCCATTCACTTTGAACTGGACTGTTTTTACAGCATGAGCGGTCATGAGTAGATGCACTTGTTTTGAGATCAAAACGAGAGCTAAATGTAGCGACGTGTGCACATTTGTACACATGTTCATTTCCTTTGCTAGTTAGTGAGTTATTAGCCCAGTTGTAGATCATTTGTTGTCCTCAATGGGGGAGTGATTGTTTCCTACAAGAGCACAACACGTGTACATTTCTAGACAGCTTTGAAAAGTGAGTCAGGTAAAGAGTTGTAATTTTTATTTGATTTTTGTCTTAAAGGGCAGTGTGACTTGAATAAGCTACGTAGCCAATACATAGAGGGTAGCATAAGTTGACTGATTCTCTGTAATAAGTGTATTTGGAATAATGATACATTTACTTTTTGTGAAGTGGTTTCTAGCATCAAACTACACAACCGTCACCTCCTTGTCTGAAGGACAAGTGGATAAACAGGTTAATGTCAAGCCCTGCATGTTTTTTTCAAACGTCTCATGGGCCTACATTGAACATTGGCTGCGTGACATTGGCTGCTACTGTAGGCTGAATGAAAGAACAGCTGTTTCCATGTTAAAATGTTATGTGATGCATTGTTTCCATTGTTTTTGATGGTAGGTCACTCTGGTAGGCCTAGATTATGATCAAATAGTCACAGTAGCCTACCTGACCACTGTTACACTAACTTAAAGCAGATACAACCTCAGTGTTCACAGTAAAGGCGCCCAGAAGTTGCACAGAATATTAGCTCAGTGACAACATTATTTTTGAGAGAACATTGATTGTATGCTAAATCGATTGTCATTTGGCCAAAAAATTACAAAAACATATATCTCAAAAAGATAGGGGTCAAAATGAATCCTGTTTTCAATACCTCACCATGCGAGGGTAACGGCACTGAGCCTTTTTGTAAAATGCTTTATGAGTTTGAGAACACACTAAGAGGGATCTTAGACCATTCCTCCATACAGAATCCTTCCAGATCCTTGATATCCTTCGTCTGGACTGTCCTCTTCAATTCAAACCACGGTTTTCAACGGGTTTGAAGCCTGGGATGACCATTGCAAAATGTTGATTTTGTGGCAAATTAACAATTTCTTTAGTATACAATATAGCTCTCAGTATTTGAATTAATTATTTTATCCAGTAATTTTTTTGCTCATCTTTATCAAGGATGTGAATCATTTCGGACCCCACGGATTATGTACTCCTAGACAGAGAGCCCTGGCAACTGTGCATGTGAGTGCATCTGATACTGTATGCTGGGTAACTATCAGGTTTAAGCCAAAGGATCAATACGATTTCTGCTGATAAAAGTAAACAAAACTCTGTTAAAAACATACATCAGAAGTAGTTTGATATAGAATTATTAAATACATTATTTAAATTTTAAAAAACAAGCACACTTCATAATTTAGAAAAATAAAAACGTTGTGTGCAACAGCGAATGTGAACACTCAATAAAACATTATTTAAAGCATGAAGTACAGAGATTCTTAACTGCATTTCAATTTAAACTTTGAACATTGCTGTCTGTGCATGAAGAATCATGTTCTTGAATCAGTCATAATCTTCCCTCAGTACGGAGCGCAGTATCACAAACAGAGATGCTTTTTCTCTCCTCCCTTCGCTGTGAAATTCCTGTCTGGTTAAAGAATGTGATTCATTTTTGCGTCGCCCCCTGGGGTGAGAAGGGAAGCCGTGATGTGGTAGGAGGCATTGTGACAAAAGGTGTGACACGTGTGTCAGAAGACAGGAATGCCCTCTGTGTTACAGCAGTAGTCAATAGCCATTGGTTTTGCTTTAAGGATAAAGGGTCATAGAGCCTATCCTGGCCTGTCTACGTCTTCAAGCCTCGCCAAGAGCCTCGGGGCCATGGGATAAGGCAGTTGATGCTCCCTGCTCGGCCGTCCTACCTAAATATTTTTCTAGCGGCACAAGCAGCTGGAGTGGATACAGAGATTGAATGATCCTTAATTTCTCAAGGATCTGGTTACAATTCTCTTAGCTCCTTCAGACGCTGGTGCCCCCTCGCACGTCTCTCCTCACCCCCTTCCTCCTTAATCTGGACTTAGAGCACACGTGCGCGTGGGCGGGCGGCCGGCACGCGGCCCGTCTTGGGATCAAAATGGAGGAAACCAAAACCTGTGCTGCGTGTATAACTGGCACCAAAGCGCTTGCTGAGGCATGAGCAGGGGAGGATGGGGGGGGGGATAAAGTTTCATGGCCAGGAGTAAATTTAGATCCCTCTGGTTTTAACATGAAGAGACTCCGTGAGGCCCGGTGTGTAAAGTACCCCTCCAGAAGAGCACTGGGCAGCTTGCAGGCCCTGAGGGCCAGACTGGGGAAGAAAACAGCACCTGTCCCCCCATGATTAGATGGTAAATCAGAAGCTCTTAAAGAACACTGCTCCAAACAAAGGACAGTGTGTTTAACAGTTGGTGGTCCAGTCATTATTTCCCATGATTATCTGGTGATACATAAGCTAGTGACAAGGCCCTGGTCCAAAGCCTGGATACATACGATATCACCACCCAGCATTCTATGAATGACAAGTTGACAACTTAATAAGTTACTACAATACTATAGTATACTGCATACACACAGTTGTCATTGTTAATATTCTGGCAATGTTTATACTGTTTAAAAAAAAGTGTTATCTTGCTCAATAATCAATCAGTCAGGGTACTTCTTACTGATTAGTTTAGGACTATTTTCCCTGATTCCAAGTCTCCCGGGATGTTTTCTGTTGCTGATTCTGAGCCCTGGGTCTAGTTGGGGCATGTGTGTCTTCATGGTTCCAGTCTTAGCAGAGCTGGAGGGAACCTACTACAAACAAACAAAGCCCACCACAGGGACAGGGAATGGGGCTGACCAGACAGGCATCCCTGGCAGACAGTGGATGGGACTAGTCTTCTCTGACTTGCTGCAGGGCCAGCAGCAGGAATGATAGGCAGGCGGGAGGGCTGCTGTACTTTCCTGGACCTCTGAGAGCAGGCTGACTTGTCTCATCAGTCTGTCCACACTCTGCAGTGATCAGACGGCTGTTTGTCCGTCTACCCTGGCATGCTCATTCCCTCCCTACGGACATGTGCATGATATGTGCAGTATGGCTACCCAAGCCTTTGGCGCACGCCCATCCTGCATACTCCTTCTCCTCTCTGTCCCTCTCACTCTTCTCCCTCATTGTGATGCTCACTGTGGTCCAACTCAAACTGCAGGCTAGTTCCACTTCCATCCCCTTAAATTCTCAATATGTCTTTCTTCCTACCAGATATAACACACTTCACACAGCGCTTCAAGAGCCTTTGAAGTTTACTCTAATAAACCATGCAGAAAAAAGTTGGAAAGAAAAAGGCCTCCATGCAACTTTACCACTAGGGATGAGAAATTACAGAAATATTCTCTCAACTAAACCTGAGGCACTGGCAGCATGGGGTAAATAGCACCTGAAGGATTGTTGATGGTGTGTACTGTGGACATCATCTATGCCTTTTAATGACGCGGTACAGAACAAGCAAGTGGCTGGATCAGGGCTCAATTAAATTGTTCTTGCTTTGCGTACACAGTAACATTTGAACATATTTCTTTCCGGTGGTCATATAAAATTGCAAAACGTTCCTAGATAGACACGGATATATAATGGCGGGTTTAATTAAATTCAGCCTTAAGTCATATAAGATGCGACAAGTATGTTGTTATATTCAACGAAACATGCTTTTAAAAAGAGCTCAGTTTCATTTTTGCATGTCCAAAACAGATATTAGGTCTCTGAAAATAACAGCTTACTGCAATATTCCCATTGTCTGTGGGATTTTTTTTTTTAAATGTATAGCTTCCCCGTTTAGAATACATGAGCTAACGCATTTCTTTGTTCAAGGTCCGCTTTGTTGCCACGGACACAGGGCTTACTGCAGCCAACTGTCGTGTTGTTCATGGAAAATGCCTGCAATTCCACATCAATATAATGACTTTCTGCAGCATTGCATGCATTCACAACTGAAGGATATCTCAATTGTCTTGTGGTACATATAACTGCCAAAGCTACACTATTCTAAATGTTGAGATGTGAAGATGCAACAATGATAAGAAACATAGTCAGTTGAGCTGAGAAACTAAACAGACTAGGCTAACAGACTAGGCTATACGAGAAAATGTACTATTGTATATCAAAGAAAGAATTTGTATAAATCACTGCTCAGGTCACAAAGAGAATAGCTGTTTTACTGTAAAAACTCTGCTCTACAAATCTCTCTGTATAGTGACAGGGTTTGGGTACAGTACTACAGGGTGGGAGGTGAGACAAGGAGTGATTGTGAACTCCAGTGGTGTTTGGGCAGAGTTTGTGCGGGCGGAGACATGACTGTACAGCATTCCTTTCCTCCCACCGCACGCGCTCCCCTCGTGCGGCTCACCGCTACCACACGCACCCCACACACCCTACCTGGCAAGCCCCCATTATTTACTATAGCCAAGTACAGACAGTACATAGGTATGCCTAAGGCCGGCCAAATCAACTAGTAACAACAGCTGATGACAATAAGAGATGAATCACATATCCCTTTAGTAGTAAATGCTTGCCAGTTCATGGGGATATTGAATAACTCAGCGATGCAGCTTAAGTTACCTTTCTGAAACCAATAGCATATAATTCATAGTCAGATACAATCATATAAAACCCCAAGTGAAATCAAAGTGTGTGACTCATCATGTGGGCATTCGTCTATCCTCGTCCCCACTCCCAAGGCGTCACGTTTCATTAGTCAAATGTACAGGATACACATGGTATACAATGTCCAACGAAGTCCTTATTGTAGGTTCCTTCTCGACCAGCGAGGTCGAGAGCCGGAGTGAGGGAGCGGGAGTAGACGTGACGGTATGGAACATTTCTGGGATCTTTTATTTCAGCTCATGTAAAGTGTTGGTATCATCTTTCATGTTGAGTTTATATTTTTGTTCAGTGTAAATATATGTATAAACCTGGTGATTTGAGCCCTGAATGCTGATTGGCTGACAGCCATGGCATATCAGACCGTATCCCACGGGTATGACAAAACATTTATTTTTACCGCTATAATTACGTTGGTAACCATTTTATAATAGCAATAAGACACCACGGAAGTTTGTGGTATATCAAATCAAATTTTATTAGTCACATGCGCCAAACACAACTTACTTACAAGCTCCTAACCAACAATGCAGTTTAAAAAGAAATGCCTTAAGAATAAGAAATAAAAGTAACAAATAATTAAAGAGCAGCAATAACAATAGCGAGACTATATACAGGGGGGTACCGGTACAGAGTCAATGTGCAGACGGTTAGTTGAGGTAATATGTACATGTAGGTAGAGTTACTAAAGTGACTATGCATTGATGATAACAACAGAGAGTAGCAGCGGTGTAAAAGAGGGGGAGAGGGGGGGGGGCAATGCAAATAGTCTGGGTAGCCATTTGATTAGGTGTTCAGGAGTCTTATAGCTTGGGGGTAGAAGCTGTTTAGAAGACTCTTGGACCTAGACTTGGCACTCCGGTACCGCTTGCCATGCGGTAGCAGAGAGAACAGTCGATGACTAGGGTGGCTGGAGTCTTTGACAATTTTTTGGGCCTTCCTCTGACACCGCCTGGTATAGAGGTCCCGGATGGCAGGAAACTTGTCCCCAGTGATGTACTGGGTCGTTCGTTCTACCCTCTGTAGTGCCTTGCGGTCGAAGGCCGAGCAGTTGCCATACCAGGCAGTGATGCAACCAGTCAGGATGCTCTCGATGGTGCAGCTTCAGAACTTGAGGATCTGAGAACCCATGCCAAATCTTTTCAGTCTCCTGAGGGGGAATAGGTTTTGTTGTGCCCTCTTCACGACTGTCTTGGTGTGCTTGGACCATGTTAGTTTGTTGGTGATGTGGACACCAGGGAACTTGAAGCTCTCAACCTGCTCCACTACAGCCCCGTCGATGAGAATGGGGGAGTACTCAGTCCTCTTTTTCCTGTAGTCCACAATCATCTTTGTCTTGATCACGTTCAGGGAGAGGTTGTTGTCCTGGCACCACACAGCAAGGTCTCTGACCTCCTCCCTATAGGCTGTCTCGTCGTTGTCAGTGATCAGACCTACCACTGTTGTGTCATTGGCAAACTTCATGATGGTGTTGGTGTCATGCCTGGCCGTGCAGTCATGAGTGAACAGGGAGTACAGGAGGGGACCCTGTGTTGAGGATCAGTGTGGCAGATGTGTTGTTACCTACCTCACCACCTGGGGGCAGCCCGTCAGAAAGTCCAGGATCCAGTTGCAGAGGGAGGTGTTTAGTCCCAGGGTCCTTAGCTTATTGATGAGCTTTGAGGCACTATGTTGAACGCTGAGCTGTAGTCAATGAATAGCATTCTCACATAGTTCCTTTTGTCCAGGTGGGAAAGGGCATTGTGGAGTTTAATAGAGATCTGTGGATCTGTTGGGGCAGTATGCAATACGGCCAATATACCACAGCTAAGGGCTGTATCCAGGCAATCCGCGTTGCGTCGTGTCGTGCGTTAAGAACAACCCTTAGCCGTGATATATTGGCCATATAACACACCCACGTGTGTCTTCCTGCTTAGGGACATGGACCAGGGATGCTGGTCCATGTTAGCTGGATGTCCTTTTGGTGGTGGACCAGAAACTGTTCATTGTGAAAAACCCAGCAGCGTTGCAGTTCTTGACACACTCAAACTGGTGCACCTGGCACCTACTACCCTACCTCATTCAAAGGCAAATATTTTGTCTTGCCCATTCACCCTCTGAATGGCACACATACACAATCCATGTCTCATTTGTCCCAAGTTTGAAAAAATCCTTCATTAACCTGTCTCCTCCACTTCATCTACACTGATTGAAGTGGATTTGAGAAGTGACATCAATAAGGGATCATAGACTGACCAGGTGAAAGCTATGTCATGGAAATAGCAGGTATTCCTAATGTTTTGTACACCAGTGTGTGTGTGTATATATATATACACACACACAACTGTTCAAAACTTTGGGGTCACTTATAAATGTCCTTGTTCTTGAAAGAAAATAAAAAATGTTGTCCATTAAAATAAGATAAAATTGATCAGAAATACAGTGTAGACATTGTTAATGTTGTAAATGACTATTGTAGCTGGCTGATTTTTTATGGAATATCTACATAGGCGTACAGAGGCCCATTATCAGCAACCATCACTCCTGTGTTCCAATGGCACGTTGTGTTAGCTTATCCAAGTTTATCATTTTAAAAGGCTAATTGATCATTAGAAAACCCTTTTGGAATTATCTTAGCACAGCTGAAAAATTGTTCTGATTAAAGAAGCAATAAAACGGGCTTTCTTAATGCTAATTGAGTATCTGGAGCATCAGCATTTGTGGGTTCGATTACAGGCTCAAAATGGCTAGAAACAAAGAACTTTCTTCTGAAAATCTTTAGTCTATTCTTGTTCTGAGAAATGAAGGCTATTCCATGTGAGAAATTGCCAAGAAACTGAAGATCTTGTACAATGCTGTGTTCTACTCCATTCACAGAACAGCACAAACTGGCCCTAACCAGAAAAGAAAGAGGAGTGGGAGGCCCCGGTGCACAACTGAGTAAGAGGACAAGTACATTAGAGTGTCTAGTTTGAGAAACAGACGCCTCACAAGTCCTCAACTGGCAGCTTCATTAAATAGTACCGGCAAAACACAAGTCTCAACATCAACAGTGAAGAGGCGACTCCGGGATGCTGGCCCTCTAGGCAGAGTTCCTATGTCCAGTGTCTGTGTTCTTTTGCACATCTTAATATTTTATTTTTATTGGCCAGTCTGAGATATGGATTTTTCTTTGCAACTCTGCCTAGAAGGCCAGCATCCCGGAGTCGCCTCTTCACTGTTGACGTTGAGACTGGTGTTTTGCGGGTACTATTTCCAGCTACAATAGTCATTTACAACATGAACAATGTCTACACTGTATTTCTGATCAATTTGATTTTAATAGACAGAAAAAAGGTTATTTTCTTTCAAAAACAAGGACATTTCTAAGTGATATATATATATACACACACACACACACATATCGCTGTCGGTGCCATTTAAGATGGAGGATCATTTTTTTCCCCTCATGAACATGGCCTTATTTCTATCACAGCATATTGGATGACTGTCATTCATATTTCTTTCACCCGGTTCAATGTAAACCCAGTTCAATGTATACAATATCGTTCAAAAGTTTGGAGTCACTTAGAAATATCCTTGTTTTTGAAAGAAAAGCAATTTTTTTGTCTATTAAAATAACATCAAATTGATCAGAAATACAGTTGGGGGGTAGGGGGGGCAGGTAGCCTAGTGGTTATAGCGTTGGACTGGTAAACGAAAGGTTGCAAAATCGAATCCCCGAGCTGACAAGGTAGAAATCTGTTGTTCCCTGGCTGTCATTGAAAATAAGAATTTGTTCTTAACTGACTTGCCTAGTTAAATAAAGGTTAAAAAATACAGAAGATAGGACTATTTGGTAAAAGACCAAGTCCATATCATGGCAAAAACAGCTCAAAAAAGCAAAGAGAAACGACAGTACATCATTACTTTAAGACATGAAGGTCAGTCAATCCGGAACATTTCAAGAACTTTTAAAGTTTCCCCAAGGGCAGTCGCAAAAACCATCAAGCACTATGATGAAACTGGCTCTCATGAGGACCGCCACAGGAAAGGAAGACCCAGAGTTACCTCTGCTGCAGAGGATAAGTTCATTAGAGGTACCAGTCTCATAAATTGCAGCCCAAATAAATGCTTTACAGAGTTTAAGTAACAGACACATCTCAACATCAACTGTTCAGAGGAGACTGCGTGAATCAGGCCTTCGTGGTCGAATTGCTGCAAAGAAAGCACTACTAAAGGACACCAATAAGAAGAGACTTGTTTGAGACAAGAAACAAGAGCCCTTTGGTCTGGAGTCCAAATTGGAGAGTTTTGGTTCCAACCGCCGTGTCTTTGTAAGACGCAGAGTAGGTGAACGGATGATCTCTGCATGTGTGGTTCCCAACATGAAGCATGGAGGAGGAGGTGTGATGGTGCTTTTCTGGTGACACTGTCAGTGATTTATTTAGAATTCAAGGCACACTTAACCAGCATGGCTATCAGAGCATTCTGCAGCGATACGCCACCCCATCTGGTTTGCACTTAGTGGGACTATCATTTTTTTCCAACAGGACAATGACCCAACACACCTCCAGGCTGTGTAAGGGCTATTTGACCAAGAAGGAGAGTGATTGAGTGTTGCATCAGATGATCTGGCCTCCACAATCACCCGACCTCAACCCAATTGAGATGGTTTGGGATGAGTTGGACCGCAGAGTGACGGAAAAGCAACCAAAAAGTGCTCAGCACATGTGAGAACTCCTTCAAGAGTGTTGGAAAATAATTCCAGGTGAAGTTGGTTGACAGAATGCCAAGAGTGTGCAAAGCGGTCATCAATGCAAAGGGTGGCAACTTTGAAGAATCTCACATATAAAATATATTTACATTTGTTTAACACTTTTTTGGTTACTACATGATTCCATATGCGTTATTTCATAGTGTTGATGTCTTCACTATTATTCTACAATGTAGAAAATAGTAAAAATAAAGAAAAACCCTTGAATGAGTAGTTGTGCCCAAACTTTTGACTGGTACTGTACATACACACACACAACAAAAATGTTTTTAAAAATGCTTAGGCGGCCCGGCTAAGCATTTCAACGGCAGAAAAATCCATGATGTTGTAAGGAAACACCACACATGTGGACAACCGTCTGCCTAGGGTTGGAGGTCATAGTGCCATTAACATCCCATCGAGCCCCGAAATCCCTCAAATACACAAACGGCTGTCATACAGACATGCTTATATTCTGACTTGACAATTACTGAACCACCAGTATACTTCTCAGCAATTGTGGTAGAATTGTGAGGAATAAACTCCATGAATTAAAACATTCTGTCCACCTGCCTACATCACAAATACTGTTTCAAATACAGCACTGTCACGATCCCAATGAAGCTTTATAGTGCATAACATTTTGTTGTTTCCAACTTGCTGCTGGAGGAATAAAGCTGTGGGGTATATGCTTACAAAAAGTTGAAATATTACAGATGAGGAACATTCATCTGTTCAATGAATAGGCATATGTACTTAATGACAACTATTATGTCTGAATGTCAGGGAATTACTGGTGAATCTTGGATCTGACTCTGAAGCAAGTGTTTGCTTTCTCTTACAGTTCTAAATTGCACGTGTAATGTGACCAACAGTCGGTGTGAGGAGAATGCGGTGTGCAGGTGAGGTGAAACACGACGCTGAACAACATCGGAACAGTGATATGCATCTTACTAAAGCATGTTTCTAAAAATATACATTTGAATATGTTGACAGGGTAAAAGATGGTGCACTGGTAGTGATGACTCCATCGTATTTCAGATATGAATATGTTAACTATGTCAAGCATACAGTATATGACAATACCCTGCTGTGGACAGCTTGGCTGTCGAGACGTTGTTATTCAATTATTGCATCCGAGTTCCTAGAGTGTACGGTTCTCTTTTTCTTGCTCAAGCATATATGACAAACCTATAAAGCCATCATTCAGGCCCACAATTTTCTGGTGTCAAGCCTATGTCCTTATCACTCTCTAGAGAAGGTCACACTCAAAATATATGAGTATTTCTACGAAATAACAGATAAAGTACCGTACAGAGCAAGGCATTGCAGAAGTTGTTTTGTTAAGTATGGGCGCCCTCCTGTGTCCGTCGTGGAGCGGCTCCGCATGATTTGATAATGCCACTGTATATAAGAGTATATCTCCCTTATCATGAGGCTGTGTCGGCTACGGAGTTGAGAGCTGATCTAATTGGCTGTGCTGTATTCCAGCTGTGACCCGGGTTGGGAGGGGCAGCAGTGCGACGTCTGTGTTAGAATGCCAGGCTGTGTCCATGGATCATGTCACCAACCCTGGCAATGCACATGCGAGCCTGGATGGACGGGACGCTTCTGCGACAAAGGTGACAGAAAACATTTGTATGTATCCGACAATCATAATCTTATTTGTTGAGTGAGTGGTAGCGCAGTACTTATTCACCACTTCTCTCCTCTGCTTCAGATATCCATGTGTGCACAAATGAGGCCCCTTGCCAGAACGGTGCCACTTGTTACACGAACATTTCAGGTGAATACTCCTGCCTCTGCCCCAATGGATTTTACGGGAGGAACTGTGAGCACAAGACAGGACCCTGTCATAAGATCGGCAAGTGAGTTCAATTACCAACACACCAGAAAACTATGGAACAATTTTCTCTCAGGCCTACTGCTTCTGTCTTAATCAAAGCAAATCACCGTGAACAACAAGTTCAATCCCAACCAGTGGCTCAAAATACATGTATAGGAATTAGTGGACATTTCAGACTATCACACAGGAAACTAGCTGCACTGTGTGTGTGAATTTCGATTATCAGTATTTCTCTCTGAGCCTGTTCGATGAGTGTGTTTCAGTGTGTGTTAGTGTGTGTGTTTTGACTGTGGCATCCCAGCCGGTCCCCTGATGGCAGTCAAACACATGCAGACTGGCATTGGCTGTGTAGCAGCCTGTTCAATTTGTATCCACTGGAGAGCAATCATGTGAGTTTATGGGCTCATTGTTGGCCAAGTGAGTGGCCTCTAGTACTAACAAACACATTGTAGCAAGTTATCTACACTACAGCCTCCATGGAGTCCCCAAATCACTGGCTAAGCGGTTACCAGGGAAACCATGCAGGCCAAAGGGACAGACTCTGGGGTAGATTTGTCTTAAGGTGCCAAATCAATGCCTGATTGAATGTAAACAGTAATCATCACAGAGTAAGCACCACACATTTACTTACAAATCAGTTGGAGGTCAGGTCCATATGAAAAGGCTTGCATTGAGGAATCAATTCAGCATTGAAAATCTATTCAGTTATTCAGAACATTCCCTCTGGGTTTTTGGTGCTTCTGTCTTTATTTTCCAGGTCTCCATGTAAGAATAGAGGGCAGTGTGAGGACAATAGCGGCTATGCACCAGAACTCTCCTGCCGCTGCCTGGCAGGCTTCAGTGGGCCGCGCTGCGAGACCAACATGGACGACTGTCTGATGCGTCCCTGTGCCAACGGTGCCACCTGCCTGGATGGCATCAACCGCTTCTCCTGTCTCTGTCCCGAGGGCTTCACGGGCCGGTTCTGCACCATCAACCTCGATGACTGTGCCAGTCAGCCCTGCCTCAACGGAGGGCGCTGCCTGGACCGCGCCAGCACCTTCCACTGCCTCTGCAAAGCTGGGTTCACTGGCAGGACCTGCGAGGTTCCCCTACGGAGCCCAGAGAGCCAATCACCCATCAGGAGCTCCCATGGCTGGGCTGGGGGAGGAGAGGGCTGGGGCAGGGTGACTCAGGCCAGGCCAGACCAGATCACAACAGGGGGGAACCATTCTCAGGGCATCAGTAACAGTAATAGTGGAGACAGGCTGCTGAAGATCTCTGTGAAGGAGGTGGTGACCCAGTGGGGGTCGTCTGGCCTGTCAGAGGTGCAGCTCATCACCTTGCTGGTGCTGGGGGGTATGACGCTGGGCGTGGTGGCTCTCACAGCTAGCCTGGTGCTGAGGGGGCATTGGCAGGACCGCTGTGCCAGCTGCCGGTGCGGTCCCATCCTCCGCCTGCACCCGGTGCGACACATAGACTGCCAGCCGACCCCGCAGAGCCACCTAGTCACAGTGGAGCAGGAGTGTAAGATCAGCTTCCTGCACACGCCCACGGCCCCTGAACTGGAGAAGAAGAAACTGAACACTGAGGTGATATAGGCTAGATTTACCATCTCCATAGCCCTGAACACAGGACAGGAGCAGAGAACAGACTGCTTTCAGCAGAGGGAAAGCCATGCTCTAAATCCCAGCCCTGCCTCCATGACTGACTGTCTTCAGTACTGACAGTCAAAATACCGACAACATACCAATCTAGGTATCGATACCTAGAAAGCCGCAGGACCAAGAAGAGACCAGTGGGTATGTTCAAGGAGAAATGGTAGGAGAATGTGTTTGACACTCCTAACAAAAAGAGCATAGTCCTAATATGACAAATTATTGCTTGACCACAGGGGTAAGAGGTGCATAACGATAAAATATACTCAAGTTTTTTGGTGACTTTTGTCACGGAAAATTAATGTGTAATTTGTCCATTCTCAAAATCTGCTGTTGCGGTTACTTGGCATGAACTGCATGTAAGATAGGCGTACTGACAGACAGCTTTGGAATGTTAGCCGAGACAATGCCCTTGCCATGTCAACCAAATTGGTGTACCGGTATTTGTCAATGCTGTTGTAGTCACAATATTAGGCCAAAATGTTAGACTTGAATGCAGATGTGCAATCCGCCCATTTACAGTGGGGAGAACAAGTATTTGATAACCTGCAAAATCGGCAGTGTTTCCTACTTACAAAGCATGTAGAGGTTTGTAATTTTTATCATAGGTACACTTCAACTGTGAGAGACGGAATCTAAAACAAAAATCCAGAAAATCACATTGTATGATTTTTAAGTAAACAATTAGCATTTTATTGCATGACATAAGTATTTGATACATCAGAAAAGCAGAACTTAATATTTGGTACAGAAACCTTTGTTTGCAATTACAGAGATCATACGTTTCCTGTAGTTCTTGACCAGGTTTGCACACACTGCAGCAGGGATTTTGGCCCACTCCTCCATACAGACCTTCAGGTTTCGGGGCTGTCGCTGGGCAATACGGACTTTCAGCTGCCTCCAAAGATGTTCTATTGGGTTCAGGTCTGGAGACTGGCTAGGCCACTCCAGGACCTTGAGATGCTTCTTACGGAGCCACTTCTTAGTTGCCCTGGCTGTGTGTTTCGGGTCATTGTCATGCTGGAAGACCCAGCCACGACCCATCTTCAATGCTCTTACTGAGGGAAGGAGGTTGTTGGCCAAGATCTCGCAATACATGGCCCCATCCATCCTACCCTAAATACGGTGCAGTCGTCCTGTCCCCTTTGCAGAAAAGCATCCCCAAAGAATGATGTTTCCACCTCCATGCTTCACGGTTGGGATGGTGTTCTTGGGGTTGTACTCATCCTTCTTCTTCCTCCAAACACGGCGAGTGGAGATTAGACCAAAAAGCTCTATTTTTGTCTCATCAGACCTCATGACCTTCTCCCATTCCTCCTTTAGATCATCCCGATGGTCCTTGGCAAACTTCAGACGGGCCTGGACATGCGCTGACTTGAGCTGGGGGACCTTGCGTGCGCTGCAGGATTTTAATCCATGACGGCATAGTGTGTTACTAATGGTTTTCTTTGAGGTTTCTTTGTGGTCCCAGCTCTCTTCAGGTCATTGACCAGGTCCTGCCGTGTAGTTCTGGGCTGATCCCTCACCTTCCTCATGATCATTGATGCCCCACGAGGTGAGATCTTGCATGGAGCCCCAGACTGAGGGTGATTGACCGTCATCTTGAACTAATTCCATTTTCTAATAATTGCGCCAACAGTTGTTGCCGCCTCACCAAGCTGCTTGCCTATTGTCCTGTAGCCCATCCCAGCCTTGTGCAGGTCTACAATTTTATCCCTGATGTCCTTACACTGCTGTCTGGTCTTGGCCATTGTGGAGAGGTTGGAGTCTGTTTGATTGAGTGTGTGGACAGGTGTCTTTTATACAGGTAATGAGTTCAAACAGGTGCAGTTAATACAGGTAATGAGTGGAGAACAGGAGGTCTTCTTAATGAAAAACTAACAGGTCTGTGAGAGCCGGAATTCTTACTGGTTGGTATGTGATTCAATACTTATGTCATGCAATAAAATGCAAATTAATTACTTAATGATTGATGATTAATACAATGTGATTTTCTGGATTTTTATTTTAGATTCCATATCTCACAGTTGAAGTGTACCTATGATAGAAATTACAGACCTCTACATGCTTTGTAAGTAGGGAAACCTGCAAAATCGGCAGTGTATCAAATACTTGTTCTCCCCACTGTATTTCCAAATGGGCTCAGACATCACAGCCTCTGAACAAATTCCCTGCTTACAGCTCTGCAGTGTGCAGAATTCAGACAGAAACAAATATTACCTGAGTTCATGTCATGTTTCAACACTGTACTTTTATATGATTGGCTAAAGAAATGCAACATATACTTTGTTAAATTATAATTGTATTATTTTGTAAAAAGTAATGTATATTATGTCAACATTGAAAACTAATTGAGATCTGCTATTGCTGTATGATGGTTAGAGATGTAGGATCTTAATTTGAGCCAGTTTGCTACAAAATAATCCTGCAGCAACAAGAAATGTGAATTATTATGTGGATTATAATTTCTTGGACATTTTTGTCAGGGAAAATCAAGTCTGAAATGACTAAAATGTCAATTAATCTTCAGAAGCCTATTTAAACTTCTAATACACACATTTTACATGTCCTGCGTTGCAGCAAAGTTCCCCCAAAACAGGGTAATCAAATTCCCTTACATTTCCTAAATTAAAATCCTAAATCTGTAATAGCTAATAAGAATATGGATTTGCGCAACTGTATTTTGAAGTTGTAAATGTAATTTATTGTCTGCAATTTATATGTGGAATGTGTATGTGTTCTTTTTTTGCAATGAGTCTTATTTTTTTATACTGAATTGTGTGCAATAAAGTTGTGAACTATTTCCTGTACACAGTGCTGGTATAACTGCCCAAATGCTTCCACTTCAGTTTAGATATGATACAGACAACAGTTACAGAAGATCTAAGAACACGTACCATACCTGCCTTTATCCCTAAATTACATGACCACAGCGTGACAGCTCAATTCAATCAAGCAATTGAAAACCACAAATGTATTGTCCATTTACCTTTGACACAAACCAGGTTTCTATCCAACCCTTTTATGCGAGTAAAGTACATGTAGGATAAAAAAAAAACATGTCACGACAGGAATGATGGGAACAGCTAATTTTGTCGGTAAACTTTCCAAATGTCGACAAACTAAATACGCTAGACAGGGTGGGATGCTGTGTGGTCCTCCCACTACGACTCAGGAAAGCATGCAGTTTATTAGGTTACAGATTAAACAAGTTAAGATGAACTTCACAGGGTGGTGAAACTGCACGGTGGTGAGCTCGATGCTCCTTTCCAATAAATAGCGATGGTCTTATTCTGGTGACATGATAGATGCTTGGCTGCGGTTTCACAAATACAAATCTCGCTCTTTCTGTCCATCACGATCTCATCATGTGTGGGTTATACCCGCAATGTGTCTGCGAGCTGTTGGCTAGAGCGCGCGTGCCAAGACCAGAGCGGGCACATTCACTATATATAATTTGTCACAAACAACATTTGTTTGTGACAAAACCATCAGTAGAGTTGAAAATGAGATTTAACTTGTTTTTATTTAGTACATGGGAATTTAAGCACAAAAGTTATTTTATGTGCACTACAATATTAACGCACAGACTTTTATACACAAGTCAATTTGATGAAAACATTTCTGGTGAGAAAATGCGCATACTGTTTTTGTCGATTTTAGAATATTCACATGAAAATCTGTCGCCAATTGGATGGAAATCTAGCTACTGTCCCTTTGCTACGAAGTGTCAAATATAAAAACTGAATTCTGAAACTCTATTTTCCAGGAGACAACCACCAATGGTTCAGACTCAGCTCTTCATGCCACTACTGTAATAGGTAACCTGCAGTCGTTTTTACATAATTTTCACGACTTACCCATGTAGCTTCCCTGAATCTCAGCGCTCTTATCCCACCATCAACATTTCCTCAACTCCCAAAGCCCTTAATTTGTCAAATCATGACTGGTGGAGGTGAAATGTGACCTGACCCCACCCTGGCATAATATTCAACAGAGGAAGTTATGGAGATCCCAAGAATAACCTGAAACTAGAGTCCTCACTTCCTGCAGGAAAGAGCTCCAGCCAGTTTCCCTCCTCAGGTTCACTACACAAGAGAGTGAGAGCTACTCTGTAACATGCATGTCATTGCAACAGAAGTTACTGTAAAATAGCATTGTTGCAACACACCAAAACGAATCTAATTTTACCAATTGAAAAGTCAGGGATCAACCATTCAAAAATTCTCTAAATAAAAAAATAAAAAATGGAACGACATGAGAATCCCTAAACTAGCAGCCGCACAGGGTAGTGGAGTTGTCCTTACTCTCATTGAGGTTTTCACTGACCTAAGGCCAGATATTCTGTGCCTAATCACCGCTGATGAGGATTCATCCCTGAAGCAGATGGTTTGCTACGTGAGCCTAATGGTGTGCCTCCAACTGGGTACAGCCTCATCACTGTGCTCTGTCAACTGGTACTGATGTGAAACAAATGGGAACTCTGTACTGATGGTCCATAAACAGCCATGGCATTCAGATCCCATAAAATATGAGCGAGTGAATTTGAGAAGACCAATCAAGTTGTTTTAGGAGAGAGGTGCAACATCCCTCCTTGGCTGATATTACTCCTCTAAGGCCTGTTATTGGCAGCGATGAAAATTGATGTCTTAACTTTGTAATAAACACAGACCGTTATGATACTAAAGACTGCCAGAGACGGGCCTAGTGTAAACCAAAAACTATTTATTCTTTCTTTAAAGCCGGCTGGTTCCTTGGTCACCTATCACAGTTTAGGATTGAAACAAGAACTTGGAGAGGATTATGATACATTTACAGAGGTGATGGAAGTGAAGAGTACTGACAACTCTGTGTGGGCAACAATGCTTGTACCACAATGGCAGCTGCCTCTTTAGGGATATATGGCAGAAATGCATTCCCCTGTGTAGAAAGGCCTCTGCCATCCTTCCACAGCTTCGCTGCTTGTTAACATTCAAGTCAAGCTGGCTCCACTCCACTATTAAATCTATCCTTATAGGAATACACAGCTCTAAGGTAGTAGTCTAAATGGAGCCCAAGCTTGAAATACTGAATTAATCATTCACCTGTTCTGGTACTGTTCTGGTACACATTTTCTTGTTGTGTCAGTGAGAAAGAGCTCACAAACTCAATGTGTCAACCATCGGTCCATTTTAGGATATCATGAATTTTTATATGAAGAGCCCAGCTTGGTTTTTTAAAAGGGAGCAAGTGACACCCAGTGGACAAAGTGGTACTCGCATCTACTGATTACCACATGAAGGAAACTACAACGAGCAAAAAAGCCCATGCGTCATGGATGTGAGCTTTATGATTTAGGTTTACAAGCCTTCAACAAAGTGACATGAAATCAGTAAAAAGACAATGATAGAGCCAAACTTCGCTATTCTGAAATCTCTTGAAATTAATACTGACAGAGTAGATCACTAATGCATGCACACTCAATAAAAAAAAGACAGACATTGAAATATTTTCATTTTAGGCAAACTTGTCCTCACCACCAGACATTACAAGTCATTACATATCTTGTTGTGGATCAACTTCTCTCTGTCCTACACAGCATCCTCAGTTAGGACAATCTGGGCGCAAGGTTCAAACAAATGTTCACAAGATCATAACCACCACAGTACACAGTTTAGTCATAATGCAATAAATTAGTCAAAAAATACTTAACTGTCCAGAAAACAACAAGCAAGTTGAGCTCAAGCTGGTAGAAAACTACACAAATTCTTACAGGAAAATAAATAACACATTTCTGTCAGACATTTGTGGCATAGATAATTACGATGTCTTATCTACATAATATGCTCATATGATTGAACTGTTAAACTCTTGTTGTTAGAATGTATCCCTTCGGATTCTGCCGTTGGCAGTTGCACTTCCTCCCTCATATGGGCTTCAGTCACCTGGGGCCCAGAGAGGGGAGAAGTCAGGCTTGTCTTTCACATGTCCCTGGTGATATGCAGAATATCAGAAAGAGAAGAGGACAGGAGGGAACATTGTCTTCATATGTGAATGTGTCTTTACCTATTTTAACCATGTGATTCATGGGGAACCAATTACTTGTCTCCACAATGTCTGTGCGCCATTCACTCCCTCCTTTGGACTTGGGGGAGATGTGGTGGTTAATTTCTTTACTATCAAAATAGGAGAGAGAAACTTATCACACAAGTCAGAGTTAGCCCCGAGACAAAAGTACAAAGGCATTTTATAGCCAAGATACACCCCTTTCAACCTACATGATGAACAACAGATGTATAGAATGGGTCACAAGGTTAAGATTTGTATGAAAGACACTTATAATTCACAGCAGACAGTATCTGCTGTGTCAACAGTTTTATTTCATTGTTCAGACCAGGGAATGGCCCTGGGGTCATCTCTCCCTGGTACCATAGAGAACAGAAACATTAACTCATGCTCTGGAATGCAGTCTCTTTAGGTTTTATCACCCAAAAGACATTGTAAATCTCTTGTCAGTGTTATCTCCCAGAGGCCCATCCTCAGTAAAACACACACACAGATGAGCGTTATAACAAACCCTTATCCTGTAGCATAAAACAACCATTTGATGCAATAAAAGTATTATAACATAATGTTACAATTTTCCACCATAGAGATCAATTCTGATACAAGATGTGTGGGGGAGTGTCTGGAACCATTGTACGTCATCTCGGATGTTGCACCTATCCTGGGATAGTGTATTTTTATCTCATCCATATATTTATATATTCTTATTCCATTCCTTTACTTAGATTAGTGTGTATTAGGGTTCTGTCGTGGAGTTGTTAGATTACTTGTTAGATACTGCTGCACTGTCGGAACTAGAAGCATAATCATTTCGCTACACTCGCAATAACATCTGCTAACCATGTGTATGTGACCAATACAATTTCACAACTGCCTTGGTGTGTTTGGACCATGATAGTTTGTTGGTGATGTGGACAACAAGGAACTAGAAACTCTCGACCCGCTCCACTACAGCCCCGTCGATGTTAAATGGGGGCCTGTTCGGCCCGCCTTTTCCTGTAGTCCACGATCAGCTCCTTGGTCTTGCTCACATTGAGGGAGAGGTTGTTGTCCTTGCACCACTTGCCATGGTCTGACCTACTCCCTATAGGCTATCTCAATCTTTGTCGGTGATCAGGCCTACAACTGTTGTGTCGTCCGCAAACGTATGGTGTTGGAGTCGTGTTTGGCCACGCAGTCGTGGGTGAACAGCGAGTACAGGAGGGGACTAAACACACACCCCTGAGGGGCCCCAGTGTTGTGGATCAGCGTGGCACACGTGTTGTTGCCTACTCTTACCACCTGGGGGGCAGCCCGTCAGGAAGTCCAGGATCCAGTTGCAGAGGGAGGTGTTTACTCCCAGGGTCCTTTGCTTAGGGATGAGCTTTGTGGGCACTATGGTGTTGAACGCTGAGCTGTAGTCAATGAACAGCATTCTCACATAGGTGTTCATTTTGTCCAGGTGGGAAAGGGCATTGTGGAGTGCGATTGAGATTGCGTCATCTGTGGATCTGTTGGGGCGGTATGCGAATTGGAGTGGGTCTCGGGCATCCAGGATGATGCTGTTGATGTGAGCCATACCCAGCTTTTCAAAGCATTTCATGGCTAGCGACGTGAGTGCTACAGGGCGGTAATCATTTAGGCAGGTTACCTTCACCTCCTTGGGCACAGGGACTATGGTGGTCTGCTTGAAACATTACAGACTCAGTCAGGGAGAGGTTGAAAATGTCAGTTTAGACACTTGCCAGTTGGTCTGCGCATGCTTTGAGTACACTTCCTGATAAACCCTTCTGGCACCGCGGCTTTGTGAATGTTGACCTATTTAAAGGTCTAGCTGACATCGACTACCAAGAGCGTTATCACACAGTCGTCCGAACAGTCGGTGCTCTCATGCTTGCTTCAGTGTTGCTTGCCTCGAAGCGTGCATAAAAGGCATTCAGCTCATCTGGTAGGCTCGCGTCCCTGGGCAGCTCGCAGCTGGGTTTCCCTTTGTAGTCTAATGGTTTGCAAGCCCTGCCACATCTGATGAGCGTTAGAGCCGATGTAGTACGATTCAATCTTAGTCCTGTATTGACGCTTTGCCTGTTTGATTGTCCGTCGGAGGGCATAGCGGGATTTCTTATAATCTTCCGGGTTAGAGTCCCGCTCCTTGAAAGCGGCAGCTCTACCCTTTAGCTCAGTGCGTATGTTGCCTGTAATCCATGGGTTCTGGTATGTACGTACGGTCAACGTCCTCAATGCACTTATTGATGAAGCCAGTGACTGATGTGGTGTACTCCTCCATCAGAAGAATCCCGGAACATATTCCAGTCTGTGCTAGCAAAACAGTCCTGTAGCTTAACATCTGCTTCACCTGACTACTTTCTTACTGACCGAGCCACTGGTGCTTCCTGCTTTAGTTGTTTGTTTGTAAGCAGGAATCAGGAGGATAGAATTATGGTCAGATTTGCCAAATGGAGGGCGAGGGAGAGTAGTCTTGTGTGGAGTAGTTTTGTGTGGAGTAAAGATGGTCTAGAGTTGTTTTCCCTCTGGTTGCACAATTAACATGCTGGTAGAAATTTAGTAAAACAGATTTGTTTTCCTGCATTAAAGTCCCCAGGCACTAGGGGCGCCACATCTGGGTGAGCATTTTCCTGTTTACTTATGGCCATATACTGCTCATTGAGTGCGGTCTTAGTGCCAGCATCAGTTTGTGGTGACATGTAGACAGCTCAGAAAAATACAGATGAAAACTCTCTTGGTAAATAGTGTGGTCTACAGCTTATGAGATACTCTACCTCAGGCGATCAAAACCTCGAGACTTCCTTAGATTTTGTGCACCAGTTGTTGTTTACAAATATACATAGACCGCCACCCCTTGTCTTACCGGAGGCCGCTGTTCTGTCCTCCCGAAAAAGCATAAAACCCGCTAGCCGTATGTATTTCTTGTCGACTTTATGCCAAGACTTGGTGAAACATAAGATACAGTTTTTTAATGTCCTGTTGGTAGTATATACACACATGATCATAGTTTGTCTATTTTATTCTGGATTGACTGTACATTGGCTAATAGGACGGATGTTAAAGGTAGATTACCATCTCAGCGGCGGATACTAACAAGGCACCTGGATCTTCGGCCACGATACTTCCGTCTCTTTCTCCTGTGAATTACGGGGATGAGGGCCTTGTGGGGTGTCTGAAGTAAATCGTTCCCTTCAGACTTGTTGAAGAAAAAGTATTCTTCCAGTATGGGGTGAGTAATCACTGTTTTGATATCTAGAAGCTCTTTTTGGTCATAAGACACGGTGGCAGAAACACTATGTACAAAATAACTTTAAAAAGAATGGGAAAAAACATACACAACCGCACAATTGGTTACGGGATCGTAAAACGGCAGCCATCTCCTTCGGCGTCATTTTTTGTCACAAAGGGTGATAAAAAAAAGAAACTCTTGACCAGTTAAATAGGTCCTAAACCAATTTAGAAGTGGACCGTAGAGGCCAACCCATCACTCCAGTCTGTCCAGAAGGACATCATGGTCAACAGTGTCGAATGCGGCACTTAAATCCAAGAGTACAAAGACAGAGATTTGTTTGGGATCTGTGTTGGCTCTAAGATCATTTACCACTTTAATTAAGGCTGTCTCTGTGCTAGGATGGGCCCGAAAACCATTTTGGAATTTTTCCACAACAAAAAATTCAAATACAGTTGGCACTAAAATAATTTTGCTGTTCGTAAACAAATTTCTCCAGAATTTTGCTTAAGAATGTAAGGATGGAGATTGGCTGAAAATTGACAAGAGCTGAAGAATCTAGGTTTCTTTTCTTCAGAAGGGGTTTCCCCATAGCAGTTTTTAGGAAGTGATTAACAAGGGAGTGATTAACAATAGCTTGCACTTCTTCAGGTATGCAATTAAAAACAGTTTTGAAGAAGGTGGTGGGGATAGGATTGAGAAGGCAGGTCGAAAGCTCAAGTTGTGATATCACTTTCCTGAGCATGTTGGTGTCAACCAGTGGTCGGCTAGGGCACATATCAAACTTCACATCAGGTCTTGCTTGACTGTTAACCCGCCTAACGTTGGTTATTTTATCTCTGAAATATGCCACAAACTTAAAAGTTCACATAGGTTTGCGGGGTAGGATTTATCAGGTCATTTACCAGGCTTTTTGGACCGTGAAGACCTTGATCAAGTCTGTTGTCCCCTGTAGAAATTGGACAGTTTGATGAGCTGAGCTGGTGATCCCTCTTCTCTGCATCTGGGGGTATAGTGTCCATAAACAGGGCACATATCATCAGCCTGAGGAAGGAGGAGAATATGGTCAGAGGGAGAGTTACTGGGCGAAAAGGGGTTTCCCTAGACAATTGTGTCAAAATATATTGGATGGGAATTATGACCAGACTACGCCATTGTAAGTCAAACAATTGTGCAACTAGAGAGATAACACATGCATGCATTCAATATGTTTACCTTCTGAGCTGCCTTGTGGAGAGGGTTGAAGGCTCACTTGTCTGTGGCATTCACACATTCGTTGAACTTGATCATGAGGCCATGTGCTGTCGAAGAGACAGAGAAGAGAGGACAGAAGAGACAGGAGAGGAGTGACAGAGAGAAGAGGAGCGAGAGAGAGAGGACATGACAATCACGCCAATGAGAAAGTATGGTAAAAATCATCCCTTTTTGCAGGGCTTCCTCCTGGGCGGCATCCTACCGTTGTCTCTGTTTCCTCCATTCTTATTGCAGATAAGATACCAACCAATTAAAGGCAGCCAGGTGTGTAGGGCTGACATGCTGCATCCGAGTAAGGTCACTTGCGTATAACAAACTATATCAAAACGCAGCACACCCAGTGGCACACAATAACATTAACACTGGAGCAGTATTCATAGTTCCATTCACACCGAATGTCCAATTACTACTCGTGTTGAATAGTTATGTTGCAGCTGCGACAGTCACACCATACAGTAAGTAGTCCAGCAGAAGGGAGAGGGAAAGGGCACACACACACAGGTGGTTATCTGAGCATTTTAAAGAAATGATAAATGAATGTCCTGTCTTGGTTTGAAGCCCACTCACCACGTCAAGGTAAAGGCCATGAGTGGGTCGTTAGTAGACTAAATCAAAATGTTAGTTAAGAACCACAATAGGTTGGTGAGGGGAGGACAGCTCAAAATAATGGCTGGAATGGAGTAAATGGAATGGCATCGAACATGTGGAAACCGTGTGTGTGATGTGTTTGATACCATTCCATTCATTTAACTCCAGCCATTACTAGGAGCCCATCCTCCCAATTAAAAGGTGCCACCGACCTCCTGTGTTAAGAACATTGATGCGTTAAAGCGATTCATCAAATCAAATGTTTCCAGTTTGTCTCCGACTGACCTCAAGTTACACTTGAGTGTTCTGGGTGATTCCATCACAGTGTAGTTGTGTCCAGGAACATAAGGGGTGTCCTGAACGGCATAACCATGATCGATAGTCTGACACCACACTTTACTCACGTGTGTCCACCTTCACAGCTATATCACTGTGATGTAGGCCTACATCTGTATTTAATAGGCTATAAAAGGAAGCAATCCTTTTTCTTATTAGTGGCATAGCCGTTTCAATTTATACTAAACATTTCATGAAGAAAGGCCAACCTCCCTGGTGACAAATTAAACAAACAGTGAACTGGTTACCAGTAGAAGTACCGTGCCTTCAGAAAGTATTCATAGCCCTTGATGTATTCCTAATTTTGTTGTGTTACAGCCTGAATTCAAAATGGATTACATAGATTTTGTCTCACACATTTACACACAATACCTCATAGTTAAAAGGTGAAGGCATGTTTTTAGAAAGGTTTGCAAAAAAAAAAACATGTCATTTACATAAGTATTCACACAAAATCAAATTGTATTGGTCACATACACATTTAGCAGGTGTTTTTGCAGGTGTAGCGAAATGCTTGTGTTCATAGCTCCAACAGTGAAGCAGTATCTAACAATTCATACAAATCTAAAAGTAAAAGAATAGAATTAAGAAATATATATTTCTCAATGTCGGAATGGCAGTAGAATACAGTAGAATTGAATACAGTATATACATATGAGATGACTAAAGCAGTATGTCAACATTATTCAAGTGACTAGTGTTCCATTATTAAAGTGGCCAGTGATTCTAATTATATGTATATAGGGCAGCAGCCTCTAATGTGCTAGTGATGGCTATTTAACAGTCTGATGGCCTTGAGATACAAGCTGTTTTTCAGTCTCTCGGTCCCAGCTTTGATGCACCTGTACTGACCTCGCCTTCTGGATGATAGCGGGGTGAACAGGCCGTGGCTCGGGTGGTTGATGTCCTTGATGATCCTTTTGGCCTTCCTGTGACATCGGATGCTGTAGGTGTCCTGGAGGGCAGGAAGTTTAGCCCCTGTGATGCGTTTGTCAGACTGCACTACCCTCTGGTGAGGGTGATGCAGTTGTTGTATCAGGCGGTGATACAGCCCCACAGGATGCTCTCAATTGTGCATTTGTAAAAGTTTGTGAGGGTTTTAGGGGCCAATACAAATTTCTTTAGCTTCCTAAGGTTGAAGAGGCGCTGTTGCACCTTCTTCACCTCACTGTCTGTGTGTGGACCCTTTTGGATCGTCAGTGATGTGTACGCAGAGGAACTTAAGCTTTCCACCTTCTCCACTGCGGTCCCGTCGATGTGGATAGGGGCGTGCTCCTTCTGCTGTTTCCTGAAGTCCACGATCAGCTCCTTTTGCTTTGTTGACATTGAGTTAAAAGTTATTTTCCTTGCACCATTCTCCCAGGGCCCTCACCTCCTCCCTGTAGGCCGTCTCGTCATTGTTGGTCATCAGGCCTACTACTGTTGTGTCGTCTGCACACTTGATGATTGAGTTGGAGGTGTGCGTGTCCACGCAGTCATGGGTGAACAGGGAGTCCTGGAGGGGGCTGAGCATGCACCCTTGTGGGGCTCCAGTGTTGAGGGTCAGCGAAGTGGAGATGTTATTTCCTACTTTTACCACCTGGGGGCAGCCCATCAGGAAGTCCAGGACCCAGTTGCACAGAGTGGGGTTCAGACCCAGGGCCCCAAGCTTAATGATAAGCTTGAAGGGTACTATGGTGTTGAATGATGAGCTATAGTCAATGTACAACATTCATACATAGGTATTCCTCTTGTCCAGATGGGATAGGGCAGTGTGCAGTGCGATGGCGATTGCATCGTCTGTGGATCTATTGGGGCGGAAAACAAATTGAAGTGGGTCTAGGGTGACAGGTAAGCTAGAGGTGATATGATCCTTAACTAGCCTCTCAAAGCAATTCATAATAACAAAAGTGAGTGCTACAGGGCGATAGTCATTTAGTTCAGTTACCTTTGCTTTCTTGGGTACAGGAACAATGGTGGCCGTCTTGAAGCAAGTGGAGACAGCTGAGTGGGATAGGGAGAGATTGAATATGTCGGTAAACACTCCAGCCAGCTGGTCTGCACATGCTCTGAGGAAGCGACTAGGGATGCCGTCTGGGCCTGCAGCCTTGCGAGGGTTAACACTCTTAAACATCTTACTTACATCAGCCACAGAGAAGGAGAGCCCACAGTTATTGGTAGCAGGCCACGTTGGTGGCACTGTGTTATCCTCAAAGAAGGTGTTTAGCTTGTCCGGAAGCAAGACATCCGTGTCAGCGACATGGCTGGTTTTCCCTTTGTATTCCGTGGTTGTCTGTAGACCCTGCCACATACGTCTCGTGTCTGAGCTGTTGAATTGCGACTCTACTTTGTCTCTGTACTGATGCTTTGCCTTTTTGGTTGCCTTATGGGGGGGGGAATAACTACACCGTTTGTATTCGGCCATATTCCCTGTCACCTTGTCCTGGTTAAATGCGGTGGTTCGCGCTTTCAGTTTTGCGCGAATGCTGCCATCTATCCACGGTTTCTGGTTTGAGTCAATACAATACACCTGAGTCAATACATGTTTGCGATTTACAGCTGTGAGTCTTTCTGAGTACGTCTCCAAGGGCTTTGTACACCTGGATTGTACAATATTTGCACACTTTTAAATATTCTTCCAGCTGATAGTTGATCATTGCTATACAACCATTTTCAAGCAGTCAAAACAGTAACTAAGCCACTCAGAAACATTCAATGTCTTGGAAAGCAACTCCAGTTTTAGGTTATTGTCCTGCTGAAAGGTGAATTTGTCTCCCAGTCTCTGTTGGAAAGCAGACAGAACCAGGTTTTCCTCTAGGATTCTGTTTGTGCTTAGCTCTACTGGGAACTTTTCTGGAATTCCAAGATGGATGACCGTTCTAACCGTTCAGTACAAGCTTGTTTTTTTCCATGTTCCCAGTTGTCTTGAACTCACTAAAGTCTGCGATTTCCCTTATCCGAGTTTCCAGTTGTTTTGAACACAGCAGAAGTCATTCTGGATTGACAGCATGGCCAATGTATAAAATATTTTCTGGCCCATGGTGTTGTGTGTAAATGTTTATACTTTTAAGCTTGGAAAAGAGAGACCCCTTTTAATAACTGTTTTAATAACTGTGACCTTAATTGCCTACAGTCTGTAAGCTGTTAGTGTCTTACCAACGGTTCAACAGGTGCATGTTCATTAATTGTTTCTGGTTTATTGAACACGCATGGGAAACAGTGTTTGAACCATTTACAATGAAGATCTGTGAAGTTATTTGGATTTTTACTAATTATCTTTGAAAGACAGGGTCCTGAAAAAGGGATGTTTCATTCTTTGCTGATTTTAAATATAATTTTTTGCAAAACAAGCCCTGAATGACAGGTCGCCACTGATTGTATAAATGTGCAATAAGCATAAAATGCTGATTTATCTTAAATTGAGTGCACAAATTTGTTTACATCCCTGTTCAAGAACATTTCTCCTACGCCAAGATAATCCATCTACCCGACAGGTGTGGCATATCAGGAAGCTGATTAACAGCATGATCATTACAGAGGTGCACCTTGTGCTGGGGACAATAAAAGGCCACTCTAAAATGTGCAGTTTTGTCACACACACACAATGCCACAGATGTCTCAAGTTGAGGGAGTGTGCAATTGGCTTGCTGACTGCAGGAATGTCCACCAGAGCTGTTGCCAGATTATTGAATGTTCATTTCTCTACCATAAACCACCTTCAACGTCATTTTAGAGAATTGGGCAGTATGTCCAACAGGCCTGACAACGTCAGACCATGTGTGTGGCGTTGTGTCAGCGAGCGGTTTGCTGATGTCAACGTTGTGCCCCATGGTGGCGGTGGGGTTATGGTATGGGCAGGCATATGCTACAGACAATGAACACAATTGCATTTTATCCTTGGCAATTTGAATGCACAGAAATACCTTGACGAGTTCCTGAGGCCCATTTATTTTAAGGTATCTGTGACCAACAGATGCATATCTGTATTCCCAGTCACATGAAATCCATAGATTAGGGCCTAATTAATTTATTTCAATTGACAGATATTCCTCATATGAACTGTAACTCAGTAAAGTCTTTGAAATTGTTACATTTTGTGTTTATATATTTTTTCAGTATAGTATGGTATTTTCATAGACAGACTTGAAGGCCAGATCAGTGATTATTGCAACAAAAAAAAGCAGGATAAAATAATTAGTGGGTCTTATGGTTGTGGGAGGCTTATATTTAGCCTAGGTATAACTTCACAAGCCCTGAATTCATTAGATTATTGCTAACTGTTTGAAATGCAGTGTATTTGACATTTAATTTTACAACACTTATTTCGAGAAAACATAACTGTATGATTTTTAGGCCTTATCGCCCAGCCCTACCTTATCGCCCAACAAAATGTGGAAAAAGTCAAGGGTTGTGAATACTTTCTGAAGGCAGTGTCCAAACATAAAATAATGAAACAAGAGTGTGCATTCTTCAAGTGTAAGAGGTCCTTAATTGACACCAAAAAGCCTATACTAAAAGGCCTATTCTACACCCATTTGAAGAGGAAAAAAAGCCCCCCCACTACATAATTTGTGACCAAGTTTTCATCTGATTTGTCTTAAATAACTTTCCTGTCAAGCAATGTAGACACAATGATCAATGTAGCTAACTACACTCAGCCCAGGTGTCATTAATATTAACGAGCTAGCTCGATAGGAAGATATTAATGGTGCTTACATCGCAAGCTTGTGAAGGCTAACGATATTTATATAATGCAAATTTGAAGTAGGCTACCAGCTAACGTTTTCTAGCTAGCCAGCTATCCTCAATGACATTGAATGTGGACTAACCCTCAGCCCCCCTAGTTATAGCCAATCACAAGGCAAACTGACAAGATGGCTATAACCAACTTCATATTCAAGATGAAGTAGCTAGCTAATTAGTTATGTATTATTAAAATCATAACTACAAATCAATTACCAACTTACTTGAACTGTTAATGTAATGATATAATTGGAATCCATTCATTTCAGTCCGTCTTTGGCTGCATTCCAAACACTAAAAAGACTAATAAAAAAAAACAGATATACAAACAAGAGTACAAAAACCTAACCGACAGGGGAATTACATATCAAGATTCATTTTCAATTTGTTAAATACTTTTATGGTGCGTATTGCTTTTTTGTTTTTACATTTACTGATCATTTCAAAATAGTATTGAAATATGTGAAAAGACACACCCTATACCCTCAGCCCTCAAACTCAGTGGACACTTCTGATGACGTTTCCATGACGTCTGACGCGTATACACTTGTAGCGAAAGGGAGGAATGATTTTTAAATGGACCGCCCTTGCCCGGAATTATAATTGCGTGTCTACTTATATTAACTATATAATTATATATATACGCCGACTGTATGACAGCTAGCAAATTAATTAGTTAACTAACGTTAGCCTGCCTAGCTGAAACTTCTGAATAATGAAACGGTTTTATTTCTACAATTTCCAAAAAAATAAGCATAATTACTTTTACGACACGTGTTTGTGCCGTCATGTGCATTAGAGGCACAATTTCTAACCGTTTTACTTACACTTGTATGTTGATTTATCCATACTGAGGTTGGGGTTCTAAGTGTCGGCAGACTTTTCTTAGCGGATGTACAATTATTGCGAATTGAATTATGGGGCGTATCAGGCCCGAATTGAACATAATTATATACTCGCAAACTCGATCAAAAACGAAGGCTGAGGGGCTTACGTTGCAGACTTCCTTTGTTTGTCTAATCGTTTGGACAGACATCCAAGATGGTGACGGGGATACCCCAACGGCATAAGGCGAGGCTAAACTCAGTGGACAATGGACCTGATCGGACAGCTCAGAGCCTCTGCTCTTTTCTGTCCATAAAACGAGGGTGTGTCTTTTATGAGTTTGAAACAGAGCCAAGGTCACAGGATGACTATACAATGTTAACTTCGGCTGTGAGTGCCTGGGGGGAAAAAATCAACATCTAAGACAGTTCATGGAAACATTCTATTGATATTTTTGGTATAAAGATGATAACGAAAGTGTCGTTTTGGGAATTTTGAAAATGTTCTTCTCAAATGGGGACGTCTATTGGAATTGTCTTTCTGGGCTCGGCGTCAGTTAAAGTGCAGTACCGCCAGTCTCCTATGGGTACATGGGATGGCGTACTTCCCAACCGGAACCCTGACATCAAAACGCGATGACTTCAAATCCGCCTCGATTTCCGTTTCATTGACATACGGGAACAGGAACCACAACAGTAGCTGGCTGGTGGCCCAAAACATTGAGACAAATCTAACTTTCAAAGGTTAGTGAAATGGGGGTTTATAATAATCTCACCTGCAAGTGGTGTGTCCCTCATCGGGCAGTCTGTCATCCTATAGCTAGCTAGCCGGTTAGCTTATGACGTCTAATAAAAGCTATCGTCTTTAGCTTGCAGTCGAGCGAAATCAATCTTACTTAGCTATGCGATAACAGCAGGCAGGTGGAGATGGATTGACAGATAACTTAGATTAGTATCTGTATCCATGCTCGTGCATGATTCCCTTCGAGTCAATAGCCTCAGGTCCGGATTGAGTACTGTATATCACTGCTGTGCAGTGTCACAATGACGTTCTTTACCCCACCACATCCAGGGCTTGTGCCTGAGTCCGACCTCCGTGGATGGAAGTGGAGATTGCGTTCGAGATGGGTCCTGAGAGAATCTTACCGAACTCTGAGGAGGAGCTAGGTCAGGAGCGGCCGTCGGACGCTGGGGTGCCTGAGGTGGGCGGGGAGTGGAGTGGAGAGGAGGAGGATGATAATGGAGGTTACTATTACCAGCCACTAAACCAGGACCCCGATGGACTAAATGCTGCACCAGGGGACCATCCTGAGGATATGCCCCCAGTAGCAGAGCAACTGCAAGAAGTCCAGGAGAGAATAGAGGTACCGAACCCTATATTCTGAATATGATCAGTTTAGTTTTTCAATCAGTGTCATGTTTATCATCTCTATAAAGACAAGTCAGTGAAATGTTAGCTGTCATTTTGCTTGTCAAGACATTTATCAAACTTGATTGACTTCCCCACAGTTGATGGGCTTGCATCTTCCCCAGCCCCCTCCCCCAGATAGTGATGAAGACCCAGAAGGAGCACACAGCAGCGCAGCCTCCATCCCCATGGATGACGGTGAGGACGCAGCCTTGCTTAGTTCATCCATAGTACCCCTACATACAGGGGTCAGGGGGATACTCATAATGCCTTAGGGTTGGCCATAGCTCTTAGAATCATGCAGTTTCAATCAAATGCGCTCTGAATGTAGTGCCTTGTACTGATGTCCATCCCTTCCTTCAGACCACGTGGAGCTGGTGAAGAGGACCATGGCAGCAGTGGCCCTGCCCTCTCTGGCCATCCCGGCCTGGGCTCAGGAGATCTCGGACGACCAGTGGAAGGACATGGTCCAGCAGACGCTCCAGACTCGCCAAAGCTCAGAAGGCCTGAGGCTAGAGCACAAATAAGACTGAATTGCCTCTTTCCTTCAGTCTGTCTTTAACTCTGTCCTGCATTTCACCAACACACTTAACCCAGGGGAGTCTGCACTGAGGTCCTCTCTGAGCAGGTGTTAGGTGTCTCAATTCTCAAGAGATTGTGAACTCCTCTACGTCCAATTCTCATTAGATGATATTTCTGATGAATATTTGTTTTTCAAAGGAGGCTCTTGGTACCTACTACACCTAACCTGCTGCTTAAGGTCATTTGTAGGGTTTGTGAAGGAGTTCGCATGAGTATAGTATATTTTGTCTCTCAGATCAGGCAAACTCTTACCGTTTCTGCTGGAGTACGTATTATGAGGCTCAATGACAGTTTGGCCTTGAGTACAGAAGCACTATTATCCCCCCCCCCCCCCCCCCCCCAATGCTTCCTGAGACATTCCAACTACCCTTTCCAACAACAGATCACCTTTGTTTGTTTTTAATGTGATACTTACTATTGGTTCTGATTACCATATTATAATACTATTAAATCAGTTTTTGTTGAACGTAATATATAAGCTGTCCGGTTTATTAAGTACACCACCCATTCACAAAAATTGAGTTTCTACAGACAGTGAGTCATGTGGCTTGCTATATAAAGCAGGCCTTCAGTTACTGTTCGATTAAATGTTAGAATGGGTAAAATGAGTGACCTAAGCGACTTAGAGCGTGGTATGATCGTCAGTTCCAGTATCTCAAACTGCAGCCTTCATGGGCTTTTCACACAAGTGTTTAGGGCTTCCTGAGAATGGAGTGACAAACAAACATCCAGTCAGCGAAAACATCTCAGAACACACAACTCGTTGATCCTTGTCACGGATGGGCTATTGCAGCAGACGACCGCACCGGGTTCCCCTCATATCAGCTAAAAACAAGAAGTGGCTCCAGTGGGCATGTGATCGCCATCACTGGACAATTGATGATTGGTAGAATATTGCCTGCTCTGACGAAACCTGGTTCCCCATGCTAATAGCAGTCAGGATTTGGCGTAAGCATGAGACCATGGACCTATCCTGCCTGGTGTCAATGGTAAAGGCTGGTGGCGGTGGTGTGCCGCGCCGCCGTCCCAATCTGTAGCGACGGCATGTTGCTATAGCGTAAGCATGGACCAACATCCCTGTGGTACTTTTCCAACTCATAGAATCTACCCCCAGAATAATTCAGGCTGTTCTGGAGAAAAACGGGACTCCGACCGGTACTAGATGGGTATACCTAATAAACTGTCCAGTGAGTATATGGGCATAAATGGACATTTCCGAGTCTTTCTTGTTCAATCAATGATGGATATTGTTTGTGAGGATAACAGATTCCCAAACTCAATGGATGTCCACTATTTTTTACTTTATTTTGTTCTGTACATACATGAACATCTGTACAAAATATGACTTTCATACTATGTAATGCTCTACCTAATTAAAGTACAACATATGTACATATGACCTGGAAAGCAGCTTAAGATTAGTGTCAGACCTGGGGGGGGGGGGGGTGGAGAGAGACCCTTTGTTTAAAAAAAATGTCCTCTTCAGTTTGTGTGTGGCTGCTGGACAAACTGAGCCATTTCATGTCATCAGTCACCACCCAGCCATGGCATTGTAGTGCCCTGGTACAATGCTACCTATCTCTTGTAGTCTGGAATGTCTCAACAGCTACTTTCTGGAAGCATGGCCAATAGGAATGCATGTGCCTTGCTCAGTCAGGTGAGAGAACAGTAATACATTATTTCTATTAAGAATATTTAAAACTATATTGCGACTTATTGATATACTGTTTATAAATACAAATGTCTCATGCACAGGTAACATTTTCAAACCTCACCAGAAGACAATTTAGAGCATAGGTCTTCGGTGCAGACAAGACTTGGCAAATCCAATCTGAGCTGATGAGATTTTTGTTCCACTGAGGGAGAATGTAGAGATTATCGCTACTGTGATTACAAAAAAAGTGTATTTTTATGTGTAAGGATAAACATGTTAGGAATCCAACTCGGATGATATAAAAAGCAGCTCGGATTTAGACTGCTCTAACGTTATGACTGTAAGATCATGTTGAGGGAGGGAACTCTTTGGCAGCCAGCCTCTAAGTATGTGTGCGATGACGACTCACTTTGCCCAGCAGCCTTAGGAGTGAGTAATTCTCCACTGTTTGGTGTGATTGGCAGACAACTCAATAGACGAGACCATACGACAAAGAAATGACCTCACGCAGCAAGTGGAAGAAAACAAACCAGAAACAAAAGGAGTAAGGGGGGTGAGTGGGATTAACCTACAGGACAAGGGGGTGGTAGGGGTGCACCCCTAAGCAATATACATTACAATATACAGTACACATTTGCAACAGTAACCACAGCCTTTCCTTTTTCCCCATATGTGCTAGTAAAGCAATTCTATATTTTTTAATCTGTAGATAGTCCTATGAGGAGGATTGTTTTGCGCACTTCCATACACCAAGTGCATGAGTTTGTTTCAACTAAAAATATTGCTTAGGTTAGGAAAGAGACCTATTGAATCAAGCCGGTTTAGAGGAGAAAGGGGAATATTATATTTTGTAGAGATTCCCTACACTTGAACCGAAATAACCGTTTTCCTTTCCGCAATGAGGCTACCTCAACAGAGGTGCATTTTCATCTTTAAGAAACATAAATCCACAAACACATAAGATACAAAAAGGCCAGAAGATGGCTACAGAGGAATAACTAAAGAGGCAGAGGAGATGTTACCCATTGGGCCAGAAACATTAATAAACACAAATATAATTATGAAGGAAGGAATGGATGTATAACAATCATGACAGAGTCTGGACAGAGCAGAGAGAGAAGGTTATCTTTAAGAAAACGGAGAAAAGGATGGACGGACACTGCAGCAGCTTATGGTTGCCTTTCCTAAAGACCAACAACTTGAGACAATATTACCCTGACATCCTATCTTATTCTTATTGTGTTAATTTAGATTTGAGCCTACTTGGTAAATATGGTCACCCCTTGAACTGCACTGTTTGTTAAAAGCTTGTAAGTAACATTTCACGGTAAAGTTTACACTTGTTGTATTCAGCATTTCACGGTAAAGTTTACACTTGTTGTATTCAGCATTTCACGGTAAAGTCTACACTTGTTGTATTCAGCATTTCACGGTAAAGTCTACACTTGTTGTATTCGGCGCATGTGGCAAATACAGTTTGATTTGATTTAACTGAATTGGTTTCTGAGGTTTCTTTTTGACACAGCGACATGATTTTGTTTTTGAGCTACACCTCTAGTTATAAAAATACAATAAACATTTTTTCAACAGGAGCTCTATTACAAGTTTAGACATTTGTTCAAAACTTATTCTGTATCTTCAAGTGCTTTATAGTGGACTGGCCGGCTAGGAATTAACATATGAAAAGCCTCATCAGTTCTGTGAACAAGTCTCAAAAACCGACCAAAACAAAAACCACTTCTTAGAGCAAGCAGATGATTGCGATTGCTTTCTCACGCCTTTTGGGGGAACTAGGCAAGATATTGGTAGGGGGGGGGGGGCACCTCGCGGGCAAAACTATTTTATAAGTCATTTCACTCTTTTTGCCGTGGGGCAGAGAGAAATGTGCAGTTTTACAGCTAATTTCCTGCAATTCTACACATGTTGCCATGACTTATGCCATGTTAATATGATATCTATAGTTAAATAAATATCTGAGTTAAGTGACTACCTAAATCAATGGGGGGCCCCCTGGAGATCAGGGCCCCTGGGCAAATGCCCTTCATGCCTGGTCCGTAATTTTGCCATGATAACTACAAGTTTAGATAGCTGGCTAGACTAACTTACCCATTTAAAAAATGTTAGCGGACACGGGCTAATTGAGTGACTGTCAGTGACTGACAAGCGGGAAACTGCTGACGCACAACCAAATATCTCAATTCCACCGTGTGTATTCTACTATTCTAACACTCAACAGTAAATTGAGACACGGACTGACTGCCCTGCATACACCAATTATCTAGGCTTACAATCATGCTATTAGCTTACGACTAATAAACAGGGAGAATGTAATTCAACAGATGCTGTAAGGCCATGATTTAAGGATGCAAAGAGGTGACTTCATGAAGCTACAACTAAAGAGTGAGAAAAACTGGTTTCATGGAAGAGACTGACATACATGAATTAAATTAAGATAAAGGCAGCCATCTTGATTCCTAGTCCTCTCATGTCATTGCTTTGCCTTGTAAGCTTTGTGTCCCAGACTTGGCTTCCCCAAAATGTACTATGCTGCCTGGACATGAACTTACAGCAAGTTTTTTTAAAGTTTTTTTTTAACAGAGCAGAATCACTACTTCCACCGGACATCCAGCTAGACTAGAGCATGGCCCTATTTTCCACCAAACCAATCAGATAACCCACACCCCCTCACTCCAGACAAGCTAGCGGGACCGCCACTCACTCGACTGCCCTCTATAGGTAATGCTTTGGTCGTTCCCTTTCAGCACAGCAGATCACAGTAGGAGGGAGGAACATGAGGACAACCAAAACCAATCCAAAAGGAAACAGAAACAAAACAAAGAAACATGCTTCACGGATGCTTACACTTAATACTACTGTTGTATAATGGTTGTCCTCGTGCAACCTAACAATCAGCCCACTGTAGTCAAGTATATGTGAGTATTTGGAAGTTGGAACAATTTGTACGTCTGTGTGTATGTTCCTATGTGTGCATATAGGAGTGTGTGTTCTTGTCTAACTCTGATGGCCCTGGTTTTCTGCAGATGGGGATCTCCGGCAGAGATGGAGGGGGAGGAGAAGCGGAGGCGAAGAGGGGGCTATCAGGTGTACAGTAGGCGACTGTTTGGATGAGAGACGGACAGGAGGGGAGTTAGGCATGGAGGGTGCCACTGCTCCCTGGTCAGAGGGCCTCCTCGTTGGCCGTCAGGTACTCCTCTGCTCGCTTGTGTTGCTCCAGGGCTTTTATAGTGTACACGTCCTGCGGCAGCTCCGACTTCCGCCGCATCAACACCTTGTCTTTCTTGATGTCCTTCATCCCCTATGGAAGAATATACGTAGAGCAAAGTGAGACTGTTAGTTCAAGGCCATATCCAACACAGCAAGGAAACTTTTCAAATGGACAGACGGGGACTGGTGAATTCTGAAACTGACATGAGTTGAAGAATTAGTTTACAACTTTAAAAACGTAGAAAGACAAAAATAAATGAACATGTGATTCAAAAGTGTTGATTTTTCTTGATTCATTGATTGGCTGGTAGGTGTATTAATACTAGGCTGGGACAACAGCCTGCAGGGTGTACTGTATGTGGCTACGGGGGGTGCGAGTACATACCTGTGATTCAACAAATTATGGCCTTGACGATCAATTGATTAGTAAGTTACTAGGCTGGGAAAAAAGCCTGCAGGTGGGCGTATGTAGAGAGTGGTGTACCTTGACGTGTGCTGGTAGTTGTACCTGTGTGGCCTCTGTCTCGACAGTCTTCTTCAGCAGCTGAATGTCCTCAGCAGTGGGCGTCTCCGTCTCCATGGAGTACAAGGGCACCCCTCCCGGACTCTCATTGTACATCATGTACTGGAAAATTACAGATAGAAACAAATGAGTTGGATCTGGTCTGGATACCGACTGTGAAACACACACACGAAGGTACCAAGATCAACATCAGACAGCCCATTGAATTCAGTAAGAAAAGAAGCAGACCTCTTCTTGTGGGTGGAGACCAGGTCGGAGTTTGGTAACCTGCAGATAAAGCATAGGTTAAAAGACAGATATTTGCTCTCTCTCAGTCAGACACTAGGCAGGTTTCCATTGACCCAGGTTTAATTTGACAAACGCAATGTCGCAACAACAAAGAAACATTGCGACGTGTAAGTCGTGTAAGACGTGTAAGTCGTGTAAGACGTGTAAGTCGTGTAAGACGTGTAAGTCGTGTAAGTCGTGTAAGACGTGTAAGTCGTGTAAGACGTGTAAGTCGTGTAAGACGTGTAAGTCGTGTAAGACGTGTAAGTCGTGTAAGTCGTGTAAGAGGTGTAAGACGTGTAAGTCGTGTAAGTCGTGTAAGACGTGTAAGTCGTGTAAGACGTGTAAGACGTGTAAGTCGTGTAAGACGTGTAAGTCGTGTACACGTAAGACGTGTAAGACGTGTAAGTCGTGTAAGACGTGTAAGTCGTGTAAGTCGTGTAAGACGTGTAAGTCGTGTAAGACGTGTAAGACGTGTAAGTCGTGTACACGTAAGACGTGTAAGACGTGTAAGACGTGTAAGACGTGTAAGACGTGTACACGTAAGACGTGTAAGACGTGTAAGTCGTGTAAGACGTGTAAGTCGTGTAAGTCGTGTAAGTCGTGTAAGTCGTGTAAGACGTGTAAGACGTGTAAGTCGTGTAAGACGTGTAAGTCGTGTAAGACGTGTAAGTCGTGTAAGACGTGTAAGTCGTGTAAGACGTGTAAGTCGTGTAAGACGTGTAAGTCGTGTAAGACGTGTAAGTCGTGTAAGACGTGTACACGTAAGACGTGTAAGACGTGTAAGTCGTGTAAGACGTGTACACGTAAGACGTGTAAGACGTGTAAGTCGTGTAAGACGTGTAAGTCGTGTAAGTCGTGTACACGTAAGACGTCTAAGACGTGTAAGACGTGCAAGACGTGTAAGACGTGTAAGACGTGTAAGTCGTGTAAGACGTGTAAGTCGTGTAAGTCGTGTAAGACGTGTAAGACGTGTAAGTCGTGTAAGTTGTGTAAGTCGTGTAAGTCGTGTAAGACGTGTAATGCAAACAGCTGCTATCGGAGAAATGTTCTATCCGTTTTTATCTTTTGTCAAACCTTCTTGCGACAAATTGATGGAAAGAGTTTTTTTTAAATGATGATTGCTGAATCATTTTTGAAGGGACGCAGGGCACGTCAGCACGTGACTAGAAAGCCCCACTCCACATTTATTTTCTAAACGCCTACTGCTTTCTAAATCTACATTTCAACTCTAAAAATGACGTTTCTATGCAGGACAACGATTGTCCTGACTTTCAAGAATGCCCAAATTGCTTTGCCTTGCTTTTCTGGTTGGCAGGATGCACGTTTCACCATATAATTATATCAGATGTACAGTAGTCTCACCATGCCACGGACCGATGCCATACGCTGGCACATTAGAACCATTACAATATGGAAAATATGAGTCAATTCTTGCTTTCTATCCATGCTGGCTTTTGTGGACTACGTGACATGAAACAGAAAGGTGGAAGGGCATACAGGCTGTTGACAATTTATTCATTGCCTAAATGGATAATAGAAACACTTCAACCATCATTTTGTATTTGAAAATCTGGGTTTTTGCAGATTTTGTTGTTGTTGTTGTGGGGGTGACGTCATTACATCCAGCTGTTTTTAATAAACACAAGACAGTTAAATGGAAACACACCGTTGCAGGCAATTGTGGCATCTATTTCCTATGCAAACTTTCTAAAATGTTAATGGAAACATAGCTACTGACACACACACACACACACACATCTAGGCTACATTCACTAAAGCACAATTCCTCTTAATTAAATCTTCAGCTCTTTGTTCCTGAGCCCTTGGAGCTGGGAATCAGTCACGAGAGACGATCAATGGTGATAATTAGATGTGTCTGGAACAAAAGGACTTTATAAAGTCAAATTAATTCAAGCATAACCCTGTTTAAACCCCCCCCCAAAATCCCCTCTACCGCTTACTGTACAGACAATTCCACACACAACCATAGCAACATAATTACTGAGGACTGGAGTTTTTTGTCCCTTTCGGTTGCTCCTGGCGACAGTGATATTATGGAATGCATTTGGAGAATAATGAGACAGGAAGCGTGTTACTAGGGACCATTAATTTGATACTACATACAACACACTTAAAAAAAAAAAACTATTACGCAGTGTCCATCTACAAATGTCTAATGTGGAAATAAATAGCACAGCCTCGTTTCCTGAGCCTACTCCCTGGAACAGTGTGATGTGAATGTTCCATAATGGACGGGGATGGGGTTGTGGTGTTTTTTGGCATCCTGCAGTAGGGATCACCTGAGGGTTATGCTTGGCCAGCTCCTCGATCTTGTGCCAGACCTCCTCACGCTCCTTCAGCTTGTACTTCTCTCTGAAAACACATCAGCAACAAAAACAACTTTGAGTTGGAGCCAACCAGGAAATTAGCTGGCTTGGCATTTTACTGTGCTTTGAGGGAGAGGATCAATAGTTCTACATGGGGGGAAAAAAAAGAGAAGTGGCTGATTTAATAGAGGACCATGCAGATCTAGGAGCATGCCCAGTGGACTCACTTCTGTTTCTCAGCCTTGTACTGCTGGGTGCAGTCATCAAACAGCTTCTGGTTCATCTCCATGAAGAGCTTCAGGGCGTTGTAGATCAGCCCATGGATTGTCCTAGACATAGGAAGGGCATTTAGCACAATATGTGCAGGTTAACATACAATGAATCATTGAAATGCATTTTTCAGCGAGTGCTGGACATCAATTGTTTTCTGGATTATATTCAAAAGGATCCAGTATCCCATTTTTTTAAGGGGAGAAAAATATTTCTGCACAAAGCGCATTATCTGTTCTTCCCTTACAACAATGAATTGATTTATTCTCTCAAAATGCGAACCCAGCTATGACAAATAGTTGCCAGGCTTGTTTTGGAGGCACATCAGTTTAGCAGGAGCATTGATCTTTTAAATTGACTTGGATGCAGGGGTCATACTTGTTCCAGTGGCTCTTGGAGTTCTTGTAGAGAGCAGGGAACATGATGGGGAGGATCTTGGCGGCGTTGTCACTGATCAGACTCATGATGTACTCGTTGTTCCAGTAGTACAGCGCCCTCTCTGCCACCTTGAGCACCCAAAAAAGGAGGCCATCAGACAATACGCCCCTTGTAATCTACCAAGGCAGTCTTCTTCCATTGTGGGTACGGTATAGTTCCTGTGCTTGTTCACTCTGTCCACGACAGAATATCGCACATGATTCTAAGACAAATTACTTTAAATTGGCATGATGTTATTTCTTCCTTCCTGAAGCCAATGCCATATTCTGTTATGTTTGGGCCAGTGAAGCTGAATGAGTAAATACAGCAGTGTGAGTGAGCTTGAGGCAGGCGTAGAGTACCTGGAAGTGTGGACTGGAAACACACTTGGCCAGCTGTCTGAACAGCGGCTCCATGACCTTGACGAACTCAGACGGCTCGATGACGTCCAGGATCTCCTCCAGCTCGTTGAGGAACATCACCTCTTTGGGGCTGTGGGTCTTAGGCCAGAACTTCAGCAAGCCCATGATCACCTGGGGGGGTCAAATCATTTACACAACATTAAAATTCACTCTGTATAAAACCATTTATTACCCAGCTAAGAACCTTTGGCTGACAATTCCCAGTTGAAGACATGCCAAACTCACTGGTTCAGTTAGACTACTGTCCTTTTCCAAGAACTGCACGACGCAATACGCCAGCTGTGGAGAGAGATAGACAAGTTGTGCGAGTGAGAGCATTTCAGCAGGAGCTGATATAGGAGAGTCATGTCTGAGCCTCACACTGTGTAAGGGAGGGGGCCTTTCAGAGCACTATGGTACCTGTGGGTGGTAGACGCTGAGTGACTTCACTTTGTGAAGCGGCAGCAGCACTCGAATCAAGAACATCTTGTGCTCCTCTTTCAATGGCAGGGCAAAGCCGTTGATTATGCTGGGGACGAGGGACAAGGGGAGACTTGTTTTTAGATTCATCTTGTTTTTTTAATTGTAAAAGAGATGATGTGTTGACGGGATAGTACACCCTGCACTCACCTTCCTAAGATTTCTAAGAGCTCGGCGATTCCATTGTGATGCTCGGTTTCATATATAAACCTGCAATATGAGAGCAGGCCAAGGTCAACTAAAAGGGCACAGACAACAGATATACTGACACATTTTCTACACGCAACCTCAACATTCGACAACCTTGCAGGTCTTCTGTGTTGCAGTTACATTATCTATTCTCCACAAGAACTGACAGACTCTCTCGAACTCTGAATAGATTTCAATGGCGAGACAGACACATAGAAATAGAATAACTAAAAACAGGCATCCCACCCATAAACAAGTCAACGTCCTATGTCAGGTGGACCGCCAGCCACATGGAGTGTCCCTCTAATTCTATTTCTATAGACCGACTTACCTGGTGTGGAAGGGGGTATAAAAATCCATCTCTCTCACCTGTAGAATATGTTGTTGATCTGTCTGCGGATGTAGGCCCGAAGACCCAGGAACTTGCCGTAGATCCTGTGGAGGATGGTCTTCAGGAAGTCCCGCTCCCTGGGGTCTTCACTGTCAAACAGCTCCAGTAGCTGTGGGGAGGAATGGGGGGGGGGGGGGGGGGGGGTTGGCATGATCAGACATCTAATGTGTCAAACATCAATGCATATTTGAGAAACTAGCACCGTATTCAATACAAAAGATACAAATGGGATGCTTGCAATTGTAGGAGTAAAAATACTTGGAAAATCAGGCAAAGGTCGAAAATACTCATCATCAGACAAAACACACACGACTTTCATTGACCAACACGCTGAAGTGTTCAAGACAACGTGGCACACAGTATCAGGTGGTGCGGTGAAAACAAAACTCGATATCTATGAGATGTCATAGCGGCTGGGTTTCCCCATAACATAATGCAAAGCAATGCGTGTCTGGAGCCCAGGCCAGCACTCACAGTGATTAGGCTGACTAAAGTCATTATTAAAATTCATTCCCAGCAGCGGTGGATGGGAAGCATCATGTGGTCAGATGGAGAAGAGTGACCCCTGCTAATTCCCTCTCAGCTCTCATGTCTCGCTACTGTGTGGGAGGGAGACGGAAGCAGGCCAGGGTATGAGTAAACACGCATACACAGACATAGAAATTCTACACACACACACACACACACACACACACATCACTAGATGGCTACCACCCGGTTCCTCAACCCTGCACCTTAGAGGCTGCTGCCCTATATACATAGAATCACTGGTAACTTTAATAAATGGAACACTGGTAACTTTAATAAATGGAACACTGGTAACTTTAATAAATGGAACACTGGTAACTTTAATAAATGGAACACTGGTAACTTTAATAAATGGAACACTTGTAACTTTAATAAATGGAACACTGGTAACTTTAATAAATGGAACACTGGTAACTTTAATAAATGGAACACTGGTAACTTTAATAAATGGAACACCAGTCACTTTAATAATGTTTACATACTGCTTTACTCATTTCATGTGTGTATGCTGTATTATATTGTTCTGTATTTTAGTCAATGCCACTCCGACATTGCTCGTCCTAATATTTCTACATTTCTTGTATCGTTGTGAATTATAAATACTACTGCACTGTTGGAGCTAGCCTTTCACTCAAAGCCTTGTCATTATTTTGTCTTATGTTGCACCTACCCAACATTTCCTAGGAATAGTCGTATATTACTGAATGTATCCAGAGTATTTTCAGTAAGTGCAGTAAATGTAAAATGCACATAAAATCAACAGTGTAATGTTTGGGTTCCCTGTTGTGTCCTCACAACTTTGGTCTAATAATTTCCCCATCATCTCCAAACTGTTCCCTTTCAATTGTTAACATGCATATGCATTTCATATTTATTTTGTAAAAAACATTTCAATTTAGCCCTATCCATATAGGTCAAGACCCACAAGTGTAAAGGGTTAGATATTTCAACAGCTCAGCAGTTACAGGGAGCACAGTTTGTGTTGTAACCAGAGGGATACTTACAGACAGTACAAACTTTTGGTCAATGTATTTTTTGGCGACATTAGGCTGGAAATCGGGGGACTCTAGGAATCGTAAGAAGAATTCATACACCAGCTGGAGAGAAGAAGCAAAAGAGGACAAACGTTGGTGTGATTTAAGGCGGACAATACTGCTTTTTTCTAGTCTTAAAATTCCAAATTCAAGAAGAGAAATAAAAAACCGTCACCTGTAGGTGTGGCCAAGCAGCCTCCAGAGTCGGCTCGTCCTCTTCTGGGTCAAACTCAGCCCCCGTGGGGTTGGAGGATGGTGGCAGGGTCCTGAACAGGTTGATTGAAAACTGAACAAGGCAGAGGAGAGGTGTCAGTCAACATGGCAACAAATCAACAATGCTAAAACTATCCTCCAATTTGCACATTTAGGAAAACACAGCACAATCCATCCGATAGTCTTATACCACACAAAAGGAATGACTTTCACTAGATCAGAGCACAAATCATTTAACAAACGGGTGGTGTCGAGAGAGGACCCAAGTGGGTCCTGGTAAAAGCCGTTTAGGTTAGCCCTGCTAACACGGCCACTGGGAGAGCTGCAGCTGACATAAAGCAACACTTCCCCAGCACCTAGTTCCTGTCTGGGCCTGAGGCTGCCACCGCACAGAGCCCCTCTGGCACTGAGGAAAGAGAGATGCTGGAAATAGCCTGCCTGGCTCCACAGCTCCAGAGACGCACCTCAGCATCGTTACAGAACACTCACAACGGGAGAGAGAGGGAGAGACGACAGCAGCAAGATGAAAGGGAGAAGGTGGTGGATAATTGATCACTTATTACTCGTTGAGCACAGCGCAAAAATGTGTCACAAGCGGAGAGGGAGAGAGGGCCTCCGAGGTAGACAGGGCTCTAACTCCTCTAGCTCCACAATGAGATAGGGTGCAGGCCAGGCAGCAGGCTGTGACCCAAAATTGACCTCCCTGGAAGCCTGTGTTTCAGACATAAGGAAGTGGGTGGCGGCAAATGTTTTACTTTTAAACTGGGAGAAAACAGAGAGGCTAGTTCTAGGTCCCAAGAAAAAAAGAGATATCATCTTGATAGTTGTACAGTCGTCTCAAACGAAACCGTGAAGGACCTCGGCGTTACTCTGGACCCTGATCTCTCTTTTGACGAACATATCAAGACTGATTCAAGGACAGCTTTTTTCCATCTACGTAACATTACAAAAATCAGAAACTTTGTCCCAAAAATTATGCAGGAAAATGAATCCATGCTTTTGTCACTTCTAGATTAGACTACTGCAATGCTCTACTATCCAGGCTAACTGGATAAAGCACTAAATAAACTTCAGTTTGTGCTAAACACAGCTGCTTGAATCTTGACTAGAACCAAAAAATGGATCATATTACTCCAATGCTAGCCTCTGGCTTCCTGTTAAGGCTACGGCTGATTTCAATGTTTTATTGCTAAGCTACAAAGCATTACATGGGCTTGCTCCTACCTATCTTCCCAATTTGGTCCTGCCGTACATACCTACACATACACTACGGTCACAAGACGCAGGCCTCATTGTCCCTAGAATTTCTCAGCAAACAGCTGGAGGCAGGGCTTTCTCCTATAGAGCTACATTTTTATGGAATGGTCTGCCTATCCATGTCAGAGACGCAGATTCGGTCTCGACCTTTAAGTCTTTATTGAAGACTCATCTCTTCAGTAGGTCCTATGATTGAGTGTAGTCTGGCCCAGGAGTGTGAAGGTGAACGGAAAGGCACTGGAGCAACGAACCGCCCTTGCTGTCTCTGCCTGGCCGGTTCCCCTCTCTCTACTGGGATTCTCTGCCTCTAACCCTATTACAGGGGCTGAGTCACTGGCTTACTGGTGCTCTTCCATGCCGTCCCTAGGAGGGGTGCGTCACTTGAGTGGGTTGAGTCACTGACGTGATCATCCTGTCCGGGTTGGCGCCCCCCCCTCAGGTTCGTGCCGTGGGGGAGATCGTTGTGGGCTATACTCGGTCTTGTTTCTTGGTAGTAAGTGTGATTATTATTATTTGACCCTGCTGATCATCTATGAATGTTGAACATCTTGGCCATGTATTGTTATAATCTCCACCCGGCACAGCCAGAAGAGGACTGGCCCACCACTCATAGCCTGGTTCCTCTCTAGGTTTCTTCCTAGCTTCCGGCCTTACTAGTGAGTTTTTCCTAGCCACCGTGCTTCTACATCTGCATTGCTTGCTGTTTGGGGTTTTAGGCTGGGTTTCTGTATGGCACTTTGTGACATCGGCTGATGCAAAAATGGCTTTATAAATGCATTTGATTGACTGATTGAGGAGGAGAGGAGAGGAGAGAACTACAAGGGGAAGGAGGGATTTAGAAAATACCCCAGGAGGCAGGAGAGAGGGAGAATACCTCAGGAGGCAGGAGAGAGGGAGAATACCCCAGGAGGCAGGAGAGAGGGAGAATACCCCAGGAGGCAGGAGAGAGCGAGAATACCCCAGGGGGCAGGAGAGAGGGAGAATACCCCAGGGGGCAGGAGAGAGGGAGAATACCCCAGGGGGCAGGAGAGAGGGAGAATACCCCAGGAGGCAGGAGAGAGGGAGAATACCCCAGGAGGCAGGAGAGAGCGAGAATACCCCAGGAGGCAGGAGAGAGCGAGAATACCCCAGGGGGCAGGAGAGAGCGAGAATACCCCAGGGGGCAGGAGAGAGGGAGAATACCCCAGGGGGCAGGAGAGAGGGAGAATACCCCAGGAGGCAGGAGAGAGGGAGAATACCCCAGGGGGCAGGAGAGAGGGAGAATACCCCAGGGGGCAGGAGAGAGGGAGAATACCCCAGGGGGCAGGAGAGAGGGAGAATACCCCAGGGGGCAGGAGAGAGGGAGAATACCCCAGGGGGCAGGAAAGAGGGAGAATACCCCAGGGGGCAGGAGAGAGGGAGAATACCCCAGGAGGCAGGAGAGAGGGAGAATACCCCAGGGGGCAGGAGAGAGGGAGAATACCCCAGGGGGCAGGAGAGAGGGAGAATACCCCAGGAGGCAGGAGAGAGGGAGAATACCCCAGGGGGCAGGAGAGAGGGAGAATACCCCAGGGGGCAGGAGAGAGGGAGAATACCCCAGGAGGCAGGAGAGAAGGAGAATACCCCAGGGGGCAGGAGAGAGGGAGAATACCCCAGGGGGCAGGAGAGAGGGAGAATACCCCAGGGGGCAGGAGAGAGGGAGAATACCCCAGGGGGCAGGAGAGAGAATACCCCAGGAGGCAGGGAGAATACCCCAGGGGGCAGGAGAGAGGGAGAATACCCCAGGGGGCAGGAGAGAGGGGGGGAGAATACCCCAGGGGGCAGGAGAGAGCGAGAATACCCCAGGGGGCAGGAGAGAGGGAGAATACCCCAGGGGGCAGGAGAGAGGGAGAATACCCCAGGAGGCAGGAGAGAGGGAGAATACCCCAGGGGGCAGGAGAGAGGGAGAATACCCCAGGGGGCAGGAGAGAGGGAGAATACCCCAGGAGGCAGGAGAGAGCGAGAATACCCCAGGGGGCAGGAGAGAGGGAGAATACCCCAGGGGGCAGGAGAGAGGGAGAATACCCCAGGAGGCAGGAGAGAGGGAGAATACCCCAGGGGGCAGGAGAGAGGGAGAATACCCAGGGGGCAGGAGAGAGGGAGAATACCCCAGGAGGCAGGAGAGAGGGAGAATACCCCAGGGGGCAGGAGAGAGGGAGAATACCCCAGGGGGCAGGAGAGGGGGCAGGAGGAGAGGGAGAATACCCCAGGGGGCAGGAGAGAGGGAGAATACCCCAGGGGGCAGGAGAGAGGGAGAATACCCCAGGAGGCAGGAGAGAGGGAGAATACCCCAGGGGGCAGGAGAGGGAGAATACCCCAGGAGGCAGGAGAGAGGGAGAATACCCCAGGGGGCAGGAGAGAGGGGAGAATACCCCAGGGGGCAGGAGAGAGGGAGAATACCCCAGGGGGCAGGAGAGAGGGAGAATACCCCAGGGGGCAGGAGAGAGGGAGAATACCCCAGGGGGCAGGAGAGAGGGAGAATACCCCAGGGGGCAGGAGAGAGGGAGAATACCCCAGGGGGCAGGAGAGAGGGAGAATACCCCAGGGGGCAGGAGAGAGGGAGAATACCCCAGGGGGCAGGAGAGAGGGAGAATACCCCAGGGGGCAGGAGAGAGGGAGAATACCCCAGGGGGCAGGAGAGAGGGAGAATACCCCAGGGGGCAGGAGAGAGGGAGAATACCCCAGGGGGCAGGAGAGAGGGAGAATACCCCAGGGGGCAGGAGAGAGGGAGAATACCCCAGGGGGCAGGAGAGAGGGAGAATACCCCAGGGGGCAGGAGAGAGGGAGAATACCCCAGGGGGCAGGAGAGAGGGAGAATACCCCAGGAGGCAGGAGAGAGGGAGAATACCCCAGGAGGCAGGAGAGAGGGAGAATACCCCAGGAGGCAGGAGAGAGGGAGAATACCCCAGGAGGCAGGAGAGAGGGAGAATAACCCAGGAGGCAGGAGAGAGGGAGAATACCCCAGGAGGCAGGAGGTAGGAAAGAATACTCCAGGAGGCAGGAGAGAGGGAGAATACCCCAGGAGGCGGGAGGTAGGAAAGAATACTCCAGGAGGCAGGAGAGAGGGAGAATACCCCAGGAGGCAGGAGAGGGGGAGAATACCCCAGGAGGCAGGAGAGGGGGAGAATACCCCAGGAGGCAGGAGAGAGGGTAGGTGTAACTCAGAGGGGAGGAGAGAGTAAGAGCGTATGACAAGGGGAGGAAAGAGGGAGAGATGTCGGGTTAAAAGGCTTCCGGAGGGATTTGGCTCGATCGGACTCATCACCAAAATAAATAATGGACTTTGGAAGCTCCTCAAGGGTTTGATGTTGATTCTCTCCCCCCACTGTGCTGGGTGGAATCCTGAGCGAGGCCAGGCAGAAGTCATTAGAGAGTCAGGATGTAGCATGGTGAGGTGACGGCATGTTTACACCCACATGTGATTAAAATGTTGGCCCTTCCACATTGTGTCAAGAGTGCACAGTGTATTGGGAAAGTATTCAGACCCCTTCCCCACATTTTGTTACGTTACAGCCTCATTCATAATGGATTAAATGCATGTTTTCCCCTCATCCATTTACACACAATACCCCATAATGACAAAGCGAAAACAGGTTTTTAGACATTTTTGATAATTAATACAAAATGTAAAAAACGGAAATATCACAGTATTAAGACTCTTTACTCAGTACTTTGTTGAAGCACCGTTACAGCCTTGAGTCTTTTTTATTTTACCTTTATTTAACTAGGTGAGTCAGTTAAGTACAAATTCTTATTTTCAATGACGGCCTAGGAACAGTGGGTTAACTGCCTGTTCAGGGGCAGAATGACAGATTTGTACCTTGTCAGCTCGGGGTTTTGAACTTGCAACCTTCCGGTTACTAGTCCAACGCTCTAAGCACTAGGCTACCCTGCTGTCTTCTCGGGTATGACGCTACAGGCTTGGCACACCTGTATTTGGGAAGTTCTCATATTCTTCTCTGCAGATCAGGTTCACCTTCCAACAGGACAACAACCCTAAGCACACAGCCAAGACAGCGTAGGAGTGGCTTCAGTACAAGTCTCTGAATGTCCTTGAGTGGCCCAGACAGAGCCCGGACTTGAACCCGATCAAACATCTCTGGACAGACCTGAAAATAGTTGTGCAGTGACCCTCCCCATCCAACCTGACAGAGCTTGAGAGTTTTGGCTTTGTCATTATCCGGTATTGCATGTAGTCAATTAAATAAATATATATTTTAGAATAAGGCTGTAACATAACAAAATGTGGAAAAAGCCAAGGGGTTTGAATACTTTCCGAATGCTCTTGTGACTGTGGTGCGACTGCATGCATGTTCACTAGAGTTTGTGTGTGTGTTCTCCTCTTACCATGATGACACCCTCGGGATAGATGGACTCGGTGACCACTTCGCGGTTGTGCGTGATGTACTCCACCATCTCATTCAGACCGGCACGCTTCACCTCCTTGTACTTCAGGTCGCTTAGGGGGTCCGTGACAAAGTCAAAGAGTACGCAGCACTGGCGCAGCTTCTGCACAAACAGTTCTTCCCGGTCGATAAGAGGTGCATCTGAGGATGAGAGAGAGAGAGAGAGAGAGAGAGAGAGAGAGAGAGCAGGGGGGTAGATCAATGGTATGCTGCATGTCTGGGGGTTAGGCTCGATCAGGGCTCTCCAACCCTGTTCCTCGAGAGCTACCGTCGTGTAGGTTTTCGCTCCAACCCTAATTTAGCACACCTGATTCTAATAATTAGCTGGTTGATAAGCTAATTCAGGTTAGTCACAACTGGGGTTGGATCGAAAACCTACAGGAGGGTAGCGCTCCAGGAATGGGGTTGGGGAGCCCTGGGCTAGCTAGTGATTTCAGAAAACATTATACACTTGGTCTGTCATCTTGTGATCCCATCCTTTTGTTCATGGCTAACATTGAGGATAAAGTGTCAGAGTCATACACCGAGACCCAACTCTGTTCGTTGGGCTCTTAACTCTGCACCATTGAGTGATTGTTAACCGCTCCATTTTTGCAAATCGTATAATAAAGTTGTTGTTTGAAGAATATACAGTCTCTCTTCCACAACAATCCGCTCGTAAGGCGCTACAGAGGGGAGTGCGTACGCCCAGTACATCACTTGGGCCAAGCTTCCTGCCATCCGGGACCTATATACTAGGCGGTGTCAGAGGAAGGCCCCAAAAAATTGTCAAAGACTCCAGTTACCCAAGTCATAGATTGTTCTCTCTGCTACAGCACCCCAAGTGGTACCGGAGCGCCAAGTCTAGGTCCAAAAGGATCCTTAACAGCTTCTTCCCCCAAGCTATAAGACTTAGCAAATTAGACTTAGCTTAACAAATTAATTACACAAATTAATCAAATGGCCACCCAGACAAATTACATTGACCCCCCCCCTTTTATTTTTACAGTCTTGCTACTCGCTGTTAATTATCTATGCATAGTCACTTTACCCCAACCTACATGTATAAATGACCTTGACTAACCTGTACCCCGCACATTGACTCCCCGATACCCCCTGAATATAGCCTCGTTATTGTTATTGTGTTACATTCTATTACATGTTTTACTTTAGTTTATTTAGTAAATATTTTCTTAACTATTTCTTGAACTGCATTGTTGGTTAAGGGCTTGTAAGTAAGAAAGCATTTCACGGTAAGGTCTACACACCTGTTGTATACAGCACACGTGACAAATAAAATGTGATTTGATTTTAAGTAGAAAAACATGTTTGATTCCCCCTACTTGTAGAGAAAGTCAACACCATCCTCCTCTCTTTCATGTTGATGAAACGGTCTATCACTGTCATACCATACACACTTAAAGAATGTTGATGTCCGATGTCTACCTGGCTAAAATGCTTGCTCGCTAGCCTAACTTCCGTTCATGGGCAAAGTTAGCAAGTGAACATTAGCCTTCTACATCAAGCTACATATGGAACTTCCATCCTCTAAGGCCAGGGGCACAACAATGTATGAATTCATGGTTGGATCAGAATTGCCGTTATAATCATTGGCCAGTAAGGAGAATGAAGTAAAAACAAATATTTTAGCTACCTGGTTAACTAGCCACCGGAGGACAACACAACAAGATGCAACAACTCAAGTTTTTCTGTCAAATGACGAACGCTGTCAATGGGATTTGAAAGTAGTGACGCCAAATCCAAGCTGACTTCCTTTGACACTTTCTTCAGTTGAGCTCACTCAGTTTAGCTCAAAGCCGATACAAATAATTGCCTATACATGTTTTGACAAAGGACGCCAGATGTTCGCTGGCTTCACTTGCCTTAATAAATGCTACAGGCTGCAACAAATGTCAAACTCGTTTAGACTAGGCAGCATCAGATAGATGGCCTAAACGTAGAGAGACAGAGGGGCGCCGTTTCGCTCACTCTTGATTCTTTCTCCTGGGAGATACCGTGCATTCGGAATGTTTTTAATTTATTTTCACCTTTATTTAACCAGGTAAGCCAGTTGAGAAGAAGTTCTCATATTCAACTGCAACCTGACCAAGATAAAGCAAAGCAGTGCGACAAAAAAACAACAACACAGAGTTACACATGGGATAAACAAAAGTACAGTCAACAACACAATAGAAAAATCTATATACAGTATGTGCAAATGGAGTAAGGAGGTAAGGCCATAGTAGCGAAGTAATTACAATTTAGCAAATTAATTCAGACCCATTTACTTTTTCCTCATTTTGTTACATTATAGCCTTATTCTAAAATTGATGAAAACAAATTTTTACCTCATCAATCTACACACAAATCCCCATAATGACAAAGGGAAAACAGCTTTTTAGAAATGTTCTCAAATGTATAAAAAAACAAAAACAGAAATACCTTATTTACATAAGTATTCAGACACCTTGCTATGAGACTCGAAATTGAGCTCAGGTGCATCCTGTTTACAATGTTCTTCCTTGAGATGTTTCGACAACTTGATAGGAGTCCACTTGTGGTAAATTCAATTGGTTGGACATGATTTGGATGACATACCCCTGTCTATATAAGGTCCCACAGTTGACAGTGCATGTCAGAGCAAAAACCAAGCCATGAGGTCGAAGGAATTGTCGGTAGAGCTCAGAGACAAGATTGTGTCGAGACACAGATCTGGGGAAGGGTACCAAAACATTTCAGCAGCATTGAAGGTCCCCAAGAACACAGTGGCCTCCATCATTCTTAAATGGAAGAAGTTTGGAAACACCAAGACTCTTCCTATAGATGGCCGCCTGGCCAAACATCAGTGGAAGACGGCCTTGGTCAGGGAGAAACTGATGGTCACTCTGACAGAGTTACAGAGTTCCTCTGTGGCAATGGGAGAACCTTCCAGAAGGACAACCATCTCTGCAGCACTCCACCAATCAGGCCTTTATGGTAGAGTGAACAGACAGAAGCCAATCCCCTCAGAAAAAAGGTACATGACAGCCTGCATGGAATTTGCCAAAAGGAACATAAAGGACTCTCAGACAATGAGAAACAAGATTCTCTGGTCTGATGAAGGTTGAACTGGAGGAAACCTGGTACCATCCCTACGGTGAAGCATGGTGGTGGCAGCATCATGCTGTGGGGATGTTTTTCAGCATCAGGGACTGGGAGACCAGTCAGGATTGAGGGAAAGATGAACAGAGCAAAGTACAGAGAGATCCTTGATGAAAACCTGCTCCAAAGCGTTCAGGACCTCTGACTGGGGTGAAGGTTCACCTTCCAGCAGGACAACAACCCTAAGCACACAGCCAAGACAAGGCAGAAGTGGCTTCGGGACAAGTCTCTGAATGTCCATGAGTGGCCCATCCACAGACTGGACTTGAACCCAAGCGAACATCTCTGGAGAGACCTGAAAATAGCTGTGCAGCAACGCTCATCCAGCCAACCTGACAAAGCTTGAGAGGATCTGCAGAGAAGAATGGGAGAACAAATACAGGTGTGCCAAGCTTGTATTGTCATACCCAAGAAGACTCGAGGCTGTAATCGCTGCCAAATATGCTTCAACAAAATACTGAGTAAAGGGTCTGAATACTTATGTAAATGTGATATTTAATTTTATTTTTTTAAACATTTGCAAACATTTCTAAAAACCAGTTTTTCTTTGTCATTATGGGGTAGTGTGCATAGATTGATGAGGTGAATAAGCAATTTAAATCAATTTTAGAATACGGCTGTAACGTAACAAAATTATGCGGTCGACTCCAAAGTGGGGGCTTTTCCTGGCAGCCGGAAGATGCAATCGAAGGAGGATGCAGTGAGTGAGTTGACTGTATAGGTCTATTGGCCTTGAATTTAGCCAAGCTTGCTCTGTATGGGATTGACGCTTCTAATTGCACATTTTAAATAAACATTTTATCCTGTAGATTATACGGTAAAATATAATCTATGGCGGATTGAAATGTACTTTTTTCAAAGCATTCATTTGATAGGCCTAACTTGAATGATTGTCCCTCTTTCTTCAAATTAAAGGCCTCGTCTATGATAGGCCTATTTATATTTGTATAATATTTTGATCTAGCCTATAGGCCAGGGATGATCAACTAGATTCAGCCGCGGGATGATTTTGTCTTGAGAGGATGGTCGGGGGGATGGGCCAGAAAATATTTATTAATAATTTGTAGACTGCAAATTGACAACAAGAAGCCCAAACAGAAATAACGTTAGACTAAAACATAATAATTTACATCCTTGCTTACATTTGTATACAATCACACGTCTCTCGATTATGCGTAGGAATACTTGAACAGATTTCTTTAATAAAAATCACTTGGAGCTGATTTCCTGGTGTTTTTTATTTTTTATTTTTTATAATAAGTAGATTTATGGGGCTCAGGAACGCTTGTGGGGCCAAACATGGAAACCTAGCTATAGGCTATAGGATACAGTCAGGTAATGAACACATTATTACATCAGAGTCCCTGGGTTCGCGCCCAGGCTCTGTCGTAACCGGCCGCGACCGGGAGGTCCGTGGGGCGACGCACAATCTGGGTTAGGGAGGGATTGGTCGGTAGGGATCTCCTTGTCTCCTCGCGCACCAGCGACTCCTGTGGCGGGCCGGGCGCAGTGCGCGCTAGCCAAGGTTGCCAGGTGTAGCCTCCGACACATTGGTGCGGCTGGCTTCCGGGTTGGATGCGAGCTGTGTTAAGAAGCAGTACGGCTGGTTGGGTTGTGTATCGGAGGACGCATGACATTCAGCATTCGTCTCTCCCGAGCCCGTACGGGAGTTGTAGCAATGAGACAAGATAGTAGCTACTACAACAATTGGATACCACGAAATTGGGGAGAAAAAGGGGTAAAATTCACAAAATGTAAAAAAAATAAAATAAATTGTCCCCAATTTTGGGAGAGACGAAGACTGAATGTCATGCGTCCTCCGATACACAACCCAACCAGCCGTACTGCTTCTTAACACAGCGCGCATCCAACCCGGAAGCCAGCCGCACCAATGTGTCGGAGGCTACACCGTGCACCTGGCAACCTTTTCATATTAGCTAATATTGTGTTAAAGCTTAGTTAAGGCAATACATTTAAGTAATTAACTGATTATACATGTAGTACTTTTTTTGTTAATAATGCTGTTATGTTTGTTAATCAGTAAAATGTTCAGTAAAAAAAAAACTGACAAGATAGTGCCCATGATTATAATAATTAACATTATCCACATTCTTTCTCCAAATTACACAGGAAGGATTTCCTAGCGTAGGTTTTCACTTGGATTAATATAACTATTGAAGCACACGAAGCCCAGAGCTTGCACAGGTGCGTATTACAATGTGGTAAAGTGCTCCTTCTTCACTATTTATGAAAAACCCTCTCACTTGGTATCAATTTGGAGTCAATTCTGTTTGAGGGGGGGGGGGGGGTTATTTGTCAATTTTTTTGATCACCTCACTTTTCTAGAAAATAAATAAATCAGTGAAACAGTAAATAAACTTTGTTCCGGCTTTAGAAATAGAAATCTAGCCAAAAGCCCAAAATACACAAAGATGTCGGCAAATTCTCTGAAGAGCCCAATTTTTTTTTTATAATTCTGGATCCTATTTTGACAGGTTGCACATCAAAATATCAAATCATGCATTCCCTGGATATGTTAGATGAAATTGCATACTATTTCTGCGTTGTATTTATTGTCCATATAGCAAAAAATGTATCACAATATGGGTTTATATGGGTTTTTCCCATATCGCCCAGCTCTAACACAAAATACACACGCACGCACGGGCTCTGGGGAGGAATGTAGCATAACACACCAATGTGACCTCTGACCTATATGGGCTGAGATCTCAGGTGCTCTGAGAGATCAGGAGTATGGCTCAGTTATTGTATCATAAGTAATCCTAGTTCACTCCCTATTCTTTCACAGAATTCTCTCAAACGCATAATGCACTCCAAGTGGCTAGCTAAAACAACCAATAGGACCTATCATTTATTCACTGCATCCATTTGCGTCCAAGCTTCAAATCCTCTGTGATCTTTGAAATACAACTGCAGACTTTAACATGCATGCCATGGGAAGCTGCGATCTACTCTTCCCTTAAACATATAATTAAAACATTCAATTATAATCCGTCTTATCCTATAGCAGCACTTCAACACTTGGCAGCACACAGTTCATCCAATAGGGTTAATCCCACTTCCCAGAATATTCAAATTTGAACATTCCCAGAAAAACCGAGCTGCTGCCGAGGGTCGACGGGTCACATACCAGAGACATTCAACAGAATGTGCTGATCACGAGCAGAGGGGAAGAGAGAGAGGGAGAGTCTATAGGGACATGTGTAACACAGCCTCAGGCACTAGACAGACACACACAGCAGCACAGAGCCACTGGACAAAAATCACTGTCTGTTGGGAAAAATAGTCCTAATGCAAAACCCATGGTGGAAATCGCCCTGGCGAGGAACAGCAAACAAACACGGACCTTTCTCTGTGCGATTACTGTCACAACACTGCAGTGTAAAGCCGATGTTTGGGATTAATAAAGAAAACCAATAGTGCTTATGAAGGACTAAAGCAACACATAACGCTACAGCAATAAAGTCTCTACTGTACATGCATTATCACCATTTCTTTGACTACAGCTATTAGTGAATTCATCACCAGCCCGAGGCCGATGTTGACTGCAGTGTGTATGGAACAGGGAAATGTCTGCAGTCACATCCAAATAACAAATCTTAGACTGAGAAACAAGCATCTACTACAGGGTTAAAACATAATAATAAAAAAATAACAATGCATTTATTTAAAAAAAAAATGTTTTACTTCATTTTTATTTCTCAGTTTAACTGTTGCGAGGAAGAATACACAAGGTGCAATTTCAAAATGTGGTTTTGCAGTCACTGATAGCAGACAGGCTAATGGAGTGACTAACATTTGGGTTGAGGCCAGGTGATTGTGGAGGCCAGGTGATTGTGGAGGCCAGGTCATCTGAATGAGTAGGTGTGTCCAAACGTTTTACTGGTACTGTGTGTCCTAGTCTACCTTTCAGGTAATAGATTCAATGCAGTATTAGCCTTATATTTAGCTAAGTAATGATGGGTTATGCATAATAAGCTTCTAACTTATAGCCTCTGTCTCTTGAGCAATATGCAAGCACCTGTGCTCCGCTGGCCTCTCCTTAAAAAAACGCTCCTAAGCTCTTGGGAGTCCCATGCAGGAAATATCTTGCTAGACATAATTTTGTTTTGAATTTCTTACACCAATAGACTATTCAAAGAGGAACGCAAGCTCTTTATTGCTGAATGTTAAATACAGCAGCCAATAGAACTCAGGTAGTTTGAAAGAAGAGCGAACGCACGATGTCGGTAGGCTATAGCAGTTATTTATTCAGACCCATAACCAATCAATCTTCGTGAAGAGCAGTGCTTTCTGCATCTAATTCTAGTCCAACATTATTCAAGGATGTCATTAGAATGATGAAGATAAGGACAACTAAAAATATTTAATCTAACTGTAGAAAGCAAAGGAAGGAAGCAACAATAAAGAAATAGAGGAGGTAGGCAAATAACATTAGGGGAACTATTATGAAAGGTATATATATGCATCAGCCTACTAAATTATACAAATATGCGCTATTATATTTAAAAATGTTAATCTAATTCAATTGCCAATACTTGTAACTTAGTAGGATGAATGTGCTGCACCAGAATTGCATGTTCTCTTCTGCTTTATCACAGTTTGAACGATGTGCATAATTCCAGGCCATAATATCACATTTTATTTGTCAAATGTGCAAAATACAACAACCTTAGAGCGAAATGCTTACTTTATATTAAAGAGCAGCAGTAAAATAACAAGAGAGAGGATATTAAAGAGCAGCAGTAAAATAACAAGAGAGAGGATATTAAAGAGCAGCAGTAAAATAACAATAGAGAGGATATTAAAGAGCAGCAGTAAAATAACAAGAGAAAGGATATTAAAGAGCAGCAGTAAAATAACAAGAGAGAGGATATTAAAGAGCAGCAGTAAAATAACAAGAGAGAGGATATTAAAGAGCAGCAGTAAAATAACAAGAGAGAGGATATTAAAGAGCAGCAGTAAAATAACAAGAGAGAGGATATTAAAGAGTAGCAGTAAAATAACAATAGAGAGGATATTAAAGAGCAGCAGTAAAATAACAAGAGAGAGGATATTAAAGAGCAGCAGTAAAATAACGAGAGAGGATATTAAAGAGCAGCAGTAAAATAACAACAGAGAGGATATTAAAGAGCAGCAGTAAAATAACAAGAGAGAGGATATTAAAGAGTAGCAGTAAAATAACAATAGAGAGGATATTAAAGAGCAGCAGTAAAATAACAAGAGAAAGGATATTAAAGAGCAGCAGTAAAATAACAAGAGAGGATATTAAAGAGTAGCAGTAAAATAACAAGAGAGAGGATATTAAAGAGCAGCAGTAAAATAACAATAGAGAGGATATTAAAGAGCAGCAGTAAAATAACAATAGAGAGGATATTAAAGAGCAGCAGTAAAATAACAAGAGAAAGGATATTAAAGAGCAGCAGTAAAATAACAAGAGAGGATATTAAAGAGTAGCAGTAAAATAACAAGAGAGAGGATATTAAAGAGCAGCAGTAAAATAACAATAGAGAGGATATTAAAGAGCAGCAGTAAAATAACAAGAGAGAGGATATTAAAGAGCAGCAGTAAAATAACAAGAGAGAGGATATTAAAGAGCAGCAGTAAAATAACAATAGAGAGGATATACACATGGGGTACCGGTACAAGTCAATGTGCAGGTACACCGATTAGTCAAGGTAATTGAGGTAATATGTACATGTAGGTAGAGTTATTAAAAATGACCTTACATAGATAAAAATAAATAGAGAGTAGCAGCAGCGTAAAAGGGGGGGCAATTCAAATAGTCTGGGTAGCCATTTGATTAGATGTTCAGGGGTCTTATGACTTATGGGGGTAGAAGCGGTTTAGAAGCCTCTTGGACCTAGACTTGATGCTCCGGTACCGCTTGCCGTGTGGTAGCAGAGAGAACAGTCTATGGTTTTGGTGGCTGGAGTCTTTGACCATTTTTAGGGCCTTCCTTTGACACCGCCTGGTATAGAGGTCGTGGATGGCAGGAAGCTTGGCCCCAGGGATGTACTGGGCCGTACGCACTGCCCTCTGTAGTGCCTTGTGGTTGGATTGGCCGAGCAGTTGCCATACCAGGCAGGGATGCAACCAGTCTCTCGATGGTGCAGCTGTTGAACCTTTTGAGGATCTGAGGACCCACGCCAAATCTTTTCAGTCTGCTGCGGGGGAATAGGTTTTTTTGTGTCCTCTTCACAGCTGCCTTTGTGTGCTTGGACCATGTTAGTTTGTTAGTGATGTGGACACCAAGGAACTTGAAGCTCTCAACCTGTTCCACTACAACCCCATCGATGAGAATGGGGGCGTGCTCAGACCTCCTTTTCCTGTAGTCCACAATCATCTCCTTTGTCTTGATCACATTGAGGGAGAGGTTGTTGTCCTGGCACTACAGTGCAAGGTCTCTGACCTCCTCCCTATAGGCTATCTCGTTGTCAACGGCTAACTTAATAATGGTGTTGGAGTCATGGCTGGCCATGCAGTCATGGCTGGCCATGCAGTCATGAGTAAACAAGGAGTACAGGAGGGGACTGAGCACGCACCGGAGTGGCCCCTGTGTTGGGATCAGCGTAGCGCATGTGTTGTTACCTACCCTTACCACCTGGGGGCGGCCCATCAAGAAGTCCAGGATCCAGTTGCAGAGGGAGGTGTTTAGGCCCAGGATCCTTCGCTTAGTGATACGCTTTGAGGGCACTATGGTGTTGAACACTAAGCTGTAGTCAATGAATAGCATTCTCACATAGGTGTTCCTTTTGTCCAGATGTGAAAGGGCAGTGTGGGGTGCAATAGAGATTGCATCATCTGTGGATCTGTTGGGACGGTATGGAAATTGGAGTAGGTCTAGGGTTTCTGGGATAATGGTGTTGATGTGAGCCATGAACAACCTTTCAAAGCACTTAATGGCTACAGATGTGAGTGCTATGGGTTGGTAGTCATTTAGGCAGGTTATACCGTAGTGTTCTTGGACAGAGGGACTATGGTGGTCTGTTTGAAACATGTTGGTACTACAGACTCTGACAGGGAGAGGGTGAAAATGTCAGTGAAGACACTTGCCAGTTGGTCAGCGCATGCTCGGAGTACACATCCTGGTAATCCGTCTGGCCCTGCGGCTTTGTGAATGTTAACCTGTTTCAAGGTCTTACTCACAAGGGGCTCCCGATTGGCGCAGTGGTGTAAGGCAGTGCCACTAGAGATTCTGGGTTCGTTCCAGGCTCTGTCACAGCCGGCCGCGACCGGGAGACCCATTGGGCGGCGAACAATTGGCTCAGAGTCGTCTGGGATAGGGGAGGGTTTGCCCGGCAGGGATGTCCTTGTCCCATTGCGCACAAGCGACTCCTGTGGCGGGCCGGGTGCAGTGCACGGTGCGTCCTCCGACCCATTGGTGCGGATGGCTTCCGGGTTAAGTGGGCATTGTGTCAAGAAACAGTGTGGCTTGTTTGGGGTTTCGGAGGACGCGCAACCTTGTTGTAGCGATGAGGCAAGACTGTAACTACCAATTGGTGCAGTACACGGTGCTTCCTCCAACACATTGGTGCGGCTGGCTTCCGGGTCAAGTGGGCATTGTGTCAAGAAACAGTGTGGCTTGTTTGGGGTTTCGGAGGACGCGCAACCTTGTTGTAGCGATGAGGCAAGGGGGGGGATAAAAATATATAAAATCACAACAAAAAAAAAGGTCTTACTCACATTGGCTACGGAGAGCATGATCAAACAGTCGTCCGGAACAGCTGATGTTCTTGTGCATGTTTCAGTGTTACTTGCCTCGAAGTGAGCATAGAAGTAATTTAACTCGTCTGGTAGGTTCGTGTCACTGGGGAGCTCGCGATTGTGCTTCCGTTTTGCATTATGTAATAGTTTGCAAGCTTTGCCACATCCGACTAGCGTGGTTCGTCGGAGGGCATAGCAGGATTTCTTATAAGCTTCTGGGTTAGTCCCGCTCCTTGAAAGCGGCAGCTCTACCCCTCTACCCCTCCATTTTAGCTTTTAGCTCAGTGTGGATGTTGCCTGATAAAGGGTTCTTAAATACTAAGTGGAATGTTCCATTGTGGACTAAAATGGAGGCTTGTCTTCTTCATGGCTTTTGGTTGGGGTTTGTACGTACAGTCACTGTGGGGACGACGTCATCAATGCACTTATTGATGAAGCCAGTGACTGATGTGGTGTACTCCTCAATGCCATCGGAAGAATCCCGGAACATATTCCAGTCTGTGCTAGCAAAACAGTGCTGCAGCTTACCATCTGCTTCATCTGACCACTTTTTTTATTGACCAAGTGGCTGGTGCTTCCTGCTTAAATTTTTAGCTTGTACGCAAGAATCAGGAGGATAGAATTGTGGTCCGATTTGTCAAATGGAGGGCGAGGGAGAGCTTTGTACACATCTCTGTGTGTGGAGTAAAGGTGGTCTAGAGTTTTTTTCCCTCTGGTTTCACATTTAACATGCTTGTAGAATTAGAATTATTAGGTTAAAAAAATGTAAATTTCCCTGCATTAAAGTCCCTGTCCACTAGGAGCGCTGCCTCTGGATGAGCGTTTTCCTGTTTGATTATGGCCGTATACAGCTCATTGAGAGCGGTCTTAGTGCCAGCATCGGTTTGTGGTGATAAATAGACAGCTAATAGACAAAAACTATTTTGGTAGATATGATAAGCTGTAGACTACATTGAAATACTCTACCTCAGGCAAGCAAAACCTTAGATATCGTGCACCAGCTGTTGTTTACAAATATACATAGACTGCCATGTACAATACAGTAATACAGTTCACACTCAAAAAGTTTAGCCTCTGGAGCTAGTTTAATTTATTTACACAAGAGAGCATAGGCTATAGCTAGCTACATCTATGGGCTTTTATGTCTTTCTGCCGTGCCTAATGTGCAGTAGCCTATATCATACTGTATATGCATTGGATAATGGCACAATCATTTGGGCTTTTTGGGTTCATTAAATGTGATTATTGTAGAGCTCATAAAATGTATTTAATATATGGCTAATCAGGCTCAGGTAGCGTCAATGTTAATTACGCATAATTAGTTCAATAAAGTCCACCTGTGTGCAATCTAGTGTCACATGATCTCAGGATTATACACCTGTTCTGAAAGGCCCCAGAGTCTGCAACACCACTAAGCAAGGGGCACCACCAAGCAAGCAGCACCATAAAGACCAAGGAGCTCTCCAAACAGGTCAGGGACAAAGTTGTGGAGAAGAACAGATCAGGGTTGGGTTATAAAAAATATATCAGAAACTTTGAACATCCCACGGAGCACCATTAAATCCATTATTCAAAATGGAAAGAATATGGAACCACAACAAACCTGCCAAGAGAGGGCTGCCCACTAAAACTCACAGACCAGGCAAGGAGGGCATTAATCAGAGAGGCAACAAAGAGACCAAAGATAACCCTGAAGGAGCTGCAAAAATCCACAGCGGAGATTGGACTATCTGTCCATAGGACCACTTTAAGCCGTATACTCCACAGAGCTGGTCTTTATGGAAGAGTGGCCAGAAAAAAAGGTATTGCTTTAAAAACAAAATAAGCAAACCCATTTGGTGTTCGCTAAAAGGCATGTGGGAGACTCCCGAAACATATGGAAGAAGGTACTCTGGTTAGATTAAACTAGATTAAACCTTTAAACTTAAAGGTTACTGTACACCAGCGGAACCCATCCAACTTGAAGGAGCTGGAGCAGTTTTGCCTTGAAGAATGGGCAACAATCCCAGTGTCTAGATGTGCCAAGCTTTTTGAGACATACCCCAAGAGACTTGCAGCTATAATTTCTGCAAAAGGTGGCTCTACAAAGTATTGACTTTCAGGGGGTGAATAGTTATGCACGCTCAAGTTTCCAGTTTTTTTGTCTTATTTATTTTTTGTTTCACCCCCAAAAATATTTAGCATCTTCAAAGTGGTATGTTTTTTAAATCAAATGATACAAACCCCCAAAAATCTATTTTAATTCCAGGTTGTAAGGCAACAAAATAGGAAAAATGCCAAAGGGGGGGTGAATACTTTCGCAAGCCACTGTATATGCTTTATAATGCGAGAAACACCGACTTACCCGGGAGAAAAGTGATTTATTCTCAAGATGGAACATTTGTAAAATACCGGGAAAATATTAAACCCTAGTCTGCATGGTGTGTTATGGCGAGGTTTCACTGTCCGACTTAGTGCAGGCACTGCTGATCCAATTGTAGAGCTGTGACGATACCTGTATTGCAATATTTTTTCGATGGCAAAAAATGAAAACATGAAGCAGACAACTTTTTGATCTTTTAAAACCCTGCTGTATGTAAAAAGAAAAGTGTGTTCCATATCTTGGGAAATAAATAAATGTGACTATGAATGGCAGCATAATGATGTTTGTTTCCAACATTAGGGCTGTCTTTCTAAAGAAGCAAAATCTCCTTCGTGTTTTGTTTCCTTGCCACGGTACTAACGAGTATCGCGATACTGGCATCGTCCCGGTCCTATGCAATTAATGCCTGCAATGTGTCATGTGGTACCTCTGCTGTACCTCTGTCTGGCCAGACAAGGGGAGACTCTCAATGAGAGGAGAGCCCAGAGCCACAACAGGAGGGAGAGCGAAAGAGACTGAGCAACAAAACACAAGAATGAGAGTGACAGAGAAGGAAATGGATGTGGTCATTGAGAACCTGGGTTTTAGAGTAGGTTATGTGCTAGTTCAACAGTATAACTTTAGACCGTCCCCTCGCCCATACCCGGGCGCGAACCAGGGACCCTCTGCACACATCAACAACTGACACCCACGAAGCATCGTTACCCATCGCTCCACAAAAGCCGCGGCCCTTGCAGAGCAAGGGGAACTACTACTTCAAGGTCTCAGAGCAAGTGACGTCACCGATTGAAACGCTATTTAGCGCGAACACCGCTAACTAGCTAGCCATTTCACATCCGTTACACTAGCACCTTGGCCTTTGCCTGTACTAAGTAACCACGCTTAACATAAAGGCAATACGGCAGCTATCTTCATTTAATCAATACCATACCTTATGAGTTATATGAGTTGAAGAGGCATTTGAGTCTCGAATCCCATTGTTTTCCAATAATAACCAACTTCTTACACAATAACCTAACATTTCATGAACATTCTGGTGAAAATAGGCTGACGTACAGTGCCTTCGGAAAGTATTCATACACCTTGACTTATTCCACATTTTGTTGTGTTACAGCCAGAATTCAAAACAGATAAAACTTTTTATTTTTTATTTATTATTTATTTTTTAAATCTCACCCATCTACACACAATACCCCATAATGACAAGTGAAAACATGTATTTAGAAATATTTGTGAATTTATTGAAAATGAAAATACAGAAATCTCTCATTTACATGAGTCTTTATACCCGAGTCAATACATGTTAGAATTACCTTCGGCAGCGATTACAGCTGGGAGTCTGTGTAAGTCTCTAAGAGCTCTCCACACCTGGATTGTACATTATTTGCACATTCTTTCTAAGATTCTTCAAACTCTAGAAAGTTGGTTGTTGATCATTGCAATACAGCCATAGATTTTGCCATAGATTTTCAACCAGATTTCAGTCAAATCAAAACTAGGCCACTCAGAAACATTAAATGTTATCGTGGTAAGCAACTCCAGTGTATATTTGGCCTATTGAAAGGTAAATTAGTCTCTCAGCGTCTGTTGGAAAGCAGACAGAGCCATGTTTTCCTCTAGTGCTTAGCTTTAATAAAAATTAAAAATATCCTAAAAACACCCGAGTCCTTGCCAATGACAAGCATACCCATAACATGATGCAGCCACCACCATGCTTGAAAATATGTAGAGTGGTATTCAGTGAGGTTGTATGTGCCACAACATTATGCTTTGTATTCAGGACATAAAATTATTTTTTTTGCAGTTTTACTTTAGTGCCTTATTGGAAACAGGATGCACGTTTTAGAATGTATTTTTATTCTGTACAGGCTTCCTTCTTCTCCCTCTGTTACTTAGGTTAGTATTGTTGAGTAACTACAATGTTGATCCATCCTTAGTTTTCTCCTATCACAGTCAATAAACTCTGTAAAAGTTTTAAAGTAACCATTGGCCTCAAGTTGAAATCCCTGAGCGGTTTCCTTCCTCTCCAGCAACTGAGTTAGGAAGGACGCCTGTATCTTTGCAGTGACTTGGTGCATTGACACACCACCCAAAGTGTAATTAATAACTTCACCATGCTCAAAGGGAAATCCAATGTCTGCTTTTTTATTTAAATTTAACCCATTTACCAATATGTACCCTTTGATAGGCATTGGATAACCTCCCTGGTCTTTGTGGTTGTATCCGCTCGACTGAGAAACCTTACAGATAATTGTATGTGTGGGGTATTATTTTACTCCTTAACTTATTTAGACTTGCCATAGGAAAGGGGTTGAATACTTATTGACTCAAGACATTTCAGCTTTAAATTTTTTATTAATTTGTAAAAAACAAATATTCTCAAAACACATTTACATTATGGGGTATTGTGTGTAGGACAGTGACCAAAAACACTCAATTGAATCCATTTTAAATTCAGTCTGTAACAACAAAATGTGGCCAAAGTTAAGGGATGTGAATGCTTTCTGAGGCACTATCCGTGTGATTAATTCGAGGGAAGACATACAGTCCTGCCTTTTGAAGTACTGGTAAGGGCCTACATCCATGTACATCATCATACTCCATGACTGATGCAAGTGGTAGGGATCTGACGAAAATATGCAGATAAAAGCTATTGCCAGTAAGTATTCACAGAGATGCTAAACGATCAACATTGCTTATGTGTACCTCCCTGATCATCAAAGCCACCACAGGTGGAACAATAAGTTCTGGATGGAGTGAGGGCAGAGGATGTAGGATATGTGGGTGTCTATGAATAGGACACAGTGATTGTGTCTCCAAGCTTGCACTTCTACACTTCCCATCATGAATTTAAAAATGGTGGAAACCTCCTCCAGCCAATGTTTAGACCAAGCCAATGCTTTTAAATCTGTAAAGGGAACAGCACAATTGAGGAGAAAGGTGGAGAATCAGGATGCAGCTAGAGAAGCTGGTGGGTTAGTTGGTGATACCTTTGAGGGCAGGAAGTTTCTGCAGCTCACGGTTCTTGGCAAGGTTGAATCGTGATGAACTCTGGCGACGCTCCTTCTTGACGATCTGGGGACCGCTAGAGTACTTGATCTTGTTGAGCTGAGTGGGTGGAGGGGTGCTATTGCTGGGACGCTTGCTGGCAGTCTGCTGCTGCGCCGCCTGTGGACAAGAGACAGAAAAATCACAATGAGCTCGTTGAAGTATGTTGAGACTTGGAAAAGTTTAAACCACTGAAAATGAAATGAAAGATGGTTTATGCCAACTAAATACGTAATATTGTCCTCCTGAAACCGAGTAAACATCACTGCCATTTCTTGGGAGTGACAATTACTATCAAAGTAGCTCAATCTAGTAGATTCTTTTTTAAATACATTAAATCTGGTATAGTGGTTCTCACTAGCTGCTTGCCCATATTACAGTCACCATGCAGAGAACAGTAAATGACTCCACAGAGACTCATTGGCTTGGTCTAATGATGCCATTATCCTGGAGTTCTAAAGCGTGCACACAGAGAGACGACTCGAACATGTGACTAGTCATGCTGTTGAGAATGAGAGTGATGAACTAGTGTCAAATAAGACTCATGTAGTATAGTAGTATACAAATACTACAATTCCATGTCCAAAAGGTGTAACTTTTCTCTACAGCTGTCCTCTAGGATATTATTGATTAGAAGGAATACAGTAGTACAGTCAATGATGTCCAGATTTAATTCAATCAAATTTGAAAATGCTTTCTTTATGTCCATGATTCCATGAATAGAAGTTCATCACAAACCTCAAGGGCACAGGAGAAACTCCCCTGACATAACTGCAGTCCTCCTCGAGGATTGTATTGAATTTACAAAAATCTTAATTTGACCAGTATTGTCACAACAAAAGAATCCTGCAGCGACAGAACGTTTAATCCAGACTTTTCCAACATTGAAATTATGCTTTATCTGTGGTTAGGCTATTAGCTGGCCAAAATTAGGTTTCATAAAAAGTACAATACTGCGTCTTAGTGCAGGTTCAGTGAATTTATGTAATTCCTGCGGTGAAAGAAAATTCTCAGTGACAACAGAGTGATCAAATTAAGATCCTACAACTGTACATGTGTGGAATCACAGGCCATTTTCCCCTCTATAATGCCCAGGTCATAAAATGCTCTTTTTGGTCCACCAGCCACTGTGGCAGGTAGATAAAAAAGACATTGACCAGCCACTGTGGCAGGTAGATAAAAAAGACATTGACCAGCCACTGTGGCAGGTAGATAAAAAAGACATTGACCAGCCACTGTGGCAGGTAGATAAAAAAGACATTGACCAGCCACTGTGGCAGGTAGATAAAAAAGACATTGACCAGCCACTGTGGCAGGTAGATAAAAAAGACATTGACCAGCCACTGTGGCAGGTAGATAAAAAAGACATTGACCAGCCACTGTGGCAGGTAGATAAAAAAGACATTGACCAGCCACTGTGGCAGGTAGATAAAAAAGACATTGACCAGCCACTGTGGCAGGTAGATAAAAAAAGACATTGACCAGCCACTGTGGCAGGTAGATAAAAAAAGACATTGACCAGCCACTGTGGCAGGTAGATAAAAAAAGACATTGACCAGCCACTGTGGCAGGTAGATAAAAAAAGACATTGACCAGCCACTGTGGCAGGTAGATAAAAAAAGACATTGACCAGCCACTGTGGCAGGTAGATAAAAAAAGACATTGACCAGCCACTGTGGCAGGTAGATAAAAAAAGACATTGACCAGCCACTGTGGCAGGTAGATAAAAAAAAGACATTGACCAGCCACTGTGGCAGGTAGATAAAAAAAGACATTGACCAGCCACTGTGGCAGGTAGATAAAAAAAGACATTGACCAGCCACTGTGGCAGGTAGATAAAAAAAGACATTGACCAGCCACTGTGGCAGGTAGATAAAAAAAGACATTGACCAGCCACTGTGGCAGGTAGATAAAAAAAGACATTGACCAGCCACTGTGGCAGGTAGATAAAAAAAGACATTGACCAGCCACTGTGGCAGGTAGATAAAAAAAGACATTGACCAGCCACTGTGGCAGGTAGATAAAAAAAGACATTGACCAGCCACTGTGGCAGGTAGATAAAAAAAGACATTGACCAGCCACTGTGGCAGGTAGATAAAAAAAGACATTGACCAGCCACTGTGGCAGGTAGATAAAAAAAGACATTGACCAGCCACTGTGGCAGGTAGATAAAAAAAGACATTGACCAGCCACTGTGGCAGGTAGATAAAAAAAGACATTGACCAGCCACTGTGGCAGGTAGATAAAAAAAGACATTGACCAGCCACTGTGGCAGGTAGATAAAAAAAGACATTGACCAGCCACTGTGGCAGGTAGATAAAAAAGACATTGACCAGCCACTGTGGCAGGTAGATAAAAAAGACATTGACCAGCCACTGTGGCAGGTAGATAAAAAAGACATTGACCAGCCACTGTGGCAGGTAGATAAAAAAGACATTGACCAGCCACTGTGGCAGGTAGATAAAAAAGACATTGACCAGCCACTGTGGCAGGTAGATAAAAAAGACATTGACCAGCCACTCAGATTTATTCCCCTGGTAAAATTTCACAAACAAATCACACAAGAAAACAATAAATGTATTACTAGTAGAAGTAATGTGGTATATTGTTTAACCCTTGTGTGGTGTTCAGGTCTGTGGGAGCCATTTTCAATATTTCCTAAAAGAAAAATTATACAATTAATTATTTTTTTTCAACCTGAGACTCATTAGCCTTGGCTCATTTTCTGTGAAGAACATGTAAAAGAACACATTTCATTAGGTGCTCTCTGTGCACCCCCCTACACATTTATATTACATACAGTGGGGCAAAAAAGTATTTAGTCAGCCACCAATTGTGCAAGTTCTCCCACTTAAAAAGATGAGAGGCCTGTAATTTTCATCATAGGTACACCACAACTATGACAGAGTAGGCAGCACTACTAAAAATGAATATTTCACCCCAGGCAGGCAGTGTTGCAGCGCGAAGTGGAATAGGCTATATAGGATTCGTAGTTTTGACTTTGTGCGATTAATTTACCAGCTATGAAGGGAAGTGGCAAAATACTTTGAAAACAGCAACTGCTGCATTTATTTTACTATAAAATGTATTCATACTTGACTTTTTTTTTAATTAACAAATGCAAGTGAAATGCTCACGCTGTGGATCCCTGACCACCCGCCAACGTGGCTGGTAAAAATAGACATCTTACCCCAAAATATACCCCCATTTGGCTGGTAACAGGTGTTACTTTTAACCCTAATTTTAACACAATCTTGGGATTTTAGGCCCTGATAATGCGTCTTAAAAATTGTAGTTCTATGCTAACCTAAAATTCTCTATTCGCATATCATTCTTAGACAATCTTGCCATTGGATATGCAGGTGCTCTTGTAAAGGGCTCCATTCAGGAGTAACATCAGCAGCTCCTTTGTAATATTAAAACAGGTATGTGGAGTAGAGGTCAACCGATTAAATCGGAATGGCCGATTAATTAGGGCCGATTTCAAGTTTTCATAACATTCGGAAATCGGTATTTCTGGACACCGATTTGGCAGATACATTTTTTTAATATTATTATTATTTATTTATTTTACACCTTTATTTAATCTTTATAACTAAGCAAGTCAGTTAAGAATACATTGTTATTTTCAATGACGGCCTAGGAAAGGTGGGTTAACTGCCTCGTCCAGGGGCAGAACGACAGATTTTTACCTTGTCAGCTCGGGGGATTCACTCTTGCAACCTTACAGTTAACTAGTCCAACGCTCTAACCACCTGATTACATTACACTCCACGAGGAGTCTGCCTGTTACGCGAATGCAGTAAACCAAGGTAAGTAGCTAGCTAGCATTAAACGTATCTTATAAAAAAACAATCTATCAATCATAATCACTAGTTAACTACACATGGTTGATGATATTACTAGTTTATCTAGCGTGTCCTGCGTTGCATATAATCATTGTGGTGTGTATCGTTGCTCCAATGTGTACCTAACCATAAACATCAATGCCTTTCTTAAAATCAATATACAGAAGTATATATTTTTAAACCTGCATATTTAGCTAAAAGAAATCCAGGTTAGCAGGCAATATTAACCAGGTGAAATTGTGTCACTTCTCTTGCGTTCATTGCACGCAGAGTCAGGGTATATGAAACAGTTTGGGCACCCTAATTTGCCAGAATTTTACGTAATTATGACATAACATTGAAGGTTGTGCAATGTAAAAGGAATATTTAGACTTATGGATGCCTCCCGTTAGATAAAATTGTAACGGTTCCGTATTTCACTGAAAGAATAAACGTCTTGTTTTCGAGATGATAGTTTCCGGATTCGACCATATTAATGACCTAAGGCTCGTATTTCTGTGTGTTATTATGTTAGACTTAGTTATATGATTTGATAGAGCAGTCTGACTGAGCGGTGGTAGGCAGCAGCAGGCTCGTAAGCATTCATTCAAACAACTTTCGTGCGTTTTGCCAGCAGCTCTTTGTTGTGCTTCAAGCATTGCACTGTTTATGACTTCAAGCCTATCAACTTCCGAGATGAGGCTGGTGTAACCGATGTGAAATGACTAGCTAGTTAGCGGGGTGTGCGCTAATAGCGTTTCAAACATCACTCGCTCTGAGACTTGGAGTGGTAATTCCCCTTGCTCTGCATGGGTAATGCTGCTTCGAGGGTGGCTGTTGTCGATGTGTTCCTGGTTTGAGCCCAGGTAGGAGCGAGGAGAGGGACAGAAGCTATACTGTTACACTGGCAATACTAAAGTGCCTACAAGAACATCCAATAGTCAAAGGTTCATGAAATACAAATGGTATAGAGAGAAATAGTCCTATAATTCCTATAATAACTACAACCTAAAACTTCTTAACTGGGAATATTGAAGATTCATGTTAAAGGGAACTTTCATATGTTCTGAGCAAGGAACTTAAACGTTAGCTTTTTTACATGGCACATATTGCACTTTTACTTTCTTCTCCAACACTTGGTTTTTGCATTATTTAAACCAAATTGAACATGTTTCATTATCTACTTGAGGCTAAATTGATTTTATTGATGTATTATATTAAGTTAAAATAAGTGTTCATTCAGTATTGTTGTAATTGTCATTATTACAAATAAATAAATAAATAACTATATATAGATATATATATATATATATATATATATATATATATATATTCTTAAAATCGGCATCAGCTTTTTTTTTTGTCCTCCAATAATCGGCATCGGCGTTGAAAAATCATTAAATCGGTCGACCTCTAATGTGGAGGTTAAACTGTAAGTCTCTTGGCTTTACAAACCACTTGCAAGGCCCCTGTTCTCATAAAGGCCAGTTCTCCATCCCTTACATCCTTGCTAAGCCTGCCCAGTGGTTGTGCCATGAGCGTTAAACACTCTCCCTCTGCCATCAGGCTCAGACTTAGTGGCATTTCCTGTCTAGTTGAGACCAGGAGGGATTCCCTGAGGAAGTTACCTCTACGCTTAAAAAGGTCATCCCATTGAATAAATTCACTGTAGTATCCTGTTGAAATAGAAACGCATTCAGTTTCAAAAAGGTCCCATGTTGAAGGTAAAAGCGGTCTCAATAGTTGAGTCAAATGACAGTCCATTCGATTGGTCTGGGTAAAAAATAATAATAATTTTTTTAAAAAGAGTTAATGCACTATAAAATGGTGCAGGTAACATTATTCAAGCAACTGCAGTACTCTCATTGAAGTACAGTAAAGGGATCTGTACTATTGAGTAGCTTCTGAAACGGCTACCCCCTTCTTACGAGACCATGGGAACGGATCAATCCAGAAGTGAATAACAACAACCATCAAAGGGGAGTTCTTCATACTCAAGACAGTGTAAAATACCTATCCAACTGAGCAACCCATGTTATATATTGGCCTGCCAACATCAAGTATGGTAATTGAGCTGGATTTATACATTTTAAATTACAACTGTGCATGGTTTCATTTAGGCCTACATCTATTGATTTATCTCCATCATGACCAGACAGACATGTAGACAAATTCTAAACAGCCAATACAACAATAATGGTATCTGGGTCTGTCTTCCAATACTCCAACATGGCATCCTTTTCCTCAGCTCTTTACTCACATTACCTTTTGACAGGTGGAGATACTGAATACGTTTTCACTATGGCATGCGCCTACCAAGATCAACGATGCAGACAGAAAGGAAATGGAAAAAGGTTGCCTTCTAAACAATTGTCCCAGCCTTCATCATTGCATACTGTATATGTTAGAGAGTGCAAAGTCTGCATGCAGTGCATTCACACATCTGGGCATGTTTTTGAAAACCTGGGTAGTGATTGTTGTATGTTATGGACCATTCCCATCAGACACAGGTTGGCGCTTGCCCAAGGCATGACATAGATGGCCTGAATAGGCGGGTTTGCATGACTGAGCCGATCTCAAAATAGACCCAATCAATAGCCTTTCATCCCACGCAAAGTCAAGCCCTAAGCGCCCCGAGTTTCCTGTCATCAACACCGTTCTCTGGACTGTGGGATGTTTTGAAAGCGCAAACACTATCGTTTGTTAAGGTACACATGCTTATACGAGAGGTTAACAAACCACAGCAACTAATGGAGTGTATCCAGTGTCTAGCCAATGTTAATGAGGTGTAAAGTTCCAGGACATGGTGATACAATACTTGTTTATAGTATACAGCCGTGTTTTTCAACCCTTTTCCTGCGGACCCAAGTTAGTGCTCGTTTAGAAGAAAAATGTGAGCACAAACACATGATTCAACTTATCAACTAATTACAAAGCCCTGGATTTGTTGAATCAGGAAATGGAATAGTTCAATCGGGTGTGGGTCATCCTATATGATTTCAATCCCTTTCTGCACCCCTTTTGATTTGAACGGAACCTTTCATACATGTTTTCCCATGGTGGAAGTCCTCAGAAGGTGACTTTTTGGAACTGAATGACAAAACATTCAGGAGATAAGTGATCAAAGTTTACCCATATTGTATACCGCACCCTACCATGAGACACCCATGTCTTAAACCACTGAAAAAGATAAATGGTTGAGTTTGATATCATTTGAAATCTTACAAAACAGGTTTGTCAAACTATTCTATGATTTCTTGAGAATGTTTATTTGAATGTCATTTTTTAAGCTTTAACATCAACTATCTAAACATATCAATTGGGTTGAGGTAGGTAGGGTGATTGTGGAGGCCAGGTCATCTGATGCAGCACTCCATCACTCTCCTTCTTGGTAACACAGCCTGGAGGTGTGTTTTAGGTCACTGTCCTTTTGAAAAACAAATGATAGTCCCACTAAGCCCAAACCAGATGGGATGGCGTATCGCTGCAGAATTCTGTGGTAGCCATGCTAGTTAAGGGTGCCTTGAATTCTAAATAAATCAGACAGTGTCACCAGCAAAGCACCCCCACACCACCTCCTCCATGCTTCACAGTGAGAACCACACATGCCTTAGATCACCCGTTCACCTACTCTGCATCTCACAAAGACACAGTGGTTGGAACAAAAAAAACTCAACATTTGGACTCATCAGACAAGTTTCCTCCGGTCTAATGTCCATTGCTCATGTTTCTTGGCCCAAGTAAGTCTCTTCTTCTTATTGGTGTCCTTTAGTAGTGGTTTCTTTGCCGCAATCCAACCATGATGGCCTGATTCACACGGTCTCCTCTGAACAGTTGAGGTTGAGATGTGTCTGTTTCTTGAACTCTGTGAAGCACTTATTTGGGCTGCAATCTGAGGCTGGTATCTCTAATTAACTTATCCTCTGCAGCAGAGGTAACTCTGGGTCTTCCTTTCCTGTAGCGGTCCTCATGAGAGCCAGTTTCATCATAGCAGTTCATGGTTTTTGCGACTGCAATTAAAGAAACGTTAAAAGTGGACTGATCTTCATGTCATAAAGTATTGATGGACTATCGTTTCTCTTTGCTTATTTGAGCTGTTCTTGCCATAATATGGTCTTGGGTCTTTTACCAAATAGGGCTATCTTCTGTATACCACCCATACCTTGTCACAACACAACTGACTGGCTCAAATGCATTAAAAAGGAAATGAACAAATGAACAAGACACACCTGTTAATTGAAATGCATTCCAGGTGACTACCTCATGAAGCTTGTTCAGAGAATGCCAAGAGTGTGCAAAGCTGTCATCAAGGCAAAGGGTGGCTACTTTGAAGAATCTGAAATATATTTTGATTAGTTTAACACTTTTGGTTACTACATAACTCCATGTGTGTTATTTGATAGTTTTGATGTCTTCACTATTATTCTACAATGTAGAAAATTGTTTAAAAAAAATAAAGTATACCCTGGAATAATTAGGTGTCCAAACTTTTGACTGATACTGTATGTTGACTTTCATGTGCCTTAATAACAAACTTGTATGCCATCTGAAAATACAAATAGTTAAATTACGAGCCTAGTAGGTTTAGCCACATAAAAATACACGGAGGGGTTGGACATGCTGACAGATTAATTTCAGACTGCCTTGTAACATGCTTCTGTGTACAACATGAGCTGCTCAGTACTTTTTTTGCCCCACTGTATGTGCATAATCCTGTCTACCGCAGATTTTTTATTTAAAGATATCATGAAGACCTGAAAAAAAAGTTTTGCTACTGCTCTCAACATTGCTGCCTTAATAGCACTTCGACAAAGCTCATTCGGAAAAAGTTGTGATGGACTACTTTCTGGAGGATGATTGTGCCATGCTGACGTTGAAAATGAAATCAGACAATGAAAAAATCCTTGATTTAGGGAAATACATTTTAATTGAACTAGACATTGTAGAGTCTTCTGATGACAATGGTGGGGAAGAAATGGTGTCGTTGTCACGGAAGAAGTTGACCGAGGATTGAAATCAGTGGAATGCCTGGTGGAAGCAGAGAGATGACTGCCAAATGCAGAGAGTCCAAAAAGAGAACACAGAAATAAGGATGTTGTAATCCGGAGACAGGTGTTTCATACATCTTCAAACTAAGGGAAACCATGGCATCCAGGTCAGAGGGAGAGAAACATTCATCCATGTATACGGGTAAGAGTCTCGCTACATTTTCAGATATAGGTTTCTGATTTAGTCAGTCATTTTCATTGAAAACCAAAGTGCACTGTTAGCGAGCTCGCTAACTTTACGTGTATGATCTGTAATATTATTTGCATCTCAGAAAGCCCTTTTCATTGCTAGCAAGCTAACATTGAAACTAGTTGGTTAGCTTTAGCTACCTGCAGATTTATGCATTGGTAGTTTTGTCGCGTTCAAAACCACTGGGAACTCTGAAATATACGAGGTCAAATCATGACGTCAGAATTCTTCAGGTCGGAAAGATCCCAAAGTTGGAATTCCGAGTTGGATGACCGTTCAAAGCGATTTTCCCCAGTTGGAGCTAGTTTTTTTTCTAATTCCCAGTTGTTTTGACTCAGCATTAGAGTTGGGATTATGGTTCATTGTCAGCTAGCTAGCTACAGTTGAAGTCGGAAGTTTACATACACCTTAGCCAAATACATTTGAACTCAGTTTTTCACAATTCCTGGCATTTAATCCGAGTAAAAGTTCCCTGTCTTAGGTCAGTTAGGATGACCACTTTATTTTAAGAATGTGAAATGTCAGAATAATAGTAGAGAGAATGATTTATTTAAGCTTTTATTTATTTATTCACATTCCCAGTGGGTCAGAAGTTTGCATACACTCAATTTGTATTTGGTAGCATTGGCTTTAAATGGTTTAACTTGGGTCAAATGTTTTGGGTAGCCTTCCACAATAATTTTGGCCCATTCCTCCTGACAGAGCTGTTGTAACTGAGTCAGGATTGTAGGCCTCCTTGCTCGCACACACTTTTTCATTTCTGCCCACCAATTGTCTATAGGACTGAGGTCAGGGCTTTGTGATGGCCACTCCAATACATTCACTTGGTTGCCATTTTGCCACAACTTTGGAAGTATGCTTGGGGTCAATGTCCATTTGGAAGACCCATTTGCGACCAAGATTTAACTTCCTGACTGATGTCTTGAGATGTTGCTTCAATATATCCACATAGTTTTCCTACCTCATGATTTCATCTATTTTGAGAAGTCCATCAGTCCCTCCTGCAGCAAAGCAACCCCACAACATGATGCTGCCACCCCCCTGCTTCACGGTTGGGATGGTGTTCTTCGGCTTGCAAGCCTCCCCCTTTTTCTCTAAACATAAAGACGGTCATTATGGCCAAACATTTCTATTTTTGTTTCATCAGACCAGAGGACATTCCTCCAAAAAGTACAATATTTGTCCCCATGTGCAGTTGCAAACCGTAGTCTGGCTTTTTATGGCGGCTTAGGAGCAGTGGCTTCTTCCTTGCTGAGCGGCCGTTCAGGTTATGTCTATAGAGGACTCGTTTTACTGTGGATATAGATACTTTTGTACCTGTTTCTTCCAGCATCTTCACAAGGTCCTTTGCTGTTCTGGGATTGATTTTCATTTTTTGCACCAAAGTACGTTCATCTCTAGGAGACAGAATGCGTCTCCTTCCTGAACAGTATGGCGGCTGCGTGGTCCCATGGTGTTTATACTTGCGTACTATTATTTGTACAGATGAACGTGGTACCTTGAGGCATTTGTAAATTGCTCCCAAGGATAAACAAGACTTGTGGAGGTCTACAATTTTTTTCTGAGGTCTTGGCTGATTTCTTTTGATTTCCCCATGTTGTCAAGGAAAGAGGCACAAAGTTTGAAGGTAGGCCTTGAAATACATCCACAAATACACCTCCAATTGACTCAAATGATGTCAATTAGCCTATCAGAAGCTTCTAAAGCCATGACATAATTTTCTGGAATTTTCCAAGCTGTTTAAAGTCCCAGTCAATTTAGTAGATGTAAACTTCTGACCCACTGGAATTTTGATAAAGTGAATTAGAAATGAAATAATCTGTAAACAAGTCTGTAAACAATTGTTGGAAAAATTACTTGTGTCATGCACAAAGTAGATGTCCTAACCGACTTGCCAAAACTATAGATTGTTAACAAGAAATTTGTGGAGTGGATGAAAAACGAGATTTAATGACTCCAACCTGAGTGTATGTAAATTTCGACTTCAACTGTACATATCCTAACAAAAGATTCCACTATGCAAGTAACCATTTCACTGTACCGTTTAAAGCTTCTGTATCCTGCACGTGACAAATAAACCTAGATTTTATTTGATGTTGCATGTGTTTACGAGAGACGGTAATGTGAAGAACAACATTACCTGCACCAAAGTCAGATTAGGATAACGGCCAAGGACTAGACAAAGTGTATTTTTAGTACAACTTTCAGTCTTGAAATCTTTGGTTGTTTACTACACTGTGAATCCACAAAGTGATGGGTGGGGCTAAGGCTTAAGCGGGTGTGAACGATGCTGAATGGGTAGAGCATGAACCTGCAGGAGCGGGTGTTGGGTGTTGTCCAAGGTCACGCAAAGGTTCTTTGCGCTCTGGGAGGGAGACACTGTGGAGTTGTCAACCGTGCTGGAGAGGCCTTTGAGCGGGCAGGCCTTCCCCAGGAGGAAGAGCAGTTCAGTCTTGTCGAGGTTGAGCTTGAGGTGGTGGGCCGACATCCACGTTGCGATATCTGCCAGGCGCGCAGAGATGCGTATTTTCACCTGGGTGTCAGAAAGGGGGGAAGGAGAAAAGTAGTTGAGTGTCATCCGCATAGCATGATAAGAGAGACCATGTGAGGATAAGACGGAGCCAAGTGACCTGGTGTATAGAGAGAAGATGAGAGGGCCTTGAACCGAGCCCTGGGGGACACCTGTAGTGAGTATGTGGTGCAGACACAGATCCTCTCCATGTCACCTGGTAGGAGTGGCCTGCCAGGTAGGATGCAATCCAAGAGTGTGCAGAGCCTGAGACGCCCAGCCCTGAGAGGGTGGAGAGGAAGATCTGACGGGTCACAGTGTCGAAGGCAGCAGATAGATCTAGGAGGATGAGAACAGAGGAGAAACAGTCAGCTTTGGCAGCGCTGAGAGCCACCGTGACACAGAGAAGAGCAGTCTCGGTTGAGTGACCCGTCTTGGATTAGGGTCATGAAGTTTGTTTTGAGGGAGACAATAAGAAAGTTAAGAGACAGCACGCTCAAGTGTTTTGGAAAGAAAAGAAAGAAGGGATACAGGTCTATCGTTTTTGATGTCAGATGAGTCGAGTGTTGGTTTCTTGAAGAGGGAAGCAACTCAGGCCATCTTGAATTCAGAGGGGAAGCAGGCAGTGGCCAGGGAGGAGTTGATGAGGGAAGTGAGGAATGGGAGAAGGTCTCCCGAGATGGTCCGGAGAAGGGAGGAGGGGATGGGTTCAAGTGGGCAGCTTTTCGGGCGGCCGAACCTCACTAGTCGTAAGATGTCATCTGAAAGAGGTCAAGGCGTAGGGGAGTTCTGTGTGAGTGGGACCAGTAGACTCAGTAGGCTGAGTGAATGAGTAGCGCATAGCCTATAGAAATGGTGTGCAACATAAGCTCCTGGGCTCTCATGAAGTGTATGATTAGATTTTTGAATACATTTGCATTGATGTCAGGGTGATTAGAGGGACAATAGAGTGCCGAGTACCAGGCAGTTAGCAAGTTTGGTAGGCTACTAATGACCAGCAGCAGCAGCAGAGCTTAGAGAAGCCGAATTACCATGACTAAACGGTCACAGGGAATTTGACTGCTGTCATGACTTGTGACCACCAGTGTGGCGGTAATATGGTCCCCGTAACAGCCCTAGCTGGAACTGTCAGTGAAAAGTAGAGCGGCCCAGTCAGGCATATCGCAATATTTCTAATTTAAATTGCTGGAAGACATAGTTTGGAAAGCAAATGGCTATTGTAAAGGGAAGACAACGAAAATACGAATCCGTCTTTTAGTTATCAAAATTCTCAACTTAAATTGGGCTTATGGCCCATCTTACTGGTACCAGCGGAGAGCATTGGCCATATCCCCGGTGAGTGCGCACATTCACTCTTTATATTTGGGTCAGTGCCACATAAAAGTTTGTTTTGGGACAATAATTTCTTCCTCCAGTTTAGATGGATGTCATTCTATTTGGGGTCCCCTTCTAGTAGACCTATTATATGGACAGCATTGTTTTTATTGCTCTGTTTGTCAGTGTCAACAGAGTAGGCTAACTTGTAATTTGTCGTACTCAAAAGTATTATGCCTCCAGTCACATAGTGTAGTAGAATTGCATGAAATATGTTTTTCCAGGCAAAGAAAAAAACGTATAGGATATAGCCTACAGCCCAGGACACTACACGCGCTCAGCAATGAAGACCTTTTTACGATTAGTCTAATCGTATAACTCAAATTATGACCATCCAATCTACTCATCACATTACGAGTAGTAGGCTATCTTACATAAGTCTGCAAATCCAATGAGGCCTGGAATGTTTTATTATAAAAGGTGCATTTTCATGGTCAAAATTTGCTTCTCCTAAATTGAAACTCACGCACCACATATGCGTAGGTTAGGAATTATGCTGCTCGTTACTCATCTTGTTTGCTGAGGAAAATGTATCGTGGACAGTTATTCTAACAACTTCAAAGTGCATGGTAAGGACACACTTCATTGCATTCTCGACTTGCATGTTCTGTTAAGATGAATTACCATAATCTAAATGTGATTTCTGTCATTCTGAGCACCGTGGGTGGACACCCTAATCAGGTTACACACCCAACACATATGGGTCCGGTACATTTTTTTAAATGTCTGGTAAATTCGAATGGTGCCGGTCAAATGTCCGGTGCCATATTTTCATAATGGAAACCCTGGCCTCATGGTAGGGTAGGCAAAATGGGTCAACTTTGAGCACCTCTATGCCCTGAATGTTTTGTCATTCAGGTCACTTTTTGACCACTTCTACCATGGGCAAACATGTATGCAAGGTTTCATTCTAATCAAAAGGGGTGCCTTTAGAAAGTGCTTGAAATGATATGGTGTGTTAGGGCTGCACTGAGAAATAATTTTATATTTTTTTAAACACTGCAAGATCAAAGTAATACACAGTGCCTTCGGAAAGTATTCAGACCCCTTAATTTTTTCACATTTTGTTGTTAAAGCCTTTTTCTAAAATTGATTAAATGAATTTTTTTTAAATCCTAAACACAATACCCTATAATGACAAAGCAAAAAGTTGTATTTTATTTCAGCAAATACCTTATTTACATAAGTAAATAATTGAGCTCAGGTGCATCCTGTTTCCATTTATCATCCTTGAGATGTTTCTACAACTTTATTGGAGTCCACCTGTGATAAATTCAATTGGTTGGACATGATTTGGAAAGGCACACACCTGTCTATAAGGTCCCACAGTTGACAGTACATGTCTGAGCAAAAACCAAGCCATGAGGTCAAAGGAATTGTCAGTAGAGCTCCGAGACAGGATTGTGTTGAGGCACAGATCTGGGGAAGGGTACAAAAAAAGTTCTGCAGCATTGAAGGTCCCCAAGAACACATTGGCCTCCATCATTCTTAAAAATGGAAGAAGTTTGGAACCAATAAAGACTTTTCCTAGAGATGGCCGCCCGGCCCAACTGAGCAATCCGTGGAGTAGAGGGGAGGTGACCAAGACAGCGCTCTAGAGTTCCTCTGTGGAGATGGGAGAAACTTCAAGAAGGACAACCATCTCTGCAACACTCCACCAATCAGGCCTTTATGGTAGAGTGGCCAGACGGAGTGGCCACTCCACAGTAAAAGGCAACGACAGCCCGCTTGGAGTTTGCCAAAAGGCACCTAAAGACTCTCAGACCATGAGAAACAAGATTCTCTGGTCTGATAAAAGCAAGATTAAACTATTTGGCCTGAATGCCAAGCGTCACGTCTGGAAGAAATCTGGCACCATCCCTACGGTGAAGCCTGGTGGTGGCAGATGTGCCAAGCTTGTAGCATCATACCCAAGAAGACGCTGCAGTCGCTGCTAAAGATGCAAAGTACTGAGTTAAGGGTTTGAAAATGTATGTAAATGTCATATTTCTGTTTATGTAATAAAAGTGGAACATTTTCTATAAACCTGTTTTTGCTTAGTCATTATGGGGTAATGAATGTAAATTGAGGGGGGATACATTTTAGAATAAGGCTGTAATGTAACAAAATGTGGAAAAAGTCAAGGGGTCTGAATACTTTCCGAAGGCACTGTATCTAGTTTAAACTAAAAGCTACATTTGTTTCTGTAGGGACACAGGTGGCCATAAAGCATGTGCCTACATTGTTATCTAGGAGTTATCTGTGGGCACTATATCCTAGAAACCTGCTGTCACAACAGTGATCGTTTGCACACTGAGTGCAAGGCAAACAGGTCAGTGTTTGTCTACAAAGATGAATGATCTTATTTATCTGGCTATACCAAATCAGATACAAACAGTCAGATCAATTATATTCTGAGGTAGCCTCTCCTGACAGTTTTTCCATCTCAGAACATGTTGGCTGACCGATTAATCGGAATTGCTGATTAATTAGGGACGATTTCAAGTTCTCACAATCGGTAATCAGCATTTTTGGATGCCGATTACAGCCGATTATATAGCAATCCATGAGGAGACTGCATAATCACTAGTTAACTACACATTGTTGATGATATCACTAGTTTAACTAGCTTGTCCTACGTTGCATCAATGCAGTGCCTGAAATTGTGTCACTTCTCTTGCGTTCAGTGTAAGCTGAGTCAAGGTACATGCAGCAGGTTGGGTTACCTGGCTCGTTGCGAACTATGTGAAGACCATTTCTTCCTAACACAGACTGTCATTAATTTGCCAGAATTTTACATAATTATGACATAACATTGAAGGTTCTGCAATGTAACAGCAATATTTAGACTTAGGGTTTCCACCCGTTCGATAAAATACGGAACGGTTCCGTATTACACTGAAAGAATAAACGTTTTGTTTTCGAAAGGATAAGATTTGAACATATTAATGACCTAAGACTCGTATTTCCGTGCATTTATTATAATTAAGTCTATGATTTGATATTTGATAGAGCAGTCAATCAAACTGAACTTTTCTCAGTTTGCCAGCAGCTCTTTGCAATGCTTGAAGCACAGCGCTGTTTATGACATCAAGCCTATCAACTCCAGAGATTAGGCTGGCAATACTATAGTGCCTATAAGAACATCCAATAGTCAAAGGTATATGCAATACAAATGGTATGGAGAGAAATAGTCCTATAATAACTACAACCTAAAACTTCTTAACTGGGAATATTGAAGACTCATGTTAAAAAGGAACCACTAGCTTTCATAGGTTCTCATGTTCTGAGCAAGGAACTGAAACGTTAGCTTTCTACATGGCACATAATGCACTCTTACCTTCTTCTCCAACACTGAGTTTTTGCATTATTTAAACCAAATTGAACACGTTTCATGATTTATTTGAGACTAAATGTATTTTATTTATGTATTATATTAAGTTAAAATAAGTGTTTGTTGTTCATTCAGTATTGTTGTAATCGCCATTATTACAAATAAATATATAAATACATATTATTATTATTTATAAAATTGGCCGATTAATTGGTAGCGGCTTTTTTTGGTGCCCCAATAATCGGTATCGGCATTGAAAAATCATAATCGGTCAACCTTTAGTTGAGATTCAAGGATGTTTATTTAGATTTATCAAACCAAATTTAAAATAGGAAGGTCTAACTTCTACTTTGATAGGACACTTTATTGGGCCGTAAACAATGGACAAGTCACAGCCTCTATGGCGTTCTATGCAAAGAGCTCAGCTGCATACAGAGAGGTCTGTCCACAGAGGACAGTCGCTCCCTTCCTGATAAAACGTCTGGAGTCTGGATCCAACACAAGCGCCATAATAAATAGCCCCCCTTAACAATGCTCCAAAGGAACTCAACTGTGAGCTCAACCAGCAGGCCTATATGGCTGAACAGACATCGGCCATGTGCCATTATGCAAAGGCATAACATTATGTTTAGCTCCTCTCTGTTATGTTGGCCAAACCAAGATGAAGGAAAAATATGGACACTGATGCAATATTATCTATGTAGCATTGAAGAAAATAAACACGATTAAGAAACAGGCAATAGCGTGTCAAATACAATTACGTTGGGAGCATGCATAGACCCCTGATCCACATAGACAGTTTATAATAACTCAAAATAAACCCTAATTATAAGTTGATAGACATTAATAAATCTGAAAAATCCATCTTCACAAATAAACTGCAGGCTACAAATTAAAAAATAAATACTGTCAAACAACCATTTGGATCTGTCATGTTAATCAAAGATATCTTACCTCATCTGCATTTTCAGTTCCTGTGTCTTTCCCACTGGTGGCATTACTGTTTTTAGTGCTGCTTTTGGCAGATTTGGTTGGTTCCTGTGAATGACAACAAGCCATAGTCATCTTACCATATTCACAACAAACACAATTGTCGTAGGATCATACTCAACTCACATCCTCTGTTCTATGGAGTTATTGTACACTACACATACATGTAATTTCCGTGGTTAAACAGGTCCCGTTGGTAGGGTGCCTACAATTACCGTAATTGCGCTACCTTAAAAAAAAACTGTTGGAATGCATTCTTGTGGCCTTGACTGCCGCATTTGTAAGACAGACTGTATGGAACGAGACTTAAATCCCCCCTTAGTGGAAAAAGACAGAAATTACAGTCTGGTCAGGCAACGATTAGGCACAAGCGAGAGACGATCTTAAAACATTGCAGCAAGCTATTTGACAAGAGTGTAGTAGTATCTTATGAAGAACGAGACTAAATTTAACTTGTAACTATCAACTTGATAATCTTACGTTTATTAATTAAATAATGTAGTTAACTCACTATCAGTGAGAACCGCCTAGGCTCACGCTCGTGCATGTTCGCAGTTCATATTCTCACAACACATTCATTATTAAACAATACGCCATTTCTAAAAATCAACACTATTTTACGACATCAACAGATTTGAGAATATAAATAATGTAAAAGTTCAAAAGCATTGTTGCTGTATAAGGCTAGTCTATCGGTAGCGCTCAAGAACCCAAGTAAGGTATACCCAGTTTACAGGCGGCCCTCATTGTGTTCTCAGCTGATGGTAGGCTTCTTCTGATCACAGCTGTCTCCCTCATGAATAGCTAGCTACATATTGTATGCCACATATGTGATAACCATGTTTGCATTACTGGTCGTTACAGGTTAGCTTGTACAAAAAAGCTGCCATGGATGTTTCAATTTACCTGCTCTTGGCGAGTCTTCGTACTCGATTCGGGAAAAAATTTATCTTAGAAAATGTCCGCGTCAAGTTGCAGGTGGTTCTACAAAAACCAGACAAAACTCAACGGTAGTACACCCCTTTGGTCACACTGTGTGATGCACTGTCATCTACAAGTGGCCGCGTCGCATAGAAACATTAGTTCCTGCAAAGATTATGGAAAATCCTAAATGTGCGGTAGCTAAAATGGCAAGAAACATTGAGTTTTGTCTGTTTTTTTGTAGAACCACCTGCAACTGGACACAAACATTTCAGATACATTTCCACCAGATCGAGAACCAAGACAGTATCGCCATGAGCAGGTTAGTTGAAACATCTATTGCGCCTTTTTCTATAAACTAACTTGTAACGCCCAGTAACGGAAACATAGTTATCACATTTGTTTTACAATCACAACCCTGTTTAATCCCGACACTTTGTCTGAATTTAAATTAAAGTACACCTCACATCCGATACGGTTTGGGAAATCTTTGGAATTTAACATTCATAAGTGAGAAAGAAGCTTTAAAATACTAAAGATACACATATTGTGTGCAGTTTAGCAAAGTTGCACCTGACTTTTTTCTACACTCACCACCTCGGCTATGACATCCCCTTACCTTGCGCTCAATTCCATTGCGACCATTCCACATGCCCTGTGTTACTCAACATACATCTGGGTGCAACTTTCCTAAACTGTGTATACAGTAAGTGTATCTTTTGGATTTGAACTGTATCGCGTATTTGCGTTTAGACAGAGCATGTGGGCAGAGTCGAAACATCCGCGAAATCCCCTCAGGCGGCAAACAGCTTTGTCAATAGACGGTATAACGTTAAGATTTACCGTCTATTTTAATGGGCTTGTCTATCGTTATTAAATCAATTTAAGAATGTAATATACAGGGTAATGTAAACAATGATACGATCACATATGTTGTTGGCTGCTGATGTCTTTGCATAGTCTGAAAATGCATCTGCTCTGCTAGGCCTTACGATAATAGTACAACATCTAGTTGGCGTATTAGAATACAATTACGAGATACGGTCTACTTCCTCTGAATATTTGGCAACAATATTTGCATTGTTGCGATCAGTACGTTACCTTTTCCTTTTTAGTTTTATTCGGCATGTTGTGGCTGTTGATCTTTTTCACGGTGACTCCGTGACAGATTTCCCCGGGACTCGATCGCTGCCACTCGGTTAGCTTCAGCTCCCTGCACCCTTCTAGGCCAAGAAAAAGATAATTGGCCAGCCACACGTTATACTGCCTAGTGACGGGCCACTGTAATTATTTCATTGGGTGGTTATAGGATGGGCGGATTGCACTCCTCGTTTAGGCTGGAGGCGTTGAATGATGCACTTTCGCCCTAGCAACAATTCATGAATGAAGCTCTTCTTCTTCTTCAGTATCATGGTGGTCCGCAAACAAATGTTATAGGTTAATGCCGCCACCTACTGTACAATCCATTATACTTGGTGATACAAAAAAGGGAACATTGAATGCCTAGTACCACACGTTATGTAGCACTATATTGGATCATTGAATCAAACATTTCTGCAGCATTTAAGGTCCCCAAGAACACAGTGGCCTCCATCATTCATAAATGGAAGCATTTTGGAACCACCAAGACTCTTCCTAGAGCTGACCGCCCAGCCAAACTGAGCAATCAGGGGAGAAGGGGCTTTGTCAGGGTGGTGACCAAGAACCCGATGGTCACTCTGACCGAGCTACAGAGTTCCTCTGTGGAGATGCGTGTCCTTCTGGAAGGCAGCACTCCATCAATCAGGCCGTTATGGTAGAGTGGCCAGACGGAAGCCACTCCTCAGTAAAAGGCACACGACAGCCCGCTTGGAGTTTGTCAAAAGGCACCTAAAGGACTCTTAGATCATGAGAAACAAGATTCGCTGGTCTGATGAAACCAAGATTGAAGTCTTTGGCCTGAATGTCAAGCGTCATGTCTGGAGGAAACCTGGCTACGGTGAAGCATGGAGGTGGCAGCATAATTCTGTGGAGATGTTTTTCAGCGGCAGGGACTGGGAGACTAGTCAGGATCAAGGCAAAGATGAACAGAGCAAAGTACATACATAGAGATCCTTGATGAAAACCTGCTCCAGAGCGCTCAGGACCTCAGACTGGGGTGAAGGTTCACCTTCCAACAGGACAATGACCCTATGCACACAGCCAAGAAAACACAGAAATGGCTTCGGGACAAGTCTCTGAATTTCCTTGAGTGGCCCAGCCAGAGCCCGGACTTGAACCCAATCGAACATCTCTGGCGAGACCTGAAAATAGCTGTGCAGCAACACTCCCCATCCAACCTGGCAGAGCTTGAGAGGATCTGCAGAGAAGAATGGGAGAAACTCCCCAAATACAGGTGTGCCAAGCTTGTAGTGTCATACACAAGAAGACTCAAGGCTGTAATCGCTGTCAAAGGTGGTTCAAGGAAGTACTGAGTAAAGGGTCTGAATACTTATGTAAATGTGACATTTCATTTTCTCTCGCTCTCTCTCTCTCTGTGTATATAATGAAACAGGCAGGGAGCAGGTCTCGAGCCCCAGGTCCGGAGCACTATCGACTGTGCTGCAAAAGCATGCTCGTGCGGCAGAGTTGATTTCCGCGCTTATAAACCCAGGGTCGTTACACTACTCCCTCCTTTCAAAGAGCGCGTCCTCGCGCTAGCTTGCGGCTCTACGTCTTACAGGAACGCGCTCACCGGCCAAGCACACTCACTGTCGTGGATGCAAGGTCCAATCACTTCTGATCTTTGTGTAGATCAGGATTATATATTTTTTTATCCATTTTACAATAAGGCTCTAACGTAACAAAATGTTGAAAAACTGAAGGGGTCTGAATACTTTCCGGATGCACTGTAAGTATATCATATTGTGTGGTCTCTGGCAATTCCCAGACCTAGCAGTTAAGGTTATGTAACCTTATTTAGTCCTACCTGCTATGGTGGGTTTTAAATTAATTGGTATTCACTTTAGTTTTTCGGTAGAATTACTGTCATGGGCATCCTGAGTGGCGCAGCGATCTAAGGCACTGTATCGCAGGGGCTCAATCCCAGGCTTTGACCGGGAGTACCATAGGGCAGTGCACAATTGGCCCAGCATCGTCTGGGTAAGGGGAGGGTTTGGCCAGGGGGGGCCTTACTTGGCTCATCGCGCTCTAGCGACTCCTTGTGGCGGGCCAGGCGCCTGCAGGCTGACTTCGCCTCTCCCAAGCCCGTTGGGGAGTTGCAGCAATGAGACAAGATCGTAATCACGAAAAAGGGGGTACAAATTTAAACAAAATAAATCATTACTGTTATTGATGCCAAATTGCAAACCTTATTTGCACCGTTTGTATTCCAAAACCAATGGGTGTGCCTGAGTCTTATCACCTCTCAACTTGGTAAACTATTTCAACCTCGAACACTATTCTTTGGTCTGGTTCAGTCATTGCAGGAAGTCCTGAAGTGCCGGAGTTTGAAGGCTTTTGTCCCAGCCCAGCTCTAACACTTGATCAACATAGTCCATTGACCATAATGTCAGTGGGATGAGGGCAATTCATTTTGATTGTATTGATATATAACGCATGCTCCACTCTCAAGTTGGACTTGTTGACTGATGCCAAGGCGGTGGTTACTAAGAAGAAAGGAGCATCTGTGAAACAGAAGATTGCAGCCAAGGCAGCACTGGTTCACACCTGCCTTGTCTGTCGGGTGAGTAGTATTGGTTGGTACTGTATGTGCCTTTTCCTCTCCATGTGTAGGGTATTGTTCTGGCCTGTGGTACAGTTTTTCATATGTGTAGTAGTTTGTTGCATCGTATTATTTAGTTTATTATTTGTGTCAACTTTGAATTCAATTCTAAGCCACAGATTTCCTCCATTTTGTACTTAACCTTTTATAGATGCAGACCCGAAGACATTCAAGCAGCACTTTGAGCGCAAGCATCCCATGTCTCCAATGGCTCAGTACCGGTTGATGTGTAGACATAAGTGACCACACACACTCAAATGGACCTATAGCTGGGGTAGATTCTTCCATCATTCACACAGAGTAGCTATTGTGTAAAGCACCATGTTGTCAACAAAAAGCAGTCCTCAATGCTTAAGTGGTATTGTCTATGGCTTAATTTGTGGAAATGCTGTGATCACTCATCGCCTTTAATGTTGTGATTCACAGACACACGGTGACCACGATTTGAATGCTTACAACTGACACGGAATGACGTGACCCCGAGAATGACTGGACATGGGCTGGATATTTATGACAACATCCTAAAAGGGGTGCAGACGCACACTAGCACCCCATTTTATGTTTATTCCATAGCCAATCATATCTCTAGCTAACCCCTTATTCCACACTATGCCTTTTATGCCCTGTGGTCCCTCAACTTCTGACACTTTGTAACTCTCCATCTTATAAACCCACGCTACCTTCACCCATTTTCCCTATGCTGCTTATTAACGTATTATTCTCCTGATTTGATAACATTTAGACTCAATAACATGTTTCAAGGTGCTTACACATGGGCGGTGGTAAGCGGCAATTGAACCACGAGAAAATCTGCCTACCGTGTGTAGAGACCAGTGATCCAGGTTGTTGTCAGCTTGAAAGTTGTCATTAAAACATTGTTTGATTGGTTGACAAGATGAACTCTGCTCATTGGTCAACCATGCGCGGCGGCAGCTCAGGCCTTCAGCTAATGACATCTTTTGGTGCCTCAGGCTCCGAGCCAGCTTCGCCTCTCATGGGAGCGAGCACCACGAACAGGGCCGCTTGCAAAACTGCTTGCATTTTGCCGCCAGCCGCTCTACCCCAATTGAAGTCTGTAAACTTTGCCGCTTACCGGCCTGTTATCTTTTTGCGGTGTACTGTTTTTAATACCTTCAGACTGAATGCAGTGGTAAATGTGTTGCTCACAATTGACAGCCGCAACATGGACCTGTTAAATTGACATGGGTGTTGATATAGTTGAGTTTAGGCATGGCTTCCTTGTTTTGAGTCTGTTAAGTTTGTTTCTCATTGACCTAGTATTTTATATCAAATTTATTTATAAAGCCCTTCTTACATCAGCTGATATCTCAAAGTGCTGTACAGAAATCCAGCCTAAAACCCCAAACACAAGCAATGCAGGTGTAGAAGCACGGTGGCTAGGAAAAACTCCCTAGAAAGGCCAGAACCAAGGAAGAAACCTAGAGAGGAACCAGGCTATGAGGGGTGGCGGGTGGAGATTATAACAGAACATGGCCAAGATGTTCAAATGTTCATAGATGACCAGCAGGGTCAAATAATAAGTTGTGCTTTTCATCGCCGATCATTCAGAGTATCTCTACCGCCCCTGCTGTCTCTAGAGAGTTGAAAACAGCAGGTCTGGGACAGGTAGCACGTCCGGTGAACAGGCCAGGGTTCAGTAGCCGCAGGCAGAACAGTTGAAACTGGAGCAGCAGCACGGCCAGGTGGACTGGGGACAGCAAGGAGTCATCAGGCAAGGTAGTCCTGAGGCATGGTTCTCAGGACTATATATCAAACCTACAGTACCTTGCACATCCAGTTGTTTCTCTATTTGTAAGTCACCTACCAAATATCACAATATGCTGTTTTACATGTGTTATTTGTGCTGGTCTAATTCCTAAAATGGAAAAAGCAGAAGAATCTGTCCTCTATCGGTTAGTAATAATAGTTAATATGGTGCCCTTCGATGTCCCAGGTTTGTGGCATTGATGAATAAATTATGTAATCTTTACAGATGTTTACAGTTGTGACCTGTCATTCAGTGCAGGTGGGTTTTGAGCCCCACCTGTTTAGCTAAAAAAATAAAGATGTATAACTTTTTTTTGCCTGTTTTGCATGTTATTCTGACATTAATACAGTACGTGTCACATATCAGTTTGCAAACAATGAAAAAAATACATGAAAATCATTGAGTTAATAAAGCCGCATACGAACATTCTCTTTTTTGCTTTCTTTAGTAAGGCAGCACCAAAATGGAGGTGTTTCAGGCTAGCTCAGTGCTTTCTGTGGTGGTGGGGCAAATACGTGGAAAATACGGAGTGTAAAGGTTGGTAATGTTCTCTAGTTGCGCTGTGATTGGCTCAGTGTTCTGTCACTCATGGGGACACTACGTCACCACAAAGCCTACGGGGAGAGCTTGAAAATTGAAGACCGCTGGGTGCTGCCATAGAGTTACATTAGAAGTGCCCATCCAAGAAGGCTCAAGGTCATTGGCCACAGATAAAATTACGTAAAATAACGTTATATCTACAGTGGCTTTGATTTGACTGATCATGTCAACATCATACTTTCAAAATCTTAGCTAGCGAACTAGCAGTCATCATCATGAATCAAGTCGACAATCTACTGGCAAATCCTTTTCAATCCTTCTCATGAAGAGAAATTATAGATAAAATGTATCGGTGCTCATTGGCCATTGGACATAAACATTACACAAGTTGGAAATCCGCAAATTCAACGATGAGTGGTTTGGAAGGAATCCGTGGCTAACCGCAAGCATTGCAAAGCAATCACAAGCCTTCTATTCAGTGGAGTGGATGTCCAAGTCTGGGCTTAATGGTCTTTTTTCCAAGCTTAAAAGGATAAACATTCAACATTGGCCATGCTGTCAATCCAGCATGACTTCTACCGCTTTCAAAACAACTGGAAACTCGGAACTGGGAAATCTCAGACTTCAGTGAGTTCAAGACAACTGGGAACTCTGGGGGGGAAAAAGAGCTCAGATTGGGAAAATACATTTTGAATGGTCATCCAACTCGGAATTCCAAGTCGGGAACTCTGCCTCTTTCTAGAGCTCCGACCTGAAGAACACTAACGTCATGATTCCACCCTGTTTTTTTCTGAGTTCCTTAGAGGAAAACCTGGTTGTCTGCTTTTCACCAGACACTGGAAGATACATTCACCTTTCAGCAGGACAATAACCTAAAACACAAGGCAGTAGCGATTTTAGCATTTAAATCTTGGTGGAGCAAAATCCCCCAAAATGTTTTAGATGCATGCCAGCAAAGCCATTACACAACACAACACTAAACAATACATGAATTACACTATAACATTGAAAACCCACAAACTGTTAGGGCCGACATAAAGCTGTCTCAAGAGCAGAGTTCCAACAACACCTTACCACTGCTACACCTGGCTATCAGCGGAGCCTAGTCTGGCAGCGAAACAGTTAATTCAGCCTCATTTACTGCCTTTCTAAAAAACATAGCTGATATGGCTGACTTTCTTAAACAAATGTAGTTTCTACTGACAATTGAGATGTACAAACTATGGCATAAGGGGACAACAAGCGGTTGAGGCAATCCGTAATTTCGATTAAGACATTAATGAGCGAGCTAGGATGGACGTTGTCAATATAACTACTTGTTCAGCACTTTGAAATGTACAGTGACATAATTCAGATCATGGGCCGTTCTTACAGTATTCTCCCTGTACACCAAGTCAGAACAGTAGGATAAATAAAGGGGGCCTATAAGGAGACAATGAAAGCTCTTTCTCTAAAACATGCTATAGGCTACATGTGCGCTACCAAGTCAGAACAGTAGGCTAAATTGAGGGGATAAGACACCAAATTATTAGGGTGGGGCACATGGGCTACTAACAGCTTACTACACAACATACTTAGTATTACTTTCTTAGCTACAGAATACATCTCCATGGCATATTACATAATTTATGCAGCAGCATACAAGACATTTTTAGACTCACCTTGTTGTGCTCATTTGAACAGGAAGGTGGCGTGGCGACTTTGTGGGCAAATTTTGTCAACAAACTTTGTCATCAAAGACTGGCATTCTCTGGATTTATGGTGCTTTCAAGACAACTAGGAACTAAAAAAAACAAGGTTGAATCATGACGTCAGTGATCTTCCGGTCGGAGCTCTAGAAAGAGGACTGAGTTTACAACTTGGAATTCTGAGTTGGATGAGTTCAGAGTTCCCGGTTATCTGAGATTTCCCAGTTCTGAGTTTCCGAGTTGTTTTTTAACACGTAAGAAGTCATGCTGGATTGACAGCATGGCCAATGTTGAATGCTTATCCTTTTAAGCTAAGAAAAAATACCCTTACACCCAGACTTGGACAACACACCCACTCCGCTGAGTAGAAGGCTAGTGATTACTTTGCAATGCTTAGCCACTGATTCCTTCCAAACCACTCATTGTTGAATTTGTGATATCTAACTTGTTGTGTAATGGCCGATGAGCACCGATACGTTTAATCTATAATTTCCCTTTATATGACAAGGATTGAAAAGGATTTGCCAGTAGATTGTCAACTTGATTCATGATGATGACTGCTAGTTCGCTAGCTAAGATTTTGAAAGTATGATATTGACATGATCAGTCAAATCAAAGCCACTGTAGATATAACGTTATTTTACGCAATTTTACCTATGGCCAATGACCTTGAGCCTTCTTGGATGGGCACTTCTAATTTAACTCTATGGCAGTACCCAAGGGTCTTCAATTTTCTAGCTCTCCTCATAGATTTTACAGAGACATAGTGTCCCCATGAGTGACAGAACACTGAGCCAATCACAGCGCAACTAGAGAACATTACCAACCCCTATGCTCTGTATTTTCCACTGGCTGCCTCACCACCACAGAAAGGACTGAGCTAGGCTGAAACACCTGCATTTTGGAGCTGCCTTAATCAAGAAACCTAAAAAGAGACCATGTTGCATGCAGCTTTATAAACTCAATGATTATAGATTTTTTTTACATTGTTTGCAAACTGATACGTGACACGTGTTAATGCCAAAATAACATGCAAAACAGGAAATAACAAATATGGAATCATGTAGTAACCAAAAAAAGTGTTAAACAAATCCAAATATATTTTATATTTAAGAATCTTCAAAGTAGCCACTCTTTGCCTTGATGACAGCTTTGCACACTCTTGGCATTCTCTCAACCAGCTTCATGAGGTAGTCACCTGGAATGCATTTCAATTAACATGTGCCTTGTTAAAAGTTAAATTGTGGCATTTTTTCCTTCTTAATGCATTTGAGCCAATCAGTTGTGTTGTGAAAAGGTAGGGGGTGGTATACAGAAGATAGCCCTATTTGGTAAAAGACCAAGTCCATGTTATGGCAAGAACAGCTCAAATAAGCAAAGAGAAACGACAGTCCGTCATTACTTTCAGACATGAAGGTCACTCAATACGGAAAATTTCAAGAACTTTCAAAGTTTCTTCAAGTGCAGTTGCAAAAACCATCAAGTGCTATGATGAAACGGGCTCTCATGAGGACCGCCACAGGAAAGGGAGACCCAGAGTTACCTCTGCTGCAGGGGATAAGTTATAGTTACCAGCCTCAGAAATGCAGGCCAAATAAGTACTTCATAGAGTTCAAGTAACAAGACACATCTCAACATCAACTAACTGTTCAGAGGAGACTACTAAAGGACATCGATAACAAGACAAGACTTGCTTGAGCAAAGAAACACAAGCAATGGACATTAGACTGGTGGAAATCAGTCCTTTGGTCTGATGAGTCCACATTTGAGATTTTGTCTTTTTGAGATGCAGAGTAGGTGAATGGATGATCTCCGCATGTGTGGTTCCCACCGTGAAGCATGGAGGAGATGGTGTTTTGCTGGTGATACTGTTAGTGATTTATTTCGAATTCAAGGCACACTTAACCAGCATGGCTACCACAGCATTCTGCAGCGATACACCATCCCAGCTGGTTTGGGCTTAGTGGGACTAACATTTGTTTTTCAACAGGTCAATGACCCAAAACACACCTCCAGGTGTGTAGAGCTATTTGACCAAGTAGAAGAGTAAGGAGTGCTGCATCAGATGACCTGGCCTCCACAATCACCCGACCTCAAACCAATTGAGATGGTTTGGGATGAGTTGGACCGCAGAGTGAAGGAAAAGCAGCCAACAAGTGCTCAGCATATGTGGGAACTCCTTCAAGATTTTTAGAAAAGCATTCCAGGTGAAGCTGGTTGAGAGAATGCCAAGATTGTACAAAGCTGTCATCAAATGTATTTTGATTTGTTTAACACTTTTTTGGTTACTACATGATTCCATATGTGTTATTTCATAGTTTTGATGCCTTCACTATTATTCTACAATGTAGAAAATTGTAAAAATAAATAAAGAAAAACTATTTAATGAGTAGGTGTGCCCAAACTTTTGACTGGTACTGAATATTTAATCAATTTTTAATTTAGGATGTAACACAAGAAAATGTGGAATAAGTCAAACAGTATGAATACTTAGAGAAGGCACTGTATTTGATGGGAACATCCATCATGACAATTTATTTAAGATGTGTTGTTCATGACATACAAATACTCCGACTTTGCAAAGCATTGGAAGCCATTTGTGCTGAGATACTCCAATTTATTCAAGGGGAATTTAGCCACCCTCAAGTCTGTCATGATAAAAGCACTTCATCCAAGACAAATCTGTTTTTCTGTCAAATAAAATAGTTTTGTCATATTCTGAATCAAAAGTCCTACTGAGAAAAGCTGGATGCTTTAAACCACCTCAATCTGTAGCGTTCTATTGAACACAAACTTTACTTACTGACAATGTGTTACACATCATACAACTATAGTCAAGTTAGAGATTTCAACAAGTTAGTGAGACATTAACAATTTCACCAAATGCTTTAGAAAGTGTGTATCATAAGAAACATGAATCATCTTCAATAAACTGTCATCATCGATTCCGAGTTTACATACTGTATGCAGGCAGCTCTGGAATGGAAAATAATCCATAGTAGCTGCAGTTCATAATCTCTAGAATATTATGTTGTTCTGAAATGGAGGATTAAAGTTAAGACTATCCATTACCTTTATTATAAATAATATTGGGTCTATAGGAAGATTTAGGGTTTACCAGAGTAATCCAATACTGTATATGAGGAAAGTTTGCCATGCATATTGGACATTTGTGCATGTCTGTGCAGCACACCACTGGAAATAAGGCACAAACAAGGTTTCAGACCGTGGCAAGCTATGCAGCCTACAAAACTATAGCCACAACTTATGTAACCACTTACTACAATGTACTTTTACTTGTCAGAAAACCTACTGGTAAAAGGCTAAGTGATCTCAGGGTCTGTAGTCTCAATGCACTTGACCAGCACCACCTACGGGACATGTTCCATACTTCCTTCGGGGCTAAAGAGGAATCACATGTCTGTGCTTGGGAAAGGATGTCAAAATGTGCCTAATTTGTAAAAGGTTCGTAAGCACGTTATTGGCATTGATCAGTATACTTTTTTCACACGTGACATTATCAATATGACAATGGGTTTGCCTTCAAAATATTTTATTTGGCAAATGAAATGACATTGGTTTGTGCAAGGTTTAAATCAAATACATACAGGTAAATAAACCAAACATTTGAGGCCATGTTTCCGTAGACCAGACAATGAGCAATTATTCACATATGGTATCATTGGCGATAGAGTGAAACACAGTCAGTGTAATAAATGAATAGAAATGGGCATTTCAGTACAGCTGAATAATTCAGTGACATTGTAGACCATATTATGAGACAGAACAGCAACATCCTCTGATATCCTGTCCCTGGATTAGCATAGCAAGTACATCAATTCACTTTATGTATAGGTTGTATTGCCTTAAATTCTATCCACCTTCCACAGCACATTTACAGGAACATCATATCTTCATTGTTTTGATGCAAGTGGCCTTACCTTTTCTGAAGTGAAGACTGATGTCCCAGCAGGCTTTGTTGAAAATTACATTTAGTAGAAACTTCAGATGTTTTTTGCCAGACATCTATCTGATCAAGGCCAATCACTGGCACTCAGAATTATATCATTCTTAAAGTAGCAAACAGCATAACTAGACTGCTCTCACCTTTGCTATGTTACTTATATAGGTTCTGCAGAAGAAAAAAACCGAAGGAAAATAAAGAAATCGCTGTCAGGTCAGACTAATTGGACACAATGACGTCCATCATTAATTTAATAGTGCCTTTGCAAATTATTCAGACCCTTTGACTTTCCACATTTTGTCAGGTTAAAGCCTTATTCTAAAATTGATTAAATATTATTTGTTTTAGCAATCTACACAATACCCCATAACGACAAAGTGAAAACAGGTTTACATATTTTTTACAAATGTATATATAAAATAAAAACCTTATTTATGTAAGTATTCAGATCCTTTGCTATGATACGAAATTGAGCTCAGGTGCATCCTGTTTCCATTGATCATCTTTGGGGTGTTGCTACAACTTGGGAGTCCACTTGGGGTAAATGCAATTGATTGGACATAATTTGGAAAGGTACACACTTGTCTATTTAAAAAGGTCCCACAGTTGACACTGCATGTCCAAGCAAAAACTAAGCCATGAGGTCGAAGCATGGGTATCAAAACATTTCTGCAGCATTGAAGGTCCCCAAGAACACAGTGGACTCCATCTTTCTTAAATGGAAGACGTTTGGAACCACCAAGACTCTTTATAGAGCTGGCTGCCTGGTCAAACTGAGCAATCGGGGGAGAAGGGCCTTGGTCAGGTAGGTGACCAAGAGCCCGATGGTCACTGACAGAGTTCTAGAGTTCCTCTGTGGAGGACAACCATCTCTGCAGCACTCTACCAATGAGGCATTTATGGTAGAGTGGCCAGACGGAAGCCACATGACAGCCTGCTTGGAGTTTGCCAAAAGGCACCTAAAGGACTCTCAGACCATGAGAAACAAGATTCTCTGGTCTGATGAAACCACGATTGAACTCTTTGGCCCGAATGCCAAGCTTCACGACTTGAGGAAACCTGGCACCATCCCTACAGTGAAGCATGGTACTGGCAGCATCATGCTGTGGGGATGTTTTTCAGCATCAGGGACTTGGAGACCAGTCAGGATCGAGGGAACGATGAACGGAGCAAAGTACAGAGAGATCTTTGATGAAAACCTCCTCCAGAGCGCTCAGGACCTCAGACTGGGGTGAAGGTTCACCTTCCAACAGGACAACGATCCTAAGCACACAGCCAAGACAACGCAGGAGTGGCTTCGGGACAAGTCTCTGAATGTCATTGAGTGGCCCAGCCAGAGCCTTGACTTGAACCCGATCAAACATCTCTGGAGAGACCTGAAAATACCTGTGCAGCAACGCTCCCCATCCAAACTGACAGAGCTTGAGGGGATCTGCAGAGAAGAATGGGAGAAACTGTGCCAAGCTTGTCAAAGGTGAGGGTCTGAATACTTATGTAAATTTCACTTTTTTTTTTTTATAAATTAGAAAAAAATTCTAATAACCTGTTTTTGCTTTGTCATTATGGGGTAGTGTGTGTAGATTGAAAAAAAATATATTGAATCAATTTTAGAATAAGGCAAAATGTAGAAAAAGTCAAAGGGTCTGAATACTTTCCTAAGCCACTGTATATTAACATTGTCCTGTTCATTTCAGAGTTGCTCGTTGCAGACACTCATAGTGAGGTTTTTCTTCAGAATTCCTTTCGACTGCAAGGGGCATACCATAGTGATGCTTTATGGTTACAGGGTCCGACTACAAGGTCTGAGAAATAAGAGAAAATGTTGTGGTCACTGACATTTATTTGAATTCTACTTTAGCAACAACAGTTAAAAGGGACAACCAGTTTGATTATTTTCACTAACTAACACAGAATAGCATTGCGCATAGTACAGTCAGTGAACCAATGGAAAGTTCAATTTTTTTTTTAAAAGGAGCAACAATTCCAAGGTTATGTTCATGAGTATATATATATATATATTCCACATCTTCTTTTCTGGAGGGTGCTGTAAAGAGTGACAGATATTACATGGCACAATTGTAAAAGAAAACATTGTTCAGGTATTTTGGTCCATGCTGCACTACCTTACCAAATGCTGTTTTCTTTGAACTTTTTCTCTTGTTCCTGTATTAAAATACCATTCAATCATTTAAAGAGAAAATAACTACTTGCTTAAGAGGCTGAACATGGATACACACAAAAGTATAGTAATCAATAAGCATGGTACTGTACGTTACCTTAAGTAAAGAAAAGTTGAGATGAATGAAGAAATTATTCAACACAAAAAGAACTGCAGCACAAGCTTCAACATTTCTGAAGATTCATCACTTAAGAACGTCTCATATCTTTCAGTGGAAGTTTGATTTCCTTATCCATTCAAGTTCTGCCACTATATTACGCAGGTTGGCATTTATTGGGATGATTTATGTACTGGAGGCAACTCTGCAGTGGTCACTAGGTGGCACAGCCACAAAGTCATAATATATAACCTTACATTTTTACGATATAGCCAATTATGACTTTGCAGTTGGCCCATCTAACGGAAATCACTCAGTTCTGCCTCCAGGGCAAGATTCATGACAATAAACATCAACCTGCCCAAGGCAACAGGGCTTAGTTTTCTAATCAGAGGGATGTGTTGGTTACTATTTGTTCCCCTCTAATGTACACCCTAATCCCATCAACTACCTAAAATACCCACCCTCCAATGGCCTGCGTTCTAGTGGGATCTGTTAATCAAAATTTAAATCAAACAGCTCTAAGCCCAGCACTTCTGTTGGGAGATCCAGGGTCTCTGTTGAGATACCCAGAGTATCTGATGGGTTATCCAATTGTATGGGGGCATTCTCAGGCGCATCTTCCTTGGGCTGTGGGTCAGACCCACGCTCAGTCTCCATTGACTCCTTTGTGTCCGTTTCAATGGTGTTACTGTTGTCAAGAGCTGGGAGCTCCGTTTGGATTTGCTCTGTTTGTGGGGCCGTAGCCTCCAATGTTTCGCTGCTCTTTAAGTAATTCGGAGCAGCTTTGGACTCTATGACTGCTTTAGTGGACATGGCAGTGCTGGTGGTGGATGTGGTACTGCTGCTATAAAATATGTCAAATAAATCTTGTGCTTTTGCGGCAGCTAGGCTAGACTTCGGTTTTTCTGATTTCTTCATCACCTCACTTGGGGGTCTCTGCATGAAAGGAGGGGGTGTGACCATCACTGGGACATTCTGCTCACTCTCAGGGACTCCTGGTGCAGATACATCCGACTCCATGGTCATCATTATCAGGACAGGTGGGGGAGGCAGGGGAGTCTTGAACTCCGACATCACTGCTGAAGGAGTGGACGTGGGGGCTTGACTAACAGACTCCATTGTGGAAACTTTCTTTTTGTCTGGTGTAAAATGGGGACCTGGCTTCCAGGTGCCATCTGCTGACTCCAGTTCCTCACCACAGAACGCCTTGGAAATGATGTCTGCTGCCAGTACAGGGTCCTTTATAGGCTGGTTCTGTATGACAGGCAGAGGCGTCTCTCCACTGGCACCGGGGGGTTTGATAGAGGGGAAGGTGTTGAGAGGGGCCGGTTTAGCATAGACCCAGGGCCCAAGTCCGGAGGACTTTCTCAGGACCACGGAGGGAGCAGGAAGGTTTGGGCGTATTTTCCCAGAGTTGAAGGGTACCCATGTGTTAGTTGGGGGGATGACTGTCTTTCCTGACAGCTTGATAGCAATGCTCTTGGCTGCGGCCACAGACTTTGAAAACGCATCCGGGTCGTCATCCTCTTCAGCGTCTGCCTCATCTTCCTTCAGGAACTCAGCAGCCACTCTCTCGGCCTCCTTCGCAAGCTCATTTTCTAGTTTTTTCTTCCAACTGAACTTGCCAAAAGCAGACGGAGCCTTTGGCTCTACTTTGGTTGTTTCCTCACTTTTCTTGCGCAGCTTTGCTCTCAATGCTGGATTAGGCCCACAGAACACTTTGGGAGGCTCACCGGGTTTCTCAGGCTCAGACTGCTTTCTAGATCCTGACTTCTCATCTTCCCTTTGACGCTCACCCTGGTCTTTCCTTGATTGTCTTTCCTCCTTTTCATTCTTAGGTTTCCCATCCTCCCTCTCTGATCTACACCTCGCCTCCTCTTTCTTGCTATATTTGGGGTTGGGCTCTTTCCCCTTACCATATCTGGACCGGTCTTCCTCCTCCTCATTATGCCTCCAACTAAACTTGGGTCTCTCCTCTACCCTGCTAGACCTAGGCCTCTCTTCCTCCTCCCTGCGATTTTTTAACCACTCCTCCTCCTCGCTATGCTTGTATCTCTCTTCATCCTTCTTACTGTACTTGGGCCACTCTTCCCCCTCCTTGCTATGTTTATATCTCTCCTCTTTCTTGCTGTACAAAGACCTCTCGTCTTCCTCCTTTTTGCTATACTTGGCCCTCTCTTCTTCCTCCTCCTCCTCCCTCTTGTAATATTTGTACTTCTCCTTTTTGCTGTGCTTCGCCTTCCCCTCTTTCACCATGTGTTTGAACTTCTCATTGTCCTTTCCCTTGTCCTTTTTGCTGTGTTTATGTTTCCCTTCCTCCTTCTCTTTGCTCTTTTTGGATTCTTCCTCTTCGTGTTTGCGTTTGAGCTCAGAGTGCTTTTTGTCACCAACTTCCAACGTGAGTCCAGCCTGACGATCCAGGTTCCTTCTCTGTTCGTAGAGTGGATACTCATACATTCGTTTCTAGCAGAAGGACCAAACACATAGGTAAATCATTAAAGTTAAAAATAATAATAATACAAAATAAAAACTGTCCCTAAAATTAGACTTAAAGGGACAGTTCATCCAAGAGTTCTTACCTTGTTGGCAGTGTATGGACAAGGACAGAGTGCAATCCACAATGAGTTTGTTTACCTAGCCACCAACACCAAACACTAACAGAATTTTCTAACCAAAAAACAACGTTAATCAATGTACCCAATATTAGCATGTATGAAATTTCATGCCCAAATCATCTCATAAATTCAAACCAAGTCATTGAACTTTAGACTTTAAATGATTTTAGAAAATGCTTAAATTAGCAGTTGGTGACAGTGGCTAGGTGAACATACTTAAACTTGTATTGCAACCTCTACTGTAGGAAAACATAGTTCACCTAAATTACAAAATGATACATGTCTAAGTTATCCAAAGTAGCAGACCAGGGTTCAAATAGTATTTTAAATACTTTGCTTGAGGCTGCCTGGGGTGTCAAATGAGGTACTATTTTATGATTTCTATTGCACCAGGCAAGCTCCTTTTAAACATTTCAGATACTATTTGATCATAGGCCTGCAAAGTAGACAAAAGACTACTGTGTGCACAAAGCAATAACAAAACGCAGCAGGAAACCGAACCAGGTTTCCGAATTTCAAATTTGTAAACATCCTTAATGTAGCCCTAGTGAAATAATATCCTACTCCCAACTAGTAATGGCCTACCTTGTATTTCTCATTGTGAGTATGACTCGTGGCATGATCTTCAGCACAAATTGCATCCCCGTAAAACTCCTCGCACAGCTGGCAATAATATCCCCTCACAGGCACCAAAAACTCAGATCCTATGAGAGAAAAAGAGAGAGGTTTTTAAAAATACCTAATGGTCACAGGAAACAATCATTGATTATTACCTTTACTGTGCTCTCCATGGAAGAACCTGTTATAAAAGTAGATTGTTATAAAATGTAGGTCCGTTACTTGGAGAGTATAAGTACATTCAGTAAACATGGACATATAAACATCAACATTTGTAATTGACTAACGGTTGCCCAAAATGACCCCCTTTACATTGCATATAGAAATCAATGTTTATTTCTTACTTCTTATGCATAGTTTTGTATTCAGTGACTGCAAACTGTGGCAGTGATCCAGCACAAAGAGCCTAAAAGTAAAAGATTGCTAACAACATTTAACAGTACATTACAAATATTTAGAAAAAGGGAAATGTATAAAAACAGAAATTCAAGTTTGTACCTTTAGCAGGTTTAGTCATTTTCTCCCCTGAAGAGTAAATCTTATTAATCTCATTGTTGGAGGAACTTGACGTCCATGGTCGATTGTAAGGATCCTGAGTCTGCACAGTGCCAATGAAAAAAGAATGCATAAACAATTTGCTGTAAAAATACAAGACTGCACAATTCAAAAAAACAAAAAATGCCACGTTGGAAAGGTAAAGGAAATTCAACCAGATATGGGGACAAAGAACAAAAACAGGAGACCGCATTTTCATGATAGTAAACAAAAGCTCTTCAAGTCACTGACTGAACGACCAAGAAGGGTCCAGCTGCAGCCAATAAGTCCTTAGCAGAGAGCACAAGAATCCTTGCCGATTTCCACATCACATCTGCTGCGTTCATTTCAAGGTAGCTAACTAGCTAGCTAGCGGACTTCATAGCTAACAGGGCCTGTAAAGAGATGTGTCCATCCAAGTGTTTAATAAATAGCAATTTAATTATTAAGTTAAATGTAAACTTCACTATCTAGCTAGCTAGACAGGATTAACTGAAGTGTTGAATTGGATGATGATACCTTTCCCAAAACAATGACACAATGCTAGGTCATAATTCATTATTAAATATTAGTTCCGGCCATGCAATTTAATTGATTATCTTGAGCTCCAGCTGTGCTGGTAAAGGCATGAACAGCACGACTACCTGACCACTCAATCGCAAATGTATGATTAAAGACTTGTACATTAAGCAACACTGTCTAGCTAACACATTTCTTTATTGCATAGCCTTTTGCTTGTTCTCTGTAGTCTGTACGTTATGTGACAAGTTCCACAGCAAGACTCCGGAACTGCTGGAGCTGGAGTCTTATTGGAACATTCTATAAATGGTACACAAACCTTTCGGTGCGATTTGCTGTGCAAGTGTGTGAAAAAATCGAACATGGAACCACAAGTGACATTGCAGCTTTTGCACCAGTGGTTCCCAGCGTCATAGTATTCAAACAGGTCTGCTGGATGCTCAGGAGGCTGGGTACTGGCTGGGGATTTCTTAGTAGAGGCTCTTATGGACAATGATGCTGCCTAATGAAGAACAGAAGTTACACAAGTCAGCAAAAGAGCTAAATAAGCCTAGAGGAAGCAGGCAAAAAAAATACTGAAACACGGTATTAAAACGACAAAACACAAAGAGAATTTTACGATGTTCCCCAAACATTGAAATTTCAAAAACGCTCACCTTGACAACATAGGAGATCTGTGTTCCAGCCTTGAGGGAGTTACTCAGGTTATGTCAGAGAATCCTGTTTTTAAGGCTAATATTTGACTCGCATTGTCATATTCTTGTACGCTTATCTCCTCCAATTAATGGTCAAAATTACATTTTAAATACTGATCTGTGAGTTGAGCAAAAAAAGTTGTGAGAAATGAGTGCACGATGAGTTGTTCAGAGACCATGAGTGGAGTGGAAAAACATCAAATAGGATATTTCAGGAGATTTACTCCTCGCAACAAAACAGCTACAATTCAGAGTTGAGTTTCCAATGAGATCCATTTGACTTTCGTGTATTCTCATCTTCAAATATTGGATATGGAAAATATGTAACAACAATTATTTTAATTGAATACCCATGTTTAAGTGTTCTAATAAATTAGAGATACACCATCACCCTATTAACAAATTAGAAATAATTTGATCCAGTGGAAAGGATTAAAACAGTCCACATTATTGGGATCCCTCTCTGTATGCAAAGTATTCATCCCAACTAATCGCTGATCTCCTAGCTAGCCTACATGTTGATGGTGAAAATGCTCTTATGAAATGACAGTTAAACTACAAAGAATGATGTTAATCTTTCAATCCATGAAAGTAAATACCCTACATCCAAGCTTCTAACAAACATCTTACCTGACTGTGGCATCTCCAGAAACTCTTTCAGAGAAAAAGTTTGACATGGTGGTGGTCTTTCATAAACAAATACTGTGAGGGTGAGACATCAGAGAAGATGTAACCCTATGCTTAAATCACAACTGTTTGCCATATGAAACTGAACAGGTTTCCACATAAGTTGCAGGTTTAAAACATGATCATTTGTAAACATGCAGGCATTTGTAGACCAATTTTGAGATTAGTTGGGTCAGACATTGGCATACAAAGAGGGAACTTTTAAACCGAGGAGTCAAACTCTGCCTCTTGGACAACAACAACAGATGACATAGCACACGGTCTGTCCAGGTAAGCCTGAGCAGTATGTGCACCACACATTGTTTAACCCCATATATGATGTATAAGCAAAAAGGCTGAATGCCAGGTATTCAAAGTACACTTTATATACAAAAGTATGTGGACACACTTCAAATTAGAGGATCAACGTGGCACTGTCATAGGATGCCACCTTTCCAACTAGTCAGTTCATAAAACTTCTGCCCTGCTAGAGCTACCCCAACCAACTGTATGTGCTGCTATTGTGAAGTGGAAAAGTCTAGGAGCAACAACGGCTCAGCCGCAAAGTGGTAGGCCACACAAGCTCTGTCCTCAGTTGCAATACTCACTACCGAGGTCCAAACTGCCTCTGGAAGCAACGTCAGCAAAAATGAAAAAAATAAATAAATTAAATCCGTTATTTTACCAGGTAAATTGACTGAGAACACGTTCTCATTTGCAGCAACGACCTGGGGAATAGTTACAGGGGAGAGGAGGGGGATGAATGAGCCAATTGTAAACTGGGGATTATTAGGTGACCGTGATGGTTTGAGGGCCAGATTGGGAATTTAGCCAGGACACCAGGGTTAAGACCCCTACTCTTACGATAAGTGCCATGGGATCTTAAATGACCTCAGAGAATCAGGACATCCGTTTAACATCCCATCCGAAAGACGGCACCCTACACAGGGCAATGTCCCAAATCACTGCCCTGGGGCATTGGGATATATTTTTAGACCAGAGGAAAGAGTGCCTACTACTGGCCCTCCAACACCACTTCCAGCAGCATCTGGTCTCCCATCCAGGAACTGACCAGAACCAACCCTGCTTAGCTTCAGAAGCAAGCCAGCAGTGGTATGCAGGGTGGTATGCTGCTGGCTAAATAACTGTTCGTCAGCAGCTTCATGAAATGGGTTTCCATGGCCTAAGATCACCATGCACAATGCCAAGCGTCAGCTGGAGTGGTGTAAAGCTCGACACCATTGGACTCGGGAGCAGTGGAAACTCGTTCTCTGGAGTGATGAATCACGCTTCACCATCTGGCAGTCCGACAGACAAATATGGGTTTGGCAGATGCCAGGAGGACGCAACCTGCCTCAATGTATAGTGCCCACTGTAAAGTTTGGTGGATGAGGAATAATGGTCTGAGGCTGTTAATGATTTGGGCTAGTCCCCTTAGTTCTTAAATCTTGGCATACAATGACATTCTAGATGACTCTGTGCTTCCAACTTTGGGCCAACAGTTTGGGGAAGGCCCTTTCCTGTTTCAGCATGATAATGCCCCCATGCACAAAGCGAGGTCCATACAGAAATGGTTTGTCAAGATCGGTGTGGATGAACTTGACTGGCCTGCAGAGCCCTGACCTCAACCCCATCGAACATATTTGTGATGAATTGGAACACCAACTGCAAGTCAGGCCTAATCGACCATCATCAGTGACCAACCTCACTAATGCTTGTGGCTGAATGGAACCAAGTCCCCGCATCAATGTTCCAACATCTAGTGGCAAGCCATCCCAGAAGAGTGGAGGTTGTTATAGCAGCAAAAGGGGGATCAACTCCATATGAATGCCCATGATTTTGGAATAAGATGTTCAACGAGAAGGTGTCCACATACTTTTGGTCATGTAGCGCAATTACTGCTTACTGGTATTTAATGAATCAGACAAGGGCAAGTATACATTTAAATCAAAACCGTACCTTTTGAATAGTTACTTATGTCATTTAGACTCATATCATGAAATAAAGCAACGTTGACCTGTCACTTTCTGCAGAATAATTACATTTCTGCAGCAACAATGTACATGTTTTTCTAAGGTTTTACCAGTACTTCAGCTCTCTGGCTTGTGCCTGGAGCAGCTTACGGAATTCTACCTTGACAGAGGCCTGGACCCCAGGTGATACCTCTCGGCTGCGAGCGTGCTCCTGTTTCTTCTCCTTGTCTGGAGGTGGTGGGTGTGTTGGATGCTCAAGGTCTCCGGAAGCCCTACCCTCTCGCCGGGGCTTGTCAGTTGGTTGTAGACCGAGAATAAGAGCCACTTTGTCAAGCTCGCATCGTTTCTTCTCTGCTACCTCGTGCTCGTTGCGGAGCACAGCGATCTGAGACATGACCTCTTCCTGGAGCCGACTGATCTCTGACAGTAACGGGTCCTTATGGCCATCCTTTTCACGCCGCTTTTTGCGCAGCAGTTCCCCTACAAAGTCAACAATGAAAAATGTATCCAACTGTGCAACAACCTTCTGAATACATTTTTAAATGTAATTAACAAATATAGAAAAGGCTTTGAGATGATTGAAGTACCTTGCTGTTTTCGCAATCTCTCCAGTTCCTTCATGAGATAATCTTTCTTCTTCATGCGGATGTCTCGGTCTCTTCTCAGTTTTTCACGTTCTTCAAGAACCTACAGAATGCAGGAGAATCATTAGAGAACTAGTGTATGCCAAAACAGCATCAAATGACAATACTGTAGGCTTCATTTGAATTTAAGTGGATAGCTGAATACTCCACCTTTTGTTTTTGGCTTTCATTATTTATCTCTTCTAAAACCCTCCTGTCCTTGCCATTATCCTGAGCGGCCATCTTTGATGATGCTATACAGGAATAATGTACAAAATTAGACAGGAGTTACATCATTAAAACTACAGCTTACAGTATTTTCAGAAAGTATTCAGACCACTTGACTTTTCACATTGTTACATTACAGCCCTATTCTAAGAGTACTTATTTTCTCATCAAATCGACAAATTCCCCCATTATGACAAAGCAAAAACAGGTTTAGAACTTTTTGCAAATGTATTAAAATACATTTTTTTAAATTAAATATCACATTTACATAAGTATTCAGACCCTGTACTCAGTACTTTGTAAAGGGTCTGCACCATTGGCAGCGATTACAGCCTTGAGTGTTCCTGGGTATGACGCTACAAGCTTGGCACACCTGTATTTGGAGAGTTTCTCCCATTCCTCTCTGCAGATCCTCTCAAGCTCTGTCAGGTTGGATGGGGAGTGTTGCTGCAAAGTTATTTTCAAGTCTCTCCAGAGATGTCAAATCAAATCAAATGTATTTGTCACATACACATGGTTAGCAGATGTTAATGTGAGTGTAGTGAAATGCTTGTGTTCGATCAGGTTCAAGTCTGGGCTTTGGCTGGGCCACTCAAGGACATTCAGACTTGTCCCGAAGCCACTCCTGCATTGTCTTGGCTGTGTGCTTAGGATCGTTTTCCTGTTGGAAGGTGAACCTTCGCCCCAGTCTGAGGTACTGAGCACTCTGGAGCAGGTTTCCATCAAGGATCTCTCTATACCTTGCTCCGTTCATCTTTAGCTTGATCCTGACTAGTCTCCCAGTCCCTGCAGTTGAAAAATATCCCCCGCAGCATGCTTCTGCCACCACCATGCTTTACAGTAGGGATGGTTCCAGGTTTCCTCCAGACGTGACGCTTGATATTCAGGCTAAAGAGTTCAATCTTCATCAGACCAAATAATCATGTTTCTCATGGTCAGAGTCCTTTAGGTGCCTTTTGGCAAACTCCAAGCGGGCTCTCATGTGCCACTACCATAAAGGCCTGATTGGTGGAATGCTGCAGAGATGGTTGTCCTTCTGGAAGGTTCTCCTATCTCCACAGAGGAACTCTGGAGCTTGGTCAGAGTAACCATTGAGTTCTTGGTCACCTCCCTGACCAAGACCCTTCTTCCTCGATTGCCCAGTTTGGCCAGCTCTAGGAAGAGTCTTGGTGGCTCCAAACTTCTTCCATTTATGAATGATGGAGGCCACTGTGTTCTTGGGGACCTTCAATGCTGCAGAAATGTTTTGGTACCCTTCCCCAGATCTGTGCCTCGACACAATCCTGTCTAGGAGCTCTACGGACAATTTCTTCGACCTCGTGGCTTGGTTTTTGCTCTGACATGCACTGTCAACTATGGGATCTTATCTGGAAAGGTGTGTACCTTTCTAAATCATGTCCAATCAATTAAATTTACCACAGGTGGACTCAATGGACACAAAGTCTTGTAGCAAAGGGTCTGAATAGTTATGACAATAAGGTAGTTCTGTTTTTATTTTCAATACATCTGTCTAAAAAGGGGCCTCCCGAGTGGCGCAGAGGTTCTAAGTCACTGCATCGCAGTGCTAGCTGTGCCACTAGAGATCCTGGTTCGAGTCCAGGCTCTGTCGTGCGGCTGGGTGACCCATGGGGTGGCGCACAATTGGCCCAGCGTCGTCCGGGTTAGGGGAGGGTTTGGCCAGCAGGGATGTTCTTGTCCCATCACGCATTAGCGACTCCGGTGGCGGGCCGGGAGCAATACTGACACGGTCACCAGGTGTACAGTGTTTCCTCTGACACAATGGTGTGGCTGGCTTTCGGATTAAGAAGACATTGTGTCAAGAAGCAGTGCGGCTTGGTTGGGTTGTGTTTCAGAGGATGCAAGGCTCTAGACCGTCGCCTCTCCCGAGTCCGTACGGGAGTTTCAGCAATGGGACAAGACTAACTACCAATTGGTTACCACAAAATTGGGGAAAATGAAAACATGCTTAAAAAACTGTTTTCGCTTTGTTATTATGGTGTATTGTGTGTAGATTGATGAGGAACATTTGATTTAATCCATTTTAGAATAAGGCTGTAACATAACAAAATGTGGAGAAAGAGAAGGGGTCTGAATACTTTCCGAAAGCACCGTACGTGCTGCAGTTTCATTGATCACCAACCAAATGTATTTATTGAAGAGGAATGAACAAGTAATTAAACATCCACTTATTCAATGGTTTGTTCTCACCTTGTCTTTCACCCCCCTGGTGTAACTCTGGCTGGATGACGTTCAAGTATGGTCTGTCAAACGACGGGGCTTTCGGAAAATCTTCAATGGGAGATTGAGGAAGCATGCCCATAGATGGAGGTGGGTACATCGGCCACTGTTGGGGCATGTACGGCCAGTTCCCATACTGCCCAAAGCCATGAGGTGGATAGTTGGGTGGTACCAGACCACGTGTCTGGGCTTGGGCGTAGGCAGGAATGGAGATAGAAGGGTGGGTGGGTGTCACTGGAGTAGTTTCAGTCTTCACCTCTCCGCCGCCTCGAGTCTTCCCATGGGTGCTGCGTCTGTCAGATGGGGGTGACTTCTTCTGGCTCCTTCTGTTATCAAGGCTGCTGCTCAGGCTCCTGCTACGACTCGGGCTGTTGCTTTCGCTATGACTGCTACCACTGCTGGAGCTGCTCCCACTGTGGCTATTATGCATGCCCCTGCTCCTGCCTGAGCTTCTTGAAGAGTCACGGTGACCCCGCCTCCTCCCAGGATAAGGGGAAGGGGGTTTCGAAGGGGGCCTCGTTCCATGCAGACGCTCCTGAGTCCTGGCAGCCATCTTGCTGATCTCCGTCACCCCCAGATCCAGCCCAATGGTTTTGAGGAGGTCCTGGATCTTCTCGTACTCCTCCACGTCTTGCTTCTCCTTCCCTTCCAGTGGTCCTGTTCCTAGTGGGTAGTCATTAGGCTCTTCAACCTTGATATTATGGTCAGGGGTGGCAGAGGACCTGCTTTGATGCTGATACCTCATGTCCACCTGTTGCTGACGAGAGCTTCTCTGATCGACAATACCAGGATGGGCCTCTAGGTGCTGTGAGGCGCCATAGCTTGCCGGCTCACTCATAATATCACCATAGAGCTCTGACAGACTGTGTTGTTGACGGGGAACTCCTGCTGGAGTCTGAGACCTGCCCTTCTCTAGATCATCTTCATCGCCATAAAGGAACTTCTCCTCATCATCAATGTCTGGTACCCTCTTCCTTTTCTCCTCTTGCGGTGCAGATGCACCTCCCAACAAGCCAAGGATCCCTGCAATCCCACTGGGATCAAGTCTGCCCTGGGCCATGCGTGGGTCCTCTCTCAGTTCTCCCAGCATGGTGGCCAACATGTTAGGGTCCATGCCTTTCATAGCTGAGAGGAGACGCTCTGCCTCAGCACCAGGGGTAACTCTTGGAGAATCACTGTTCTGCAAAACAAAAAACGAAAGAACAATATATGTTGAACAAATTAATCATGATAATCATTTAGATAAAAGAAAAAAGGTAATTGTGGGATGACAGGGTTAGAATGAGTATGAAGATCGGTAATACACGACACAGCTATATACTACATAATTAATTTAACACACAATAAAATGGCATATGTCCCCTACCTGCACAAATGGGGGGGAGTCAGTCTCCGAGTCCATGCGCCTCTTCAGGATGGACTTTGTGGGCATGTTCATGTCTTCCATCTCTTTGTGGCGACGGGCCAACTCCAGCTCCTTGAACCTGCTCATCTTCTTTATCTTATTACCGCCTCCCTTGCTGCTCCTGCTACTGTTGCTACTGCTACTACTGCTAATGCTGGTACTGACACTGCGGCTCCTACTCTTGTGTGGACCAACACTCTTTGCTCTGCTTATACTGCGGGCCTGTCCATAGCTCTGGCCACGACTCCCGCTCCTGCTTCGGGACCTGCTTGGCAGACGGCTCTTGCTCCGTCCCCCCATTTCAGGGCTGCGGCTTCGGGCCCGGCTTTTACTCTGTCCCCCGAATTCAGGGCTGCGGCTTCGGGCATGGCTTTTGCTCCGTCCTACCATTGCAGGGCTGCGACTTCGGGCACGGCTTTTACTCCGTCCCCCCAATGCAGGGCTGCGACTTCGGGCACGGCTTTTATTCCTTCCCCCCATTGCAGGGCTGCGAGTTCTGGCACGGCTTTTACTATGTCCCCCCATTGTAGGGCTGCGACTACGAGGACGGCTCTTGCTCCGTCCCCTGATTCCCGGGCTGCGACTACGATGTCGGCTTCTCCCTCTGCTGGGACTCTGCCTCCTGGGGCCACGGTCGTCAGGGCCATCGTAACTGGACCTCTTTGGCAGGTAAGGAGGGTAGTCTCTTGAGGGTAGCCCTGCCCCAGGTGGTCCAGTCAATTCATTGCCCACAGTGATTACCAGACTGTGGTCTGTGGGGATGCCACCACGGGGAGAAGAATGAGAGCTCTATTGACAGAAACAGATTTGTAATCAAATCCCTTAACTGTAATCAGTTTCATTACAATAAATAGTTTGACAGGATTTTGAAGTTATTAGACACAGCATTTCGGCAAATTAATGCATTGCTCCAGTGAAAAGGAAATAGGAGCCAATGCAAGGGACAGGGCAACTTCCAGTTTCACTGTAAATTAAAATTGTACCTGCGCTGTAAGCTGGTTAACAATAAACAGTGACAAATAGTAATGATAACTAGCCTAGTTAGCTAGCTAACCAATGCGCTATGCAAACAGACAACATGCACGATTTTTTTTTAAAAGCTACATTTACCAATGTAATTAGCAAGTGGCAGACTAGTCGGCTAGACAGTATCCCGCACTTGATTATTGCACTTACTTCTCTTGGGGGAGGGCCGCTGCCCCAATATTCACCGCCTGGACCTCTGTGACTTACTGAATCGGGAGAAGGATACCTCCTGAGCGGTGGAGAACGCCTGTACGGGTCTGGAGGCCCGTCATGGTAACCCTGAAAAGGAGGTCTGGGCCTGCCTCTTTCTTCTCTAAACGGTGGCCCAGGATAAGGCCGGACAGGAGTAGGACCACGGCCCTCGCACTGCTGCGGGTACCCTCCTCGAGGTGGAAGAGGCCGACCACGATACATATTTCACTGTTAAATTGGCCCTTTTCTATCAATTACAGCTACTTGCTACCGCAGTGATTTCATGCACATTTACTTTTTTTTATTACTTACAGTCTGCAGTTGGTGATAACAAATGCAAGCTACCATGTAGCTATTTGAATTTGAGTGTTGAACGAACAACTCAGCGCTCAATTTGTTGTGATTTCCGGCCTGCTTGAACCTTCTTCTTTGGTATTACTGGCGGTCGGCAAAACAACGTGAAAGATGCATGTCGCCACCTACCGTGCTGAAGTGTGTGGTTGAAAAAGGTTTACATACTGTAAATCCTCCTACCCAATCCCGTACTACTAAGAAAATGGCAAGAGCCATACTAATTCCATCCATCGCCGTAAAATAACACGCCCCAAATCCATCTCAATATCTCTACACCTCATTGCATTGGTCTGAATAATATGCGTCTAAAGTAAACCCAGACAAATTGATACAAGCAAGTAAGATGTTTTTATTTTTGGCTGAAAAGGGGTTACAATTTTGTTTAAAGTGAAAACACTTGGTTTGAGTTGTATTCTATTTGTGTAATCATCAAAACCTCTAACTTTTATCTAACTGGCTTGCTTCTGAAGCTAGTTTAGCAGGGTTGGTCCTGGTCAGTCCCTGGATGGGAGACCAGATGCTGCTGGAAGTGGTGTTGGAGGGCCAGTAGGAGGAACCCTTTACTCTGGTCTAAAAAATTATCCCAATATCCCAGGGCAGTTATTGGAGACATTGCAAAAATAGTTTTTTAGAAACGTTTGAAAATGTGTTAAAACTGAAATATTACATTTACATTGTTATGCAGACCCTTTACTCAGTACTTTGTAAAGGGTCTGCACCTTTGGCAGCGATTACAGCCTTAAGTCATCTTGGGTATAATGCCACAACCTTGGCACACCTGTATTTGGGAAGTTTCTCCCATTCCTCTCTGCAGATCCTCTCAAGCTCTGTCAGGTTGGATGGGGAGCGTCACTCCACAGCTCTTTCCAGGTCTCTCCTGAGATGTTCGACCGGGTTCAAGCCCGGGCTCTGGCTGGGCCACTCAAGGACATTCAGAGACTTGTCCCGAAGCCACTCCTGCATTGTCTTGGAAGTTTGCTTAGGGTCGCTGTACTATTGGAAGGTGAACCTTTGTCCCAGTGTGAGGTCCTGAGCGATATGGAGCAGGTTTTGATCAAGGATCTCTCTGTACTTTACTCCGTTCATCTTTCCCTCTATCCTGACTAGTTTCTCAGTCCCTGCCGGTGAAAAAACATCCCTAAAGCATGATGCTCCCACCACCATGCTTCACCGTAGGGATGGTGCCAGGTTTACTCCAGACGTGACGCTTGGCATTCAGGCCAAAGAGTTCAATCTTTGTTTCATCAGACCAGATAATCTTCTTTCTCATGGTCTGAGAGTCTTTAGGTGCCTTTTGGCAAACTCCAAGAGAGCTGTCATGTGCCTTTTACTGAAGAGTGCCTTCCGTCTGACCACCCTACCATAAAGCCCTGATTGGTGGAGTGCTGCAGAGATGATTGTCCTTCTGGAAGGTTCTCCCATCTCCACAGAGGAACTCTGGAGCTCTGTCAGAGTTACCATTGGGTTCTTGGTCACCTCCCTGACCAAGGCCCTTCTCCACCATTTGCTGTGTTTGGCTGGGCGGGCAGCTCTAGGAAGTCTTTGTGGTTCCAAACTTCTTCCATTTATGAATGATGGAGGCCACTGTGTTCTTGGGGACCTTCAATGCCGCAGAACATTTTTGGAACCCTTCCCCAGATCTATGCCTTGACACAATCCTGTCTCTGAGCTCTATGGACAATTCTTCCGACCTCATGGCTTGGTTTCTGCTCTGACAGGCGCTGTCAACTGTGGGACCTTATATAGACAGGTGTGTGCCTTTCCAAATCATGTCCAATCAATTGAATTTACCACAGGTGGACTTACATTTGCAAAAATGTATGAAAAATGTTTTTTCGCTTTGTCATTATGGGGTATTGTGTGCAGATTGAGGAAAAAAAGTGTATTTAATCCATTTTAGAATAAGGCTGATCATCACTGATCCTCCACCAAATTTCACAGTGGGTGCGAGACCTGGAGAGGCCTACAAGCCACAGTGTCTCGCACCCACTGTGAAATTTGGTGGAGGATCGGTGATGATCTGGGGGTGCTTCAGCAAGGCTGGAATTGGTCAGATTTGTCTTTGTGAAGAACGCATGAATCAAGCCACATACAAGGTTGTCCTGGAAGAAAACTTGCTTCCTTCTGCTCAGACAATGTTCCCCAACTCTGAAGATTTTTTTTAAAAAACAGGACAATGCTCCATGCCACACAGTCAGGTCAATCAAGGTGTGGATGGAGGACCACCAGATCAAGACCCTGTCATGGTCAGCCCAATCTCCAGACCTGAACCCCATTGAAAATCTCTGGAATGTGATCAAGAGGAAGATGGATGGTCACAAGCCATCAAACAAAGCCGAGCTGCTTGAATGTTTGCGCCAGGAGTGGCATAAAGTCATCCAACATCAATGTGAAAGACTGGTGGAGAACATGCCAAGACGCATGAAAGCTGTGATTGAAAATCAGGGTTATTCCACCAAAATATTGATTTCTGAACTCTTCCTAAGTTAAAACATCGGCATTGTGTTGTTTAAAAATAAATATCAACTTAATTTCATTGCATTATTCAAGGTCTGATAACACTGCATGTTTTCCACAAATCAATGCTCTAAAGGATAATATTTTTATTTGGAATTTGGAATTTGGAATTTGAATTAGTTTCGAGAATAAAACAAAATGTTTCATTTTACCCAAACATATACAGTTGAAGTCAGACGTTTACCTTAGCCAAATACATTTAAACTCAGTTAACAATTTCTGACATATAATCCAAATTCAAATTCCCTGTCTTAGGTCAGTTAGACCACCACTTTATTTTAAGAAAGTGAAATGTCAGAATAATAGTAGAGAATGATTTATTTCAGCTTTCATTACTTTCATCACATTCCCAGTGGGTCAGAAGTTTACATACACTCAATTAGTATTTGGTAGAATTGCCTTTCAATTGTTTAACGTGGGTCAAACGTTTCAGGTAGCCTTCCACAAGCTTCTCACAATAAGTTGGGTGAATATTGGCCCATTCCTCCTGACAGATCTGGTGTAACTGAGTCAGGTTTGTAGGCCTCCTTGCTCGCACACGCTTTCTCAGTTCTGCCCACAAATGTTCTATTGGATTGAGGTCAGGGCTTTGTGATGGCCACTCCAATACCTTGACTTTGTTGTCCTTAAGCCATTTTGCCACAACTTTGGAAGTATGTGTCATGACGTTGCCCTCTTTGGGTATAGCAAGCCCCATCCCCCTCTCCCTGCCTCCCCCTTGCCTCCTTCAACTAGGCTGCTGTGGTCAGAGAGAGGTCGTAAATTCCTGAGAAGACCCTGCCACGTGGCCCCACAGTATAAGAGGCAGAGTACATTTTCATAGAGCACAAAGGAATTTCTTCCACCTCACAGAAATTGAGGTACGAACAAATTTCATGTTCCAGAGAAAGTATAAAAGATCGGTGAAGAATCCAGCTACGATCTGGTCCGTTTGTTAACCCTTGGGGAAGCTCATGGGAGGCGGTGTGGCCACATTACCATAACTCTGTTTATATACTAGCCTCAGATATGAGGTTTACATCTAATTGTTGTATAAGATGAATGAGTGAGTATGATACTGTTTGTAAAATTGTGTAATATGATTTTGGACTGTTTAATGAAGGAAAATATAATTCCCTTTTGATTTGAACTAAATCAGAGGACCGCCCCTGAGGGTCAGGCATCCTGGGACAGCCCCTTTTCTGCAATTCCGAATAAAACCCAAATTTGAGAAATTATCACCAGACCATGTTTTTCTCCATTAGGAGAGGATGAAGGTTGTAGACCATTGCTGAATATTTTAACCATACCACGTGGTTAAAACTCTTAGACTATCGATACCGACAGAATGAGAACAAGTCTTTGATATTAATTACTAGTCTGCAGCTAGGAATTCAGTATCATTGAATGCGACGAACGACAACCGCCGAAACATTAATTCTATAACAAATGAATGTCACTCTGAACTATCCCCTCTAACCAAGACAGAGAGGGAGAGAGAGGACGAAACTCTCCAACAGAAACAAACTTTTCAACAGCGATCAAGACGACACACTTAGCGTAAATATACACTGCTCAAAAAAATAAAGGGAACACTAAAATAACACATCCTAGATCTGAATTAATGAAATATTCTTATTAAATACTTTTTTCTTTACATAGTTGAATATGCTGACAACAATATCACACAAAAATTGTCAATGGAAATCAAATTTATCAACCCGTGGAGGTCTGGATTTTGAGTCACACTCAAAATTAAAGTGGAAAACCACACTACAGGCTGATCCAACTTTGATGAAATGTCCTTAAAACAAGTCAAAATGAGGCTCAGTAGTGTGTGTGGCCTCCACGTGCCTGTATGACCTCCCTACAACGCCTGGGCATGCTCCTGATGAGGTGGCGGATGGTCTCCTGAGGGATCTCCTCCCAGACCTGGACTAAAGCATCCGCCAACTCCTGGACAGTCTGTGGTGCAACGTGGCGTTGGTGGATGGAGCGAGACATGATGTCCCAGATGTGCTCAATTGGATTTAGGTCTGGGGAACGTGCGGGCCAGTCCATAGCATCAATGGCTTCCTCTTGCAGGAACTGCTGACACACTCCAGCCACATGAGGTCTAGCATTGTCTTGTATTAGGAGGAACCGAGGGCCAACCGCACCAGCATATGGTCTCACAAGGGGTCTGAGGATCTCATCTCGGTACCTAATAGCAGTCAGGCTACCTCTGGCGAGCACATGGAGGCCCAAAGAAATGCCACCCCACACCATGACTGACCCACCGCCAAACCGGTCATGCTGGAGGATGTTGCAGGCAGCAGAACGTTCTCTACGGCGTCTCCAGACTCTGTCACGTGCTCAGTGTGAACCTGCTTTCATCTGTGAAGAGCAGAGGGCGCCAGTGGCGAATTTGCCAATCTTGATGTTCTCTGGCAAATGCCAAACGTCCTGCACGGTGTTGGGCTGTAAGCACAACCCCCACCTGTGGACGTCGGGCCCTCATACCACCCTCATGGAGTCTGTTTCTGACCGTTTGAGCAGACACATGCACATTTGTGGCCTGCTGGAGGTCATTTTGCAGGGCTCTGGCAGTGCTCCTCCTGCTCCTCCTTGCACAAAGGCAGAGGTAGCGGTCCTGCTGCTGGGTTGTTGCCCTCCTCCACGTCTCCTGATGTACTGGCCTGTCTCCTGGTAGCGCCTGTTGTTCTGGGATTGATTTGCACTTTTTGCACCAAAGTACGTTCATCTCTAGGAGACAGAACGCGTCTCCTTCCTGAGCGGAATGATGGCTGCGTGGTCCCATGAAGTTTATACTTGAGTACTATTGTTTGTACAGATGAACGTGGTACCTTCAAGCGTTTGGAAATTGCTCCCAAGGATGAACCAGACTTGTGGTCTACAATGTTTTTCTGAGGTCTTTGCTTATTTCTTTTGATTTTCCCATTATGTCAAGCAAAGAGGCACTAAGTTTGAAGGTAGTCCTTGAAATATATCCACAGGTACACCTCCAATTGGCTCAAATTATGTCAATTAGCCTATTAAAGCCATGACATAATTTTCTGGAATTTTCCAAGTTGTTTACAAGCAGTCAACTTAGTGGATGTAAACTTCTGACCCACTGGAATTGTGATACAGTGAATTATAAATTAATTAAATAATCTGTCTGTAAACAATTGTTGGGAAAATTACTTGTCATGCACAAAGTAATGTCCTAACGACTTGTCAAAACTATAGTTTGTTAGTAAGACATTTGTGGAGTGGTTGAAAAACAAGTTTTAATGACTCCAACCTAAGTGTATGTAAACTTCTGACTTCAACTGTACCTATAAACAGTAAAACCAAAGAAACTGATACTTTTGCAGTGGTCTCATATTTTTTTACAGAGCTGTATATATACACGCACAGTACCAGTCCAAAGTTTGGACACACCTACTTAAAGGATTTTTAGTTTTTCTGATTATAACATTTTAGAATAGTGAAGACATCAAAACTATGAAATAACACATGTAGTAACCAAAGTGTTACACAAATCAAAACGTATTTTACATTTGAGATTCTTCAAACTAGCCACCCTTTTCATTGAAGACAGTTTTGCACACTCTTGGCATTCTCTCAACCAGCTTCATGAGGTAGTCACCTGGAATTAACCTTTCAAGGTGACTTTCACCTTTCAATTAACAGGTGTGCCTTGTTAAAAGTTAGTTTGTGGAATTCATTTCCTTCTTAATTTGTTTGAGCCAATCAGTTGTGTTGTGACAAGGTGGGGGTGGTATACAGAAGATTGTATTTTACCAAATAGGGCTAAGTCCATATTATTGCAAGAACAGCTCAAATAAGCAAAGAGAAACAACAGTCCGTCATTTCTTTGAAGACCTGATGGTCAGTCAATCTCCTCTGCAGTCTCCTCTGAACAGTTGATGTTGAGATGTGTCTGTTACTTAAACTCTGTGAAGCATTTATTTGGGCTGCAATTTCTGAGGCTGGTAACTCTAATGAACTTCTCCTCTGCAAAAGAGGTAACTCTGGGTCTTCCTTTCCTTTGGTGGTCCTCATTTAGAGCCAGTTTCATCACAGCACTTGATGGTTTTTGCAACTGAACTAGTAAACTTTCAAAGTTATCGAAATTTCCCGGATTGACAGACCTTCATGTCTTAAAGTAATGATGGACTGTAGTTTCTCTTTGCTTATTTGAGCTTTTCTTGCCATAATATGGACTTAGTCTTTTACCAAATAGAGATATCTTCTGGCACTTTTACTGAAACGTTGATTAATGTGCACGGTCTCTGTAAAAAATAAACTCAAACTCACATAAGGAAATCAGTCAATTGAAATGAATTCATTAGGCCCTAATCTATGGATTTCACATGACTGGGCAGGGGCGCAGCCATGGGTCGGCCTGGTCTGATTTAGCAGCCAGATCCAGCCAATCAGAATTAGTTTCCCCCCCCCCCAAAAGGGCTTTTTGGAATATCGCTGTCCATCAATGATTCCCAACCAAATTTATGAGTTTGTGCAATTTTGACAAAAACAATGTCTATACTGTGTTGCCCTAAGAGTTGTGCAATGTTGGTAGAATTTTATTCCAAATTAGTCACAGCTGTAATGACTGTCAACGGCACTTCCACCAAGTATTAACTCAGGGGGGTGGAGACTTATCCAATTATATCAGTATTTTAGATTTTCTTCATTTGTAGGTTGCGTAGATCTGTAGGGGTAAAATAATCAAATTGCATCCCTTTTGGATGTTAAGGCAGCAAACTGATTTTTTTAAGGGGTGTAGACTTTCCAATGTATTAGCCAGGCTACACTGAAAACGTACTGTGTCGAAGTAGTACCAACATGGAATAGGTTCAAGTAGCCTGCCAATCGAATGTATAATTAAAGACACAAGTCATATCTTCATAATAGTCTGGTGTTTATTGTCACACCATAGAAAGATGATCTTTCAGGATTGAAACGATGAAAATAGCAGTACGTTTAGTAACAAGCCTTATGACAGGTGTACATTTATTTTTAAGAAACATTCTTTCAGCGACTAAACACACAACAACAAAAAACTTACCCAGATGCAATTTTTTTTTTTTAGTTCTGAAAATAATCTTTAGGGTGCATTTTCATCGATCTTGACGCTCTGTGCACTACATGTTAATCTCAACAACGTCAGATGTCACAACATGCACACCTCACGGTCACCTATGTACGTCATTTTATATTTCGATCGAAATAATACAGAAACATCACAGAAAAGTATGGTGACAGAACTTCCAAAATTACTACACTGTACATCAACACTGGATTGCACAGATCTTTGTTATTGAATGCTGTATCATTTCCAAAAAGTGACAACAAATTAAAAATGTTCTCTTTTTAAAATCTAATTCAGCTGAACTTGTGTTACCTTTGCTATGTTGGATGTTCAAAACCTAGTCCTGAGACCATCCTAGAAAATGGATAAAGGTAAAGAGACTCCTAGGTAGGTAGGAGGGATAGAAAACTTGGCGCTGGTCAGCAACAAGCAACCTTACAGCTTGGATAGTGAACAAAAAAAAGAGAACATTAAGTTACAGAAATAAAAGGTAAAGTAATACATAAGAGAACCCTGGAGTGGCCAATCTGCTAGCTAACTACTACACTAGAAAAGCTCTAGCAACAGTGTACAAACAAAAGTTACCTCTTGTATACCTGTAGAATTTCCGTTGGATATTTGTGTACTTTGGACAATAAAGTCATCTTCCTTCTTCTTCTTCTGCAGTTAACTTAAAAATTGAGTGAGTATATGTTTTGACAAGAAAGAGACAATGTTAGAATTTCCACTTAACTAACAGACCTTCACTTTTACCGCCATAATTTACAGACAACCTAGTTTGAATGCCTCTTCTATCACAAGTTTTATATCTCAGAGGCTTCAGAGCTGAATGAAATGCCAAGCACATGATATTTTCCAATTATCTAGTTTATTTGTTTCTGTCCAACAAAATTCATACAATAAGTAAAATTCTAGCATTTTATGGATAAACAACATGCTAATCATCAGTATGCTAAAACTTAAAAAAAGAAAAGATTACATACAGCATTTAATCAAAGTGGATACTACCATAACAGAATGTATTATTTGCAATGAAGTAACATTACATCTAAAATCAACCCGTAGGTTGGTATCCAGCGCTCCAGCACAGTAAGGTAACTATGACAACAGAGAAATGAAAATAAAACCACCCTCAATAAAAAAACAAATTCATTGGGCATTTCTTAACTCATCTCAGGACCATTGCTTGCCTCGGTCTCCCACTTCTCCAAAAAGTCCTGCAAGTTCAAGTTGAAAGTATCAATACCTTTACCGGACAGATGAACACCATCTGGCCTGTACAGGCCTGCGTCTGAGCCACACATGATGTTGTCATGGGTCAGAGCAGTGCCACCTAGCTCAGCGATGATGGTGTGAACTCTTCTGTTGATGGCAGCCCTAACATTGTCCACTGCGTCGCTGTCCTCTGTGTGCCTCCAGGAAATCCGGGGCAAGATGTCAGACCAGACCAACAGGCATTGTGGGAAAATGCTCCTCATGGAGGTCAGGTCCTTCTTCACAGATGCCAGAAGGGCCTCAGGGTTGTGGGTGCCCAGGTCATTCCCACCCAGGTGCAGGATGACCACGTCTGGGCTGGGCCACTTGATCTTCAGCTGGTCAAGCTGGGGCAGCAGCTGGGCCCACGTCATGCCCTGTGTGCCCTTCCACCACACCCGCACACTGCTGGGGTCCATGCCCAGCTGCATGCCAATCTCGGGCGACTTGGCCCTCATCTCTGCCCAATATATAAGGGAGTGGCCACAGATCCACACGTTCCTAGGCTCTGTGTTTGCAAAGGTAACTTTGGGAACTTTCCCTGTAAAAACGCAACAATAACACAGGGTACATGTGTGGGTTATCATCACAGGGGCTCTGCGAGGTTGACGTTACTGACGCTCCGGCTCTTGGGACTCTGCAGGCTGCTGGTTGGCTGTTAATCTTCCACCTTTGGCTCAGAACTGATGGAGCTGACACTCAAGACTATGTAGTTAGTTAACCTAGTCTAGTACTATAAAAACAATTATCATAATGAACTGAGGTATGATAAATATTTGACACTAAAGATAGCTTATACACTGAAGCTAAATAGCAAATGACACCATCTGCAGTCTGACCTAGCTTACTCTTCTTAACGTAACACTACCACACCCTCATTTCCTCATTATTCAGGCCCTAGCTAGTTGTCAGATTGACAGCAGTCCCAATATTTATCCCTGTTTTGGAGTAAAAATAACACTAACAAGTCCCCCCAAGTAAAGGTTTCTCCCTAGCAGTAGAAATTGGAACACCCACTCCCCTAATCAAGAAACGTATAGTAATTCTAATATTGCCAAAAAGTCCTAACACTTTTGCGGACTTCCTACAGCTTACCAGATCCCTGTTTCTGTACTACACATAAACAATAATGCAATTCAACAGCTTAAGACCTGTTGACGCAAACTCTGCTAAAATACTTACCTTTATCTGTTGGAGAAAACATTACATGTTAAAGCTAGCTAACATTAATATCTGTCTTTAGAGCAACTCCTGTCCAGAGTAAAGGAACATGGGAGTATATGCCTATCTATTGTTTCTGTTAGTATTAGTTTATCTGAGCAAAAGCACTTGAGTCTTGAAGACCACATGCTTAAAAATCTGAATTGCATGCACAACAAATAAACATATTTATTAATACTTCATTATGAGCGTAAACCAAGTATGGGAACTCATTTTCCTACTAGAACATACTCGCATTACACAATTCAAGACAAGTGCCAAGCTGGTAAATCGTTACAGGGCCAGGCCTTTCAAAGCAAATATATAGGAACACTTAAAAACCTAGCCCTAACACAAGGATAAAAACAGAAAATGTACATCTAGGAAATTTAATAGCTAAAGCTATCTAAGATATCACTGAAACCTGATTAACTATGGCTGGAATAAGAGGAAGTAAAACCTCCATTAAACCTGTCTAAATGAAGCCTCAAATCTATCTGTGTTCCCTCCATGGCTGGTTCTTGACATCTACAGTATGGTATCATCACATCCTGTACATTAAATGTGTGTTTAGTGCCCAGTATCAATTAAGTTGGCTATAGCTCTTGACTAGTTCTGGTATGACCTAATCTTAACCAATGTGTGGCTGGACACCTCTCTACACTTCAACCTCACTAAGGGTTACCTGTTGCGTTCTTCTTCCTACTGTCACGAGTATCGTTCATTCTTTGCTGATTCTTCTGTCTCATCCGCAGGTTAAACTGCTCCAGCTACAAAGCGACACACACACACACACTGTAAATACAGTCATTTCCTGAATGCAGCAGCTTTGGACTGACTTGCCAGTGTGCACTAAATCCAGAATATTAAGTTAACAGAAGCAATTTAATATTGGGAATACAAAAAAAGTGTGTACACGCACTGAACCTTTCCAAAATGCACTATCAGGAATTTACAATTTCAGACAAATAACCCAAAAGCTTTAAAAAATGGCCTATAATGCAATTCAAATGTCAACAACACCAAGGACTGAAGGTGGGTTGCTGGCTTGTAGATTATACACAAACTTAACATGATCAGACGGGTACAACTTTTTCTTATTTCTACAAATGGAATGAACAAAAACATAAAACATACCCTTTTCTTCTGTTTGGCCTTGATATCGTCTTCCGTCACTGGTGGACCCGGAGTCTCTGGTGATAGAGGGGGAGGCGAGGGCTGTCCAGCTGCAGCATCGGGGCTTTGTGTGTTGATCTGGAGAGGTATGGTGATATTATGTCTTGGCGAATCCTGCTGTGCACCGGACCCACTTTTGACTGTTTCAATCACCTTGAGGCATCTAGACTGGCTGTTGACTTGGAGGATTTGACTTAAGACATCCATTGTGGGATTCGATACAGTCACCTGATTCAATATATTCACTTGTTGTGTGAGCTGAGTCTTTGCAAATGGTATCATGGGGGCACCAGGATGCCCATAATAAGCGGTGGGCAAGGCCGTGGGTAGGCCAGGGGATTGTCCCACAGGCGAAGCATAAGTATACACCCCAGCTGCTTGTTGACCAGCTGGAACATGAGGTGTGTTTGTCAAGGATGGGACAGGGGAAATATTTTGGGGGGGGCTTAAGGGACCGGGCAGCAGTGATGAGAGATAGTTGGTACTACACCCCTTGCTAGGCCAACCCTTAGGGGCAATGGGCTGTCTCTTGTCAGGGAAGTTCCACTTTGTGGTGGAATAGGATGTGCCAGGATGTGAGGAGGAGGTGGGAGAGGTGGTGGGGGGCGAGACGCTCACTTTCTTGGTGAGGCTCTGCATCTGCCTTGCCTTCTCCAAGGCAGCCTCCTCTTCCGGGTCAAGGAACCCTCCATATTCCGGGGTGTCTTGGGGGCTGAGGTACACCTCCTGCTGGGAAGACCTGGAGGGCGAGGCCGACCGGAGGCGTTCGGAATCAGATGAGTCGGTGTTGCGTCGCCGATGCCGATCTCCCCGCCTAGATGAGTGCTTCGTCTCTCTCTCAGAGGAATCTGATGAGTGTTTGGATGACTTTGTCCCGTAGAGGCGCTCCTGGGTCCTGTCTGCCAGCTTGGTGACCTCGGAGGTGTTTAGGTTCAGGCCGATGGCCTGGAGCAGGCTCTTGATCTTGTCAAAGTGCTGTGTCTTGTCCTGACTCTCCTGCTTCTTGGTCTCCTCCACCGGGGCTGGGCTGGACCTCCCGTCATCCCTGGATCTGTCTGTGCGCCCAGGTTTCTCATAGCGCTCCTCCTCAGCCGCTGCTGCTTTACCCCCATAGAGGAAGTCATCCTCTTCTTCCACACGTTCAGGTTCTCTCAGGAACTGGGTGTGGGACGTCATTCCTAGAATCCCGGAAAAGCCACCACTGTCCTGGATTGCTCTCTCGTGAGGCAGCAGCCTGTCTTCGTCTCTGGGGTCATCTTTAGCCTCAGAGGTCTTCACTCGCTCCATGTCGAAGGCCCTGTGTGGCCGCTCTGGCTCCTCCTCTCTTCCCCTGTAGGCATCCTTGTACTGATCTTCATCCCCACGTTCACGCGACCCACGATAACACTTTTGAGGGAGGGAACTATCCTCCTGAATACCAGCAATCTCCTCTCGAGACTCCTTGACGACAGTGGACAGCAGACCGGCATCCACACCTTTGTTGAGGATGTTGAGGAAACGGGCGAGCTGGGTGTTCAAGTTAGGGTTCTTTTCCTGAGACTCTCGGCTGGGAGGAGGTCGTTTTGAAGAATGAGGGTCAAGAGGTGTTTGGCAAACTGGAGAAGGTTGTGATGGGTGCTCTCTAGAAGTCTGCTCATATGGATCATACTTTGCAGATAGGTCAGGAGCAGGATGTCCAGCAGGTGAACCTTCATAATAGGACTTCTGACTGGATGTTTGGGTGAAGGGTGGTTGGGCAGAGTGTGGTTTATAGGGCGTCTCAACGTCATAACCGTATTGTTCCACAAGCCTTTGATCAAGAGGTTGAGCTTTAGGGGGTTCAGTCTGCAAAGAAACAAAACATTTTCCCACCACGTCATACAAATCAAAATAGTCTCATGTCGCGCTGATCACAATAATATTGACTGTAATAGGTTTCTTATATCGATATATGAAAACTATGTAAAGCACCAGCACCCCATGGAATATAACCAGCTCTTGAAATTCCTAAGAACAAATGATTTTCTAACTGAAAAAGAAGTTTAGAAATAACAACTGACCTGAATTGGGAAAAGTGGCCCTGTGACATGGTCTGGGCGCTTCTTCAGAATGGACTTGGGTTTGATGTCAGTGGGTGGTTTAGGTTGTGGAGGAAGCTCTGGCATTCCATGATTGTAGTCAAAGCAGGTCTTCTCCATAGGCTTCCCTTCTGGCAGGAAATTGGGAACTCCACCATGTTGCTCCATGGCGACCATGGCTCTCTTGCGGTATATCAACTCATTGAGCTCATCTAGTTCCCTCTTCTTTCTTTCTAGCTCATCGTTCATTCTATCTGGAGGTTTACTTCCCGAGCTTGAACCGTTCTTGGAGCTCCTCTGACTGCTTCCATCTCGCTCCTTGCTGTGGCTCCTTTTCGAGGATGTCCTCTCCTTGCTGCTGCTCCTGTGCTTGGAATCTTTTCTCTCCAGACTGTGGCTTCGCCTCCTGCTCCCACGGCTGCTCCTCTCTCTGCTCCGACTCCTGCTGCGACTGCGACTGCTCCTGTACCTGTTGCTACCATCCTGCTCTTTGCGCTCCCTGCTGGTGCTCCGCCTTTTCTTCACCCGGCCAAACTGGTCTAGGCTGGGGCTCCGGCTTCGGCTTCTGCGCCCGTATCGCCGCCGGCTGCTGTCCGAGTCCTTGCCACCAGATCCAGAGCCAGCAGTTTTTGACCGCAGAGTTTTTACGACAGCTTTCATCTTATCCGACTCCAAGGCAGGTTTGTCGTTGCTGGGGCACAAAATAATGAGGGAAATGACTTAGAGCACATCTGTTAAAACGTTTAGATTTCAGGGTACCTGTGGCTTGAGCTAACAAATGCCATCCAAAATCGTCACACAATGATACTTTACCCTTGACTTCACGTTGGAACCAATACTACTACTAATCACAATCAAACTCACGTAAGATCATCATCTTTGTGCTCTACTTTGACACCTGCACCCTTGATGAGCAGTTTTGAGTCTCTCATCAGTTTGATGGTCATCTTCTTCTGTAAGACAATAGGCAATTTAATATAACATAGACAGCAACATGTCTATCCTATAGGTCAATATGACATCCCCCAGCACTAAACATCATGGAACAAAAGCCTGTGACTTTGGTCAATCATAAACCAACCTTTTCTTTTGTTGCCACGCCCACAAGCTTGGGCACACGGGTGAAGACACTGTCGATAAAGCGTTTGATCCTGATCGCTTGGTTACCTCCTTCAGCTGTTTCAAGCTAAGAGAAAATGGAAAGCGTTCAAATGCCCAGCGCAGCTGTTTTTATCTCAAAATCAATTCTGGGTAACAATTAGCTAAGTAACAGTTTGTAACAGTTTTCCATTAAAAATTGTTAAAAAGCAACAAAAATAGCTTGAAAACCTTGAGGGGAGTGGGGAAGGACACCAAAGCGCTGCATTAACCAGTTAGGATTGTGGCGCGGGAATCACAATCCACCAGAGTGGAGGGGCTTAAAGGGAGGGATATGTAACTTGAAACTGTTATTTGCAGAGAGGTTTTGAACTTGCTTTGTTAATCGTCTATTAACTTAGATTGCCAACGTTGCAAAACCTGCTGATTAGAAGGTCCTGTGGTGATTGTATTTTCAACCAGCAAGTATAGGGAAATAAAACGGATCACATTCTGTCATACTTTTACAGTGTTAGTTTAATCAGCTGTTGTACAAGTATGATACAAAACACAGGATAAAATCATTTTGACTGTTACTGGGCCTTTAACGTTGCTCTTTCTTTTGAAAATAATCATCATGTCAACCAGACTCAGTGGAGGACAGTATTTAAATCGATCCATGTGACAGCAGCAGTGTGGGTTATATCGAAATGTAACCGCATGATCCTCAAGTTGGAAACTGGTCAAAATAACTACATTTCTCTAAATAGCTACTTGCACGTACAGTATACCAATAGATATTAATTTCCCCATGCCAATCGGATCACAGCTCCAGGGAAACTTACCGGAATGACACTAAACTCCACCTTCTCTGAGATGTCCAGTTTCGTCTCCTCCATGACCTCGGTCAGATGGAAGAAGAGCAGCTGGGGGCTCTGATGGCACTTAATGGTCCCAGACAGCTCCCCAGCTTGCACCACCACACCCTAGAAGGGAAAACACTTCACTTAGACATACTGTGCAAATCCATTAAGGCATTACATAAAACATCCCATCCTTCTTTAGTGTGGAAAGACCTAGCCAGCCTCAGACTTAAAGACATCATGTACCACATGCTAAACATGATCTTACAGTTCTGCGTTGCTCTGTTGACTCCTCAAACGTCTCGGAGAGAATCTCCACGTTGACGGCACGCTCCTCCTTGGTCTCACGGTTGGTGGAGATGTTAAAGTGAACCTTGTCTCCGTCGAACATGGTGGCGTCAGTCAGAACGTCAGCGGCTTCAAACGATAACGGTTTCTGTGTGCCACCCACCCACACCTCCAAAAGGCCCTGCTCCTGGAAGGAAAAGGAGATAACATATTCTAAAATCCATGATTTGACAACCCAAACATTCTCCAACAAGAACACATAATAAAACTGTCTGATTTATACGTTCAATCTCTTAGTAATACACCGTACCTGCTTCTTGTCGGACACCTTGGGGACAGCCTTAATGACCGTTCCTGCATGCTGCACAGTGCTAACGTCCTCAAACACCACAGTCCTCTGGGGCAACACCATCTCCACTGGGGCCACTGGCTTCCACTGGAGAGACAGTAATAAGGACATGATTGGGTATGTCACAGATGAAAGTACTCAACTCTGAATGACAGGAGATTTTCCACCACCTATCAGATTTTGCACTGAACTGTGCCCCCCCACCTTGTCTTTTCCTGCAGTGTCTTCAACCTTCTTCTCCATGGTATCTTCCAGTGTCACCAAGCACTTCAGCTTCCTTACTCTGATGGCCTTCTCCTTCCCTTTGATCTAATGAAAACAATGACGACATGTTAATGTAACATGTATCAGTCAATCAACAAATCATTTATACATTGCTATACTTAGGATCAAAACCTTCACATTTACAGGGTACTAACATCATTCCCAGGTACAAACGGGTCCTAATTCAGTGTCAACAAACTCAATTTGCCATACAATTATGTGGATGGGAAAGAAACAGTATGCTCACTGTGACGACTGTGAAGTCCACCTCATCCATAACAGCGAACTCAGTTAGACTCATGTTCTCTGTGGTCTCAAAGGGCAGGTTGTTCTGGTTCGCTGCCATTATGGTGCCAGAGCCACCCTTTACGCTCATTATCACACCCTGGTTAAGAGAGCAAAAACTATATCAACAGCTAGCTACAATAGGGATGGCCAACTCTGGTCCCACTGGGCCACTTTGTTTGCAGTAGTTTCTTCCAGCCCAGCTCTAACACACTTGATGTAAATAATTGTGGTCTCAATTGAAGATCTTGAATAGATTATTATTTGACTCGGGTGTAGTCATACTGCGCTACATGGAGGCGTGCAGCTCTCCAGGACCAGAGTTAACGTCCACATTTTTTAACAAAATTAAAGTGTAAGAATATAGGTGTGCCACTCAGACTTACCACCTCCCTCTTCTCTCCAGTGATCTTAAAAGTCTGTGGTGTCTTTGGCCGAATACTAGTGGCTCTAACGTTTTGGGAAACTATGTCGGTTAACAAATTGAACGTCACATGGTCCCCTTGCAACAGGGTGATGGTGCTGTCCTTCTCTGAGTAAAGCAGCGCTCTTGTCTTGCCATCGATGTTGGCCTCAATTTGGCCAGGTTTCTGCTTTGCACCAGGCTGTGTGGGGGCACATACATTCAGTTAATACCAACTGGGACATTTTTAAAAGAGATGCCAAGTATTAGTCATAACAAGCCAAGCATAGAATCAAATATACTTACAATAATCAAAACATCTCATTGTGGCAGTGATGAAAATGTTCATAAAGTCAAGAATTAATATAGTTTTTCTTTGTGCTACAGAGTTCTCTCACCTGCTGCTCCGGGATAGCATTGCAGACAAAACCTTCAATAATGGTGGAGTCAATCTCCTCAGTCCCCCCTGGAGGTACAGATACATCGGTGGCACACTCCCCTGCCTGGGTTTACAATACAGGGAAGTATAAAAAAGGCAAATACAATGAAAACCAATGGCTCAAACTCCTCCGAATGTTTTCCTTTTAACAGTATCTAGCAAAATGTTTCTAAAGTGACCCACCTTCTCCTTATAGGCTGTAAAATGCACCCTGACTCCAGGTATCATGTTCTTGGGGACTCCCAGAAAAGCATCAAAAGTGAAGGAATATTTTTTGAGATCGTCTCTTTCGATGTAGCCATAAGTTGGCTGTGGACAGGAGAGCACAATTTGAGAATGCAATGTTTACTAGTGGAGATGTAGAACCTTCCATTCAAGCAGGATTCTCAGCATTTGGACTTACCCCAATGAACGAGATGACCCCCTTGGATCTTCCAGGTGGAGGAGGCCTATGAGTTATAAGTGTTGAGAGGAAAAAAAACATATGCGTATAAACAGAACTTCCTGAACAACTAATGTAACGTATGGAATCAAACATTAATCGCACAGTGATGATGACACCCAATTTGTTGACATAATGACCATTACTTGTCATTGTAGCTCTTCTTCCCTGATGATTTTTTGTCCTTCTTGGGCACTTTGGTCTTCTGTTCATCAGGCTGGGGTGGATCAGGCTGAGGGACCTCGGAGCCCCGGCAGAGTCCCCACACATCAGGCACTACAGTTGTCTCAGTCGGAAGGAGGGCTGTTGTCGGAACGGGCTGTTGTCGGGAAGAGAAAAGGAGCCAGTGAAAAGTTGAAAGTAAGTAGCAAAATGTTATTGAAATTGTACACTGCTCAAAAAAATAAAGGGAACACTTAAACAACACAATGTAACTCCAAGTCAATCACACTTCTGTGAAATCAAACTGTCCACTTAGGAAGCAACACTGATTGACAATACATTTCACATGCTGTTGTGCAAATGGAATAGACAACAGGTGGAAATTATAGGCAATTAGCAAGACACCCCCAATAAAGGAGTGGTTCTGCAGGTGAGAACCACAGACCACTTCTCAGTTCCTATGCTTCCTGGCTGATGTTTTGGTCACTTTTGAATGCTGGCGGTGCTTTCACTCTAGTGGTAGCATGAGACGGAGTCTACAACCCACACAAGTGGCTCAGGTAGTGCAGCTTATCCAGGATGGCACATCAATAAGAGCTATGGCAAGAAGGTTTGCTGTGTCTGTCAGCGTAGTGTCCAGAGCATGGAGGCGCTACCAGGAGACAGGCCAGTACATCAGGAGATGTGGAGAAGGCCGTAGGAGGGCAACAACCCAGCAGCAGGACCGCTACCTCTGCCTTTGTGCAAGGAGGAGCAGGAGGAGCCCTGCAAAATGACCTCCAGCAGGCCACAAATGTGCATGTGTCTGCTCAAACGGTCAGAAACAGACTCCATGAGGGTGGTATGAGGGCCCAACGTCCACAGGTGGGGGTTGTGCTTACAGCTCAACACCGTGCAGGATGTTTTTCATTTGCCAGAGAACACCAAGATTGGCAAATTCGCCACTGGCGCCCTGTGCTCTTCACAGATGAAAGCAGGTTCACACTGAGCACGTGACAGACGTGACAGTCTGGAGACGCCGTGGAGAACGTTCTGCTGCCTGCAACATCCTCCAGCATGACCGGTTTGTCAGTGGGTCAGTCATGGTGTGGGTTGGCATTTCTTTGGGGGGCCGCACAGGCCTCCATGTGCTCGCCAGAGGTAGCCTGACTGCCATTAGGTACCGAGATGAGATCCTCAGACCCCTTGTGAGACCATATGCTGGTGCGGTTGGCCCTGGGTTCCTCCTAATGCAAGACAATGCTAGACCTCATGTGGCTGGAGTGTGTCAGCAGTTCTTACAAGAGGAAGGCATTGATGCTATGGACTGGCCCGCCCGTTCCCCAGACCTGAATCCAATTGAGCACATCTGGGACATCATGTCTCTCTCCATCTACCAATGCCACGTTGCACCACAGACTGTCCAGGAGTTGGCGGATGCTTTAGTCCAGGTCTGGGAGGAGATCCCTCAGGAGACCATCCGCCACCTCATCAGGAGCATGCCCAGGCGTTGTAGGGAGGTCATACAGGCACGTGGAGGCCACACACACTATTGAGCCTCATTTTGACTTGTTTTAATTAAGGACATTTCATCAAAGTTGGATCAGGCTGTAGTGTGGTTTTCCACTTTAATTTTGAGTGTGACTCCAAATCCAGACCTCCGTGGGTTGATACATTTGATTTCCATTGATAACTTTTGTGTGATTTTGTTGTCAGCACATTCAACTATGTAAAGAAAAAAGTATTTAATAAGAATATTTCATTCATTCAGATCTAGGAGGTGTTATTTTTGTGTTCCCTTTATTTTTTTGAGCAGTGTATCATAGAGATGACAAGACAGAACAGACACAGTGGCACTTACCCACGACGGCGGAGGAACAGCATAAGGGTTTACCTAAAGGAGGCAGACCTGATGTTAGGGATGATTTTTTATTTTAATATTTTAATCATGAAGAACAAACGAATTGTTCTTGATTGCACATTCAAACCATGTCATGTTATTATAACACCAAGACAGTTTAAACATTTTTTTTTTAAATTACAAGTATAACATTGAGAATTTGCCATATGCAGAAAGCACTACAAGTTGTCTAGCTAACATTACCTCGCTTTGCCAGGGTGGAGGAAAGCCAGAGTTGTCCACCAGAGGCGGGACCATGGGTGGCATACCTGGGGGAAGAATACCAGGGGGTGGAATACCTGGGGGGGGCATAACTGGCGGGGCCATGACTGGGGGGGGCATTGGTCCTGGTACATTGCCCATCATTGGATCATATGGTCCGGGCATACCTGGACCATACCCGAATCCTGGCCCATCCATCGGTGGCCCATCAAAACATCCATCCATAGGTCCACCTGGACCCATTGGCCCATACCCATCCATGGGGCCTCTTGGCCCGTATCCATCCATGGGGCCACCTGGACCCATTGGCCCATAGCCTGGCCCATATCCGTGATAATCTGGGGGCATGGGGCCTTGCATCATTGGATCTCCCATAAAGTTAGGATGTGGACCGGGGCCACCGTGAAAAGGACCAAAAGGTCCAGGCGGCCCACACCAACCTGGTCCTGGGCCCATGTCAAATGGATGAGGCCGCCTTGGTCCCATGTCAAATGGAGGAGGTCCATTGCCTTTTCCACGCTTCCGACCACCTCCTCGTCCCATTTCGAAATGTTTTATGAAAGCTAGCTAGCTCGCAAGCTAACGTAAGCAGAAAGAACTCTTCAAAGGGGATGCGAACGTTGAAATGCTGGCTAGATTACCATCCTAGCTGGGTACATATCTCTGATATTGCTATATATGAAGGTGCACGTATTCACTATTGCAAGTTTGTGGTTTAATTGGTAAATGTTCGGTTAACGTTATATGGAAACTCAAACAACTCACGTTAGCGGGATAGCTATATAGCTAGCTATATAACCTCACACCACCAGATCCGAGCGAACTTGTTGCGGATATTGTGGCTGTGGAGACATGACGTATATCCGTGGTAGATAGCGCCAATCCATAGACTGTGAAAAAAAATCGATGAAATCATATGAAAGGGTCGCCACTATTTTATACAATGTATCTTCTTAAAATTTGATTTTAAACATAACCCAAACCACACTGATAACCTTATGCCAAAAATGTACCTTAAATTAAGACCAAAAAGCACATTGGTAACTAGTCACAACCCCCCTGTCCTGACCAACCAAATATCCCCCCCCCCCCCTCACTGCAACTGCATTGAACTATTCTCTAGCACTCTATGCTGATATTACGACGTTAATAATAGCTATATAGCAGATACCTTTTCAGGACACAGACGCTGACATTCGAGCTCAGAAAGGTCGAATATCGCCACTAACAGCACAGGTGAAATCACATTTGAAATGAGAAGTTAGGTACTGGCAAAGACAGTACAGTATGTACTAGGTTTAGAATCTCTGTGTCCACAGTTTAGCAGATATTAAAGCGGGTGCAGCGAAATGCTTATAGTAGTGTGGACTACAACTAGCTAGTGTGTATTTAAATCTGTCCAATTTCACACATGTACCAGTGTATTAATATGCTTGTGTGAATCGGAAATGTGTTTTTCCATATCCCACTCTCCCTAAGACAACCTCTAAGAGTGTGGTGAGGGTCACGGCCAGGGTCTGCCACATCCTGGTCTATTATTATTCTGAACATAAAACCAAGACACTCCATCAGCCATGGACCTTAGAGGCTGCTGCCCTATGTACATAGACATGGAACACAGGTCACTTTAATAATGAAACACGGGTCCCTTTAATAATGTTTACATACTGTTTTACAATTTCATTTGTACAGTTGAAGTCAGAAGTTTACATACACCTTAGCCAAATACATTTAAACTCCGTTTTTCACAATTCCTGACATTTAATCCTAGTAAAAATGTCCTGTCTTAGGTCAGTTAGGATCACCATTTTATTTTAAGAATGTGAAATGTCAGAATAATAGTAGAGAGAATGATTTATTTCAGCTTTTATTTCTTTCATCACATTCCCAGTGGGTCAGAAGTTTACATAATTAGTATTTGGTAGCATTGCCTTTCAATTGTTTAACTTGGTTCAAATGTTTTGGGTAGCCTTCCACAAGCTTCCCACAATAAGTTGGATGAAATTGCTCCCAAGGATGAATCAGACTTGTGGAGGTCTACAATTTATTTTCTGAGGTCATGGCTGATTTCTTTGGATTTTCCCATGATGTCAAGCAAAGAGGAACTTAGTTTGGAGGTAGGCCTTGAAATACATCCACAGGTACACCTCCAATTTACTCAATAATGTCAATTAGCCTTTCAGAAGCTTTTAAAGCCATGACATCATTTTCAGGAATTTTCCAAGCTGTTTAAAAGCACAGTCAACTTAGTATATGTAAACTTCTGACCCACTGGAATTGTGATGCAGTAAATTATAAGTGAAATAATCTGTCTGTAAACAATTGTTGGAACAATTACTTGTGTCATGCACAAAGTAGATGTCCTAACTAACTCTACAATGAGATAGTTTGTTAACAAGAAATTTGTGGAGTGGTTGAAAAACGAGTTTTAATGACTCCAACCTAAGTGTTTGTAAACTTCCAACTTCAACTGTATATACTGGATTCTAGTCAAGGTCATTGTATTCAACTACTACTGTACATATGCTATTCTATCCTGCGTATTCTTCAGATATACTACATATTCTATCCACATACTGTCCATAATGTTTATACATCCCATTACACACACACATATATAAACACACATTATATACAGTACCAGTCAAAAGTCTGGACACACTTACTCATTCAAGGGTTTTTCTTTATTTGTACTATTTTCTAAATTGTAGAATACTAGTGAAGACATCAAAACTAAGAAATAACACATATGGAATCATGTAGTAACCAAAAAAGTGTTTGTTAAATCATTTTTAATAGCTGTGCAGCGACGCTCCCCATCCAACCTGACAGAGCATGAGAGGATCTGCAGAGAAGAATGGGAGAAACTCCCTAAATGCAGGTGTGCCAAGCTTGTAGCATCATACCCAAGAAGAATCGAGGCTGTAATCACTGCCAAAGGTGCTTCAACAAAGTACTTAGTACAGGGTCTGAATACTTATGTAAATGTGATATTTTCTAGTATGTGAACTACGTGGAATATTTTTGGACCATTAGCTTCCCTGAAAACAGGTACTAACAGGAGGGGCAATATGAGTCTGCCAGAGGTCTTTACCCTGATGGGGATAGTGATGGAGGCTTTGGTGGTCCACACAACAAAGAGGCAGGTGTCCCTTCCAGTGATGTGGAGCTGCCTTTGGACCTCATGGAGGCTGTAAGACCATCCCTCCATGATATAGAAATATATAAATCCTTCGACTTCACTACCTCTTCAATGGTGTGGTCCCTTTTGCACCATAGGGACACTTGATCTCCACCACTGCTGTGGTGCCCACCAGACCATCCGGTAAGCCACCCTGGATCCCAGACTCCGTGATCCAAAGCCCTGACTCATGCACATCCATCTCTGTAGCCATTTGATGCCCCCCTCTTCGTTATCTGTGCCCCACTTTACAGACAACACCCAATCCAACGACTGAACACTTTGAAATGCAGTCGTTGTAAGAAATGTGCCATTTAAATCAAGTTTGATTTGATTGATGACATTACAGCTATAGAATATTTAAGTGCAGTTTTTACATAAACGTTTAATTGATAACTTGGGGTATTACCACTTGACAATTCTATAGTGGAAAGGATCCTATAAATCAAGACTGTGTGAATGCATGACTCTGGTCATTACATTTACATTTCAGTCATTTAGTGACTAACAGTTGGTGCATTAATTTTAAGATAGCTAGATGGGACAGCCACATATCACAGGCATAGAAAGTACATTTTCCCCCAACAAAGTAGCTATCAGTAGATTCATTTGCATCAATGACAACCTTCTAGAACTGAGTTATCGCTCATAGAAGTCTAGTATCCGGGGTAATCTGGTTAATGATGATATAATTGATCAAGTGGCTCTTTCCATGTAGAATGTTGACAGTGGTATAGAACACATTGTATTGCTAGATGCTAAAACTTAACTTAATAGCTACACTCACTGACACGGGATAAACTTTATCCCTCATGCTGGCCCTGACCAAACCGGTAAATTGACCCTCACAATGGCTGCACTACTTCACATGGCCAGACTTCTAGTGGTCTTCTCCCCTTTTAATGCTCATATACTCATCCTTGAAAAACGCTATAATATCTGAAATAGCCACCAAATACGACATACAGTACAAAACAATTATCTAGTCTAAGTAAAACAAACAAATGTTTTATATTTATACTGCTCTGCTAAACTACCTATCTAAAAAGTGTAGCCAGTGGCTAGCTAAGACAGAGAAAGTGGATGTAAATTCATGGATAGGGCACAAAGGTCTCCGATCGCGCTGTTGAATGCTCCCGAGTGACACAGTGGTCTAAGGCACTGCATCTCAGAGCTAGAGGAGTCACTACAGACCCTGGTTCGATTCCAGGTTGTATCACAAACGGCTGTGATTGGGAGTCCCATAGGGCGGCGCACAATTGGCCCAGCGTCATCCGGTTTAGGGTTTGGCCGGGGTAGGCCGTCATTGTAATCTTAACCGATTTGCCTAGTTAAATAAAGCTTACATTTTTTTTATATATATATAAAACGATAGCTGACGTCGGCTAGAGATGACGTGAGGAGCTTCCTGCAGGAATTTGTTGTCAACTACCGTTGTAGCACTGATAGAACAATGAGACAGATATTTCACCAGATGTATAAATGTGAAGCATCTGGGGTTTCCACTCACTACCAAATGTGGTAGCGAGAAGAAGCCAAGTGGCCGGCAGAAACGAGATGGATTTTGGCCAACATTCTGCTAATTTACTCATCGATGAAACATTTGATCCCAATGCAGTTCTGGTCACAAAACTAGAATCTATTATGCACAGAGTGGACGAAGTTATGTGGACTTTACCATTTGACAAAGTAAAAAAAAAAATGCGTTTAGGTGAGCAAAGGCGAATTGAATTATTGCACACGCGCACTTCAGAGTAGGCGTTCCCCAACGGAAATATGCAAATATAGGCTACAGGATCTCGGTGGCTCGTGCTTGGCCCTCGTCATCCTCCTCTGCCTAATATTCCCATTTCAAACGACAGGTGGACTCTTGGTTTAGTTATACACATCTTTGGTCGTATTTTAGGTGTTATCTGTTGCTAATTAGCATTTTGTTGAGTACATTTCGGCCAATATATTGAGAAAACTCACCTTGTCCAAGAGATAATTTACATGGCTATCAAAACGTCACATCAGCCTACACGAAACACAGACTATATGAAGTAGTTCTAAAATCCCAGATGTAAAATTAATGGGGGAAAAACGATTGAAACCACTACCGGATTTTACCGCAAGATTGTATGGGTATTATGACGCGTCCACTTCGCGGTGCTATTGAGAGGCTTTCGAGACACCATTCGGCCATATTGGTATTGCCCATTCGGAGCAGTCCTCCATGGGAATGAATGGAATTCTACATTTTTCAATTACATGTTTCAAGGACAAAATGACATGCATTTGAGTATTTTGTTGTAGTGGGGACAATAACATTAGTCATCTCAAAAAAGTGTACTTTAAGGAAAAAGTGTTATTTAATTTGTATATTTATCTCATGTAATATAATTTAAAAGTATGTTTTAAGGTGTCTTTAATAGAATAAATGCGGCAAAAACGAATGTAGACATTGGTAAATGCATTTATATGGTCTGTCAACGTCACGAAAACGATGTGTGCGCTTCCATGGAGAAGTTAGCTTGTGATTCTGGATGGCCAGATTGCTAGCAATAATGACAAGAAACTGACACGTGGGGAATGGTCAATAGCTCCATTCAGCTTGTTTCATAAAATAAAATACACATATTTAGCAGATGTTATTGCAGGTCTATCGAAATGCTTGTGTTCTTAGCTCCAACAGTGCAGTAGTATCGATTCACAAATATCTAAAAGTAAAATAAAGGAATTCATATATAAATATTAGATCAAGCAATGTCAGAGTGGCATTGACTGAAACACAGTAGAATATATAGTTTTTACATATGAAAAGAGTAAAGCAGTTTGTAAACATTAAAGTGACTAGCTTGCCATTATTAAAGTGGCCAGTGATTCCAAGCAGCCTCTAGGGTGCAGGGTTGAGTAACCGGGTGGAAGCGGACTAGTGATGGCTATTTAACAGTCAGATGGTCTTGTTTTGCAGTCCCTCGGACTCAGCTTTGATGCAGCTGTACTTACCTCGCCTTCTGGATGATAGCGGGATGAATAGGCCCGTGGCACAGGTGGTTGATGTCCTTGACATTTTTTTGCCTTCCTGTGACATGATGTGCTGTAAGTGTCCTGAAGGGGAGGTAGTCTTAGGGCAGGTCATCCATTTGATACCATGTCTTGTGTGTTATGACGGATTTCATATTAATGCTAATATGGCTAAAATTCGTTAGCTAGCTGACCAACAACTGCAACGATGTATTTGAGAGAAGTGGTCATTGTGCAAATGTATGTTTTCAATAAATATTGCAGACGAAATATAGCTTACATGTCAACTATCTAAAACTAATCACATCGGTTTTGCCCGTGGGTACGCACTGGTCTACTTAGTTCATTGACTTTCATAAAAGAGAAAAGAAAGTGGTTTGCCTCGCTGGATGGCTTCTAATTTAAATCAGGTAATAGTTATGAAATCACTCTAGTACGGTAGCAGAAAAAGCATTTATTTAGTCAGCTGAAGATGCAAAACTTCAACAATGAGATCAGAAAGATAACATTTTGGAAGATGCTCAGTATGAATAAGGATATCTCAACTTCAATGAGCAAAGTATGTTGAGATATCAGATACCTCTCAACCCATTAAACAGATGAACATTGACATGTACAAAAATCAATGCTATTTTCCAGAAAGAAAAAAAGCATGTAGGTTTTCGCTTAGCAAATAATGCATGAGCTATGATACTTTCAATCCGTTATATGCAGAGGTTAAGAGGTGGCGACATGTTTCTGATGTCAGTCTGATGGGCTGTGGCTTGTTGCCAGACACACCAAATATCTTACACCCCCTGCAACCCTTTAACCCAGATGCATGAAAATGTTTCACTCTTCAAACATTGTTTTAACTGATGTCTTTAGTAGGCTACTAAACAAACCAAATATAATTGAACAGTATTAACTTTCACTATGGAAATCAATTGATTAATTGTGTTCTTTATAATTTTTGAAGGCATATATCCATGTATTAAAAAATAAACCAAGGCAAACCATTTGGTAATGAACTACATATGCCAACTCAACATGTCAGTATACAACAGATATAAAAACCATTAACTTAAAACTAAGACAGCCATCCTAGCACTGGATTATAAATCCCTTTATTGGATAAATCAAAATGCAGCATCTGTATTAAACAAAAGTATGGGCTTTGTTCCGAAGTATACGGCCACACCTCCCAAATATATCTTCTTACAGGGATCCTTCATTATGCATGATGATCATGGAACCCTCATCGGCTTCAAAACAGTCATGTGAAAAATAATGAAAGGCTCTAGGATTTCAAACCTATTTGATAAACAATAAGAGGAAAAAGTAAGTGTACGCCCCTAGCCCCTAACAATTGCAGTTGTGGCACGGGACAAAAATTGTGAAAGATCAGCACAAACAGGCTGAACGGAAATGTGAAGGCTCACAGCCAGCCTCACTTTAAACAAGACCATGGCTTTCCTGTTACCAAAGCTCTCTAATGGATATTTGTTTGTTTATTAAGTACTGTTTCTAATATAGTTATATGGTGTTTGCAGTGCCTGCACAGATTGACATTTCCTTCCTTTTAATATTTTCAGATATTTAGTCAAAAGGACTGAAATCCCTCTCAAGGTTTTCAGACTCGTCGTCATCAGAGAAGAAGTCGTCCTCGTCTATGTCATCTTCATCATCTTCATGCCATTCGAGGACTTCCTCATCGTCATACTCATCATCCTCCTCTGCCTCATCTCCACCTTCCTCCTCATTGTTGTTGTTGTTGTCAGAGTCACCAGACTCAGAGGCTCCAGCCCTGCAGAGAGAACACCAGTCTCATCTTGAGCACAGAAAATCAGGAAAAACATGCTACTAGATCCAGATGGTAATGTGGAGATCCACTTCTCAAAATGTTCTGTACTCACGCTTTGTTGGCATCTGTGGTCTTAGAGAGATTTGAAGCTTGAGCAGATTCCTGTTCCTGTCCCGTTTTGGAGTTGTAGCCCACTCGAAAGTCCTGTGTTTGGAGAGACCAGACAGGAGGAAACCCTAATGATTTGCTGTTGATTGGACCACAATGCATCCAGTAAGTATTAGCACCACACTTTGTGTTCTGCTCTTCATAGTGTGTGTGCGCGCAAGTCCCTACCTGGGTCGAGTGTTGTAGAATGGCCACCAGACGCTCCTGAATGCGGCGGATGAGTTCCAAGCCAGTGTTGAGGTGCTCAGGCTTCAGGAGACGGACGCAGGACGCTAGATCAGTACACTGCAACAGGGTCTCCTCTGGGGGGGGGGGGACACGATAACTTATCCATGAGGCTTGCAACATCCTCAATAGCAATCTGCTTTGACAAAATCTTACTATGATTTTCCTAGAATTCATGAAGGTCTTACCCAGCAGGATCTGTAGAGCATTGGTGTGAAGCTCCAGGGCTTCCATTTGCTGCTCCATCACATCCATCTTCTCTGTGTCCTGGTTGTAGTAGCTGTACACACACGAGTAGGCCAGCACCTACATGGCAGTCAGGCAAGAGGTCCATATTAGTCATATGGATATTTTTTGAATACTAACAAGGTTCATTGTGAACCTTGTATGCAGGGGTGGAAGCAGATTTAATTTCTTACCGGTACGGGACACCCAAGTGAGTGCACACTTTTTTTAAATATAAATATATATATAAATATATATTTTTCTTCCAGTCTAAAGAAATCAATAATTTGGCCATAGAGAATAATTAGCATCTAAAAAATATATATATAAAAGCTGTTGATTTTGTTTTATATTGCATAGCCTACAGTCGAAAGGACCCGCAATGTGGGCAGCACGTGCTGCAAATGCCAAATATATGATTATCCCGTAATGTCGACAGATCCTGCTGGGTAGGACCTTCAGAGTACTCTATCCCGTAATTTCTGTAGTATATACAGTGCCTTGAGAAAGTATTCGGCCACCTTGAACTTTGCGACCTTTTGCCACATTTCAGGCTTCAAACATAAAGATATAAAACTGTTTTTTTTGTGAAGAATCAACAACAAGTGGGACACAATCATGAAGTGGAACGACATTTATTGGATATTTCAAACTTTTTTAACAAATCAAAAACTGAAAAATTGGGCGTGCAAAATTATTCAGCCCCCTTAAGTTACTACTTTGTAGCGCCACCTTTTGCTGCGATTACAGCTGTAAGTCGCTTGGGGTATGTCTATCAGTTTTGCACATCGAGAGACTGAAATTTTTTCCCATTCCTCCTTGCAAAACAGCTCGAGCTCAGTGAGGTTGGATGGAGAGCATTTGTGAACAGCAGTTTTCAGTTCTTTCCACAGATTCTCGATTGGATTCAGGTCTGGAATTTGACTTGGCCATTCTAACACCTGGATATGTTTATTTTTGAACCATTCCATTGTAGATTTTGCTTTATGTTTTGGATCATTGTCTTGTTGGAAGACAAATCTCCGTCCCAGTCTCAGGTCTTTTGCAGACTCCATCAGGTTCTTCCAGAATGGTCCTGTATTTGGCTCCATCCATCTTCATCAATTTTAACCCTCTTCCCTGTCCCTGCTGAAGAAAAGCAGGCCCAAACCATGATGCTGCCACCACCATGTTTGACAGTGGGGATGGTGTGTTCAGGGTGATGAGCTGTGTTGCTTTTACGCCAAACATAACGTTTTGCATTGTTGCCAAAAAGTTCAATTTTGGTTTCATCTGACCAGAGCACCTTCTTCCACATGTTTGGTGTGTCTCCCAGGTGGCTTGTGGCAAACTTTAAACTACACTTTTTATGGATATCTTTAATGGCTTTCTTCTTGCCACTCTTCCATAAAGGCCAGATTTGTGCAATATACGACTGATTGTTGTCCTATGGACAGAGTCTCCCACCTCAGCTGTAGATCTCTGCAGTTCATCCAGAGTGATCATGGGCCTCTTGGCTGTATCTCTGATCAGTCTTCTCCTTGTATGAGCTGAAAGTTTAGAGGGACGGCCAGGTCTTGGTAGATTTGCAGTGGTCTGATACTCCTTCCATTTCAATATTATCGCTTGCACAGTGCTCCTTGGGATGTTTAAAGCTTGGGAAATATTTTTGTATCCAAATCCGGCTTTAAACTTCTTCACAACAGTATCTCGGACCTGCCTGGTGTGTTCCTTGTTCTTCATGATGCTCTCTGCGCTTTTGACGGACCTCTGAGACTATCACAGTGCAGGTGCATTTATACGGAGACTTGATTATACACACGTGGATTGTATTTATCATCATTAGTCATTTAGGTCAACATTGGATCATTCAGAGATCCTCACTGAACTTCTGGAGAGAGTTTGCTGCACTGAAAGTAAAGGGGCTGAATCATTTTACACGCCCTATTTTTCAGTTTTTGAGTTGTTAAAAAAGTTTGAAATATCCAATAAATGTCGTTCCACTTCATGATTGTGTCCCACTTGTTGTTGATTCTTCACAAAAAAAATACAGTTTTATATCTTTATGTTTGAAGCCTGAAATGTGGCAAAAGGTCGCAAAGTTCAAGAGGGCCGAATACTTTCGCAAGGCACTGTGTGTGTGTGTGTGTATATATATATATATATATATATATATATAGAAATTACGGGATAGAGTACTCTGCAGACACTGACAAACCAATCAATAAAAACGCAATCATATATTTGCCATTTGCAGCACGTGCTGCCCACATTGCGGGTCCTTTCGACTGTAGGCTATGCAATATAAAACAAAATCGACAGCTTTTATATATTTTTTTTTGATGCTAATTATTCTCTATGGCCAAATCATGCTTTCTGGTGTAGTAGCCCAATTATAATTATTTTATTGATTTCTTTAGACTGGAATATGCAATTCAATTTACTTTAAGGAAAGCTCATCATCCCCCTAGCCTTATGGACACGCCGTCTATGCCTTTTAATGTGGCAGAAACAACCAGTCATTGTGTTTCATTCGATTGTTAAACAATCGATCATTTAACAAAGGCCTTCCTGTAGACTATTCATCCACTCACAAAATAATTTCAGCATCGCGCAATTTGATGAATGGAAAGAGACATTAGTTACAAAACACCTATCGTTATTTTTTTATATATATTTTTTTACCTTTATTTAACTAGGTGAGTCAGTTAAGAACAAATTCTTATTTTCAATGATGGCCTAGTGGGTTAACTGCCTGTTCAGGGGCAGAACGACAGATTTGTACCTTGTCAGCTCGGGGATTCGAACTTGAAACCTTTCGGTTACTAGTCCAATGCCCTAGGCTACCCTGCCACCCCGTAATAACATTCTACGATTTGTCATTGGGCCTACACTTGATGCATCCACTGTTGTCCATGCGCGCCTTGGTCTCAGCCACCTTCCCAAAATGTAACTGTTCTCCACAAACCACAACGCATTTTGGAGCGTATACCACTCGGTTTCCAGTCAACTTGCTAATTTGTCATGCGGCTGACTTGCAGTAAGTTGAAATAATGGTGTAATAACCCCACTATTTATTTTCCCAGGACGCAGTACCGGACCACCTTTCACCCCGGCTTGTATGTGAAATCACATGCTGGTATAGATTTTTCCAAAATGCTCTTTAACACAAGAGACACTGTATTGCTTCAATGTCGCAACAGATTAGTTGGTTATTTTCCTATTAGTTTACTTCCTCTTACCTTGCGAGCTTGAGCAAGTACTTTGCAGGCATCAATAACAAATGTCAATGACTTCATTTGGAGGGCTTCATTGATGGAGGAGACTTTGCTCTCCAGATTGATGGCGAAGTCCTTGGCCTGGTTGTGGAAAGTGCATCTCTCGTTGTAGTCTTGGAACTTCTTTTCCTGCCTTGCTGCTTTACTCACCTGCAGACAGACCAAAAAAATATCACTGCATTGGAAATCAGAGCTTTTGTTTATTACTTAGTTTTGTATTAACTTAATTGGGATAGGGGGCAGTATTTTCACATCCGGATGAAAAGCGTGTCCAAAGTAAACTGCCTGCTACTCAGGCCCAGAAACTAAGATATGCATATTATTAGTAGATTTGGATAGAAAACACTGAAGTTTCTAAAACTGTTTGAATGATGTCTGAGTATAACAAAACTTATTTGGCAGGCGAAACCAAGGACAAACCATTCAGATATTTTTTGTTTTGTTGTTGAGGTCACTCCTTTCAATGAGTTTTCATTGGGATTCCAGAATTCTAAGGGGCAGGCCTGCAGTTCCTATCGCTTCCACTGGATGTCAACAGTCTTTAGAAATTAGTTGAGGTCTTTTCTTTGAGAAATGAAGCAGCACTGTTAACCTCTTGAATCTAGGGGGCACCATTTTCATTTTTGGAAAAATATCCAAAGTAAACGGCTATTTTGTCAGGACAAGATGCTAGAATATGCATATAATTGACCGCTTAGGATAGGAAGACACTAAAGTTTCCAAAACTAAATATATTGTCTGTGAGTATAACAGAACTGATATTGCAGGCGAAAGCCTGAGAAAAATCCAATCGGGAAGGCTCTCTTATTTAGAAAGCTCTGCGTTCCTATGCGTCCCTATTGAGCAGTGAATGAGATATCAACCAGATTCCCTTTTCTATGGCTTCCCTAATGTGTATAGTGTCACAATACATAGTTTCAGGCTTTTATTTTGAAAAATGAGCCTGAACGTCAACATTGCGTCAGTGGTCAGCTGAAGTCTCTCAGAGTGTTTTGTGCGTAAAGGACAAATGCGGCCATTGTTTCTCTCTATCCTACTAAGAAGCCACCAGTCCCGGTTGATATATTATCGAACAGATATTTGAAAAACACCTTGAGGATTGATTATAAACAACATTTGCCATGTTTCTGTCAATATTATGGAGCTAATTTGGCGTTGTAGTGACCGCAATTTCCGGTCGATTTCTCAGCCAAACGTGAAGAACAAACGGAGCTATTTCGCCTACAAAAATAATATTTTTGGATAAAAGAAACATTTGCTATCTAACTGGGAGTCTCGTGAGTGAAAATATTCAAAGCTCATCAAACGTAAACAATTTAATTTGATTGCTTTTCTGATTTGTGACCAGGTTGCCTGCTGCTAGCTAGTCATAATGCTATGCTAGGCTATCGATAAACTTACACAAATGCTTGTCTTGCTTTGGCTGTAAAGCATATTTTCAAAATCTGAGACGACAGGGTGATTAACAAAAGGCTAAGCTGCGTTTCAATATATTTCACTTGTGATTTCATGAATATGAATATTTTCTAGTAATATTTGTTGTACGTTGCATTATGCTAATTCGTGTCAGTTGATGACAATTCTCCCGGATCCGGGAGGGGTAGTTCCAAGATGTTAAGAAAGAGTGTAGAGGGAAGTGTACTCTTTGTTAGAGGCGCGTGACCGGAAAAGCACGCTCCACTTCGTTTTCCTCCGGTATTGAACGCTGTTTTTTCCATCTTAAATTTTATTGGTTATTTACGTAAAAAAATACCTAAAGTTGTATCAAAAAAATGTGTGGACAAAGATTACAGGTAACTTTTGAGATATTTTGTAGTCATGTCACGCGTGTTGGAACCGGTGTTTTTCTGAATCAAACGTGCCAAATAAATTGACATTTTGGATATATATCAAAGGAATTAATCAAACAAAAGGACCATTTGTGATGTTTATGGGACATATTGGAGTGCCAACAGAGGAAGATCTTCAAAGGTAAGGTTTAAAATACATCTTTATTTCTGCGTTTTGTGTCGCGCCTGGTGGGTTGAAATATGATTGTCTGTGTACTCAGATAATAGCATCGTATGCTTTCGCTGTAAAGCCTTTTTAAAATCTGACATGTTGGCTGGATTCACAACAAGTGTAGCTTTAATTTGGTGTATTGCATGTGTGATTTCATGAGTTTAATTTTTATAGTAATTTATTAGAATTTGGCGCTCTGCATTTTCACTGGATGTTTGCCAGTATCCTAGAGTAGTTAAATTATGTAGGATTGGACATGGATGATCATATCACATACCAAAGGGGAAAATACTCTGCAATTCATGGAAACCCTTTGCATTTGGACTAAATCTTATAAAGCGCAAACTTAATTGAATCAAGTCATATGGACTCACCATAGCTGAGCAGTTGTAGTAATCTTTGTGGGTTGGTTTCCATGGCTTGAGACACCTCCAGCAAAATCCATGGTTACATTTGGCACAGGTCATACTGGAAGAAAAACAAATGGAGTGGTAGTAAAGCCTATAAATCCCTACAACATACTTCTGGTAAACCTTGAAATGGTTTGATGGAGAAAAAAAAATATCAACAGAACAGGGCTGAGGATTAAAAACGGGTCCAGCAGCTTTACACTTACTGAAGGCAGCCTTCGTTCTTCTCTATCTGGGCCTGGCAGCTGGGGCAGCGTTTGGAGATGAGTTTGGCAAGGTGCTTACTTTGGGCTTCCATGGTCATACCCTCGTAGTAGCCACCATCGTCCATCCACTGGGACATGTGACTGCAGCTGGCTGGGTAATGAGCCTGGGGGAGATGGAGGTTAAGCTGTACTCTGTGCTTGCTTGAGTGTCTGGAAAAATATGTATCGATAGATTTACCCTACACCAAGTTTGATCACTAACCATACAAATATGGATTTCTGATTCAATACCATTAAAGTAAAAATATTACAAATCAACCCAAAAATGTTTACTAAAGCCCTAACACACAAATGAGAATGAAGACATGAAGCTGTGTACTGTATGACAGCTCAGTGCTAACCTCTGGGAAGTTGCAGCTAAAGCAGGAGGACCAGCAGCACTTTGAGCAGGTTCCCATGCTGCCGATGTTCTCCTTGCACAAGATCTGGTCACAGCCCAGGGGGTTGGTGCACCAGGTCAAGTTGGAGCAGCACTCCACATAGCCCCGGAGGAGCGCGTTCTCATACTGGAGGAGAAACGGAGGACAGGAGCAGAGGGGCTCAGCGAAAGGACAGGTACTGCTGTTTTAATGTCACGAGACGCAAACAAACATTGTAAAACTGGACAGAAATGTCCATGCTAAACTGAGCCAGCACTTCATATGACAACTAGACTAATGTGACATAACATTTTGGGTTAAAATAAGTGTCTTTCTCTCATTGAGTTGTGTGGGGGACAGACCTTGGCAATGGTGTCTTTGTCGGTCAGGATGTTGAAGAAGAACTGAGAAGTAGGTTGCGCACGGCAGTCTGTGATTGGACAGTTGCAGTTCATCACCAGGTTCTGCTCAATCCTGGCTGTGAGGTACTCCTGCCAGCAAGACTGTAGGAAGGAAACATACAGGGCCTTCGGAAAGTATTCAGACCTCGACTTTTTACACATTTTGCTAAGTTAAAGCCTTCTATAATGTATTAAATAAAACAAACATTTCCTAAGCAATCTACACACATCCCATAATGACAAAGCAAAAACAGGTTTAGTAATTTTGCTAATTTATTAAGAACAAAAATACCTTTACATAAGTATTCATACCCTTTGCTATGATCAAAATTGAGCACAGGTGCATCCTGTTTCCATTGATCATCCTTGGGATATTTCTACAACTTGACTACACCTGTGGTAAATTCAATTTATTGGTCATGATTTGGAAAGGCACACACCTGTCTATATAAGGTCCCACAGTTGACATTGCATGTCAAAGCAAAATCCAAGCCATGTGGTCGAAGGAATTGTCCGTAGGGCTGAGACAGGATTGTGTCGAGGCACAGTTCTGGCGAAGGGTTAAACATTTCTGCAGCATTGAAGGTCCCCATCATTCTTAAATGGAAGTTTGGCTCCAGCAAGTCTCTTTCTAGAGCTGTCTGCCCAACTAAATTGAGAAATCGGGGGAGAGGGGCTTTGGTCAGGGAGGTGACCAAGAACCTGATGGTCACTCTGACAGAGCTCCAGAGTTCCTCTGTGGCAATGAGAGAACCTTCCAGAAGGACAACCATCTCTGCAGCACTCCACCAATTAGGCCTTTATGGTAGAGTTGCCAGATGGAAGCCACTCCTCAGTAAAAGGCACATGACAGCCCACTTGGAGTTTGTCAAAATGCACCTAATGACTCAGACCATGAGAAGTAATATTTATCTGGTCTGATGAAACCAAGATTGAACTATTTGTCCTGAATGCCAAGCGTCACATCTGGAGGAAACCTGGCACCATCGCTACGATAAAGCATGGTGGTGGCAGCATCATGCTGTGGGGATGTTTTTTGAGCAGCAGGCATAGGGAGACTAGTCAGGATTGAGGGAAAGATGAACGGAGCAAAGATCCTTGATGAAAACCTGCTCCAGAGTGCTCAGGACCTCAGACTGAGGCGAAGGTTCACCTTCCAACAGGACAACGACCCTACGCACACAGCCAAGACAACACAGGAGTGGCTTCAGGACAAGTCTCTGAATGTCCTTGAGTGGCCCAGCCAGAGCCCGGACTTGAACGCAATCAAACATCTCTGGAGAGACCTGAAAAGAGCTGTGCAGCAACGTTCCCCATCCAACTTGACAGAGCTTGAGAGGAATGGGAGAAACTCCCCAAATATAGGTGTGCCAAGCTTGTAGCGTCCTACCCAAGAACACGCAAGGCTGTAATCGCTGCCAAAGGTGCTTCAACAAAGTACTGAGTAAAAGGTCTGAATACTTAAGTAAATGTGATAGTTATTTTTTATAAATTTGCATAAACAATTGGTTAAAACCTATTTTTGCTTTGTCATTATGGGGTATTGTGTGTAGTTTGATGAGGACTAAAACAACAATTTAATCAATTATAGAATACGTCTATAACGTAACAAAGTGTGAAAAGTCAAAGGGTCTGAATACTTTCCGAAGGCACCGTAAATAATCATCAAATGAGTCCTGACAAACTGTACACATGAATTAGGAGAAGATGTTACTACTCAGTATGTACAGCGTCATTCATCCTTAACCCCCTAGAGTTAATTCTCACGTAACGTCTGTAGCGTCCCAACAGTTTGACATACAAACTCTTATGACCACTATGGAAAGGGGGAGACTCTCACGTACACAAGTGGTCACCGACCCCCACAAGTGTCAGAGGACTCGTCTGAAGTCGGTACCGTTGACATGCAAATTTCTGTTTGTAGTGTCCAAACAGCTGGCTACAAACTAATGTGACCCACTACAGAAAGGGTCACAGGACTCGTCTGAAGGTAACCGGTACTGTTTATAAAAAAAATATTTAAATAACGGAAGTTTGAAGGTAGTTTTATGCCTAACCCCTCCAAAAATAAAAGAGTTAAATGTGTAAAAAAATATATATTTCCTGAGCTTTCTTATATCTTCTAGATAAGACAAACACTTAAAAAATGGTCTTTTTTACCATTTATGAATGTGTTATTCAATGCGTTTCTCTAGGCTATAGTAGTAACTAACAAATTCAATATTTTATCAAATAAATATTTTATTCCTGAAAGGGTACTGAAATTCAGAATCAAATAGCTAAATTATCTATAGTATGACCATCTTAAAACGATTCCATGTCAGTGTAGAACCCTCGCTCCCCAACAGCTTAGACTTTAGAATTAAAGTATCCGTGCAAGATTTTTAAAAATGTAAAAGTCTGAAAAGGGGTAGAAAAATGTGTAAGGTGACTGACCCGGCAACAGTAGTGCATGCAGCAAAGGGTGGGGGCAGGCTCTGCCTCCCCTGTTTGGGAGATGAGGCACACGGGGCAGCTGGCCACAGGGCTAGGGGGCGGCTGGGGGTTCAGGCCCTTTAGCCCGGCAGCCAAAACCAGGGAGTCTGGGTCGTCTGTGTAACGCTGGATCAGCACATCCACGTTCCACTTGCAGTGGACCAACAGGTGCTCAGCCCGGTCCAGGTCCAAACTCAGAGTGCCAGAGACCTGCTGGACGGTGCGCTGCATCAGCTGCCGGACTTCCTCCTGGTTCATGGTCCGGCCCATGGACAATAGGACAGCCTCCAGGACTCCGTCTTCTGCACTCGGAGGGGCTGCAATGATGCCTTCCAGGCTGCAGGAGGAGACACAGTGGGTCACAAGGGTACTTACAACTATGGAAATCTTAACTTATTAAAAGTGAGGGTGTCAGAGTTTAGTATGATTATATTGGAAATGCTCTCCTTTAAGAGAACAAGCATGTGTTACTTAGTGAGTAACCATAACATCCTTATAGACAAGCAAAACTTAGTCATCAGGTTAGTAGTAAGTGTGATTTTAATGACAGCGTGACTGATTTTGGAATCTTCGTTAGAAAATATCTCACCCCACACAACATTTCTAGACTATTTCATTATAACACAAAGAAAGCAACAAACATGGTTCAAAGTTGATCAATTTTCTTTATTTATAATAAAACATTCACTGGCATATTTTGCCTGTTCCTGAACATATTTGTATAAGAGCCTAGATTATTTTTTATGTTGCATTTATCGTTTGAGTAGAGCCATGGGTTTCTTGGAAAGTAATGGCTTAGATGAACAGCATCAGTGGTCATCCTGAATATGAAATTACTGACATTGGTGGGCATTGCCATGCAGCCACAGTTAAGGTCAAAGTGCATTTAAAAGCTTAAGTAGGACAGAACGAGAACATATGTCACAAATACGTGCTGTAACAGGACTGAAGACCTCAACCCAATTGGTTATTTATTAAAGCATTTATCCGATGCCTAAGGCAGTGGGACATAAATGGAAAAGGCCTGTTAATCTAGTCTACTCTCCTTCCCTACAATTCAAAAACCAAACTAGCCCCGAGATACAGAATCTCCCCAGAGGCCACACCAATCATCCACATTAAAATTATTTCCCCCCACTAGGTCAAGGCCAGTCCGCACACCTGATGTCAGCGTTGCTGCTGCTGGGGTTATTCTTCAGCTCAGCCTTGCTGAAGGAGAAATGCGCTTGGCCCTTCTGGGGAGTGGAGGGGTCCTCAGGCAGGAACTCCACGATGTGGGGGCTGTCCTCGTTGCGCCTGATGTAGCCCTTGCTGATGACATGCATGACGCAGGACAGCACATCTGTAGTGCTGCAGCTGAAACGAACTGAGCCCGGGGAACGAGTCACCTCCCGCTTCTGACACGTGTCCAACACCTGGGGGAGGACAAGTGAGAAAAGTAGTACATAAGACACCAGCTGCTAGTATCTGGCCCATCAAATAAAGCTGGTCCTGAACCACGGAGGGATGGACGTCTATACTACCACTACATAGGTTCAGTTGAGGATCTCCATTGGTCACACATGAAAAAGGACATGGGGAGGAAACATGGCCTTACTCTGAACACCAGGTTGTCTATGTGCATCTCTTTCTCAGCCTTCATGATCTGGATGATGAGGCAGTAGATGAAGTTCCTCTTCCTCTCCAGCGAGCGGGCAGCATCCTCATCCACATTCAGGTAGGTCTGCTTGGGCAGCAGGTAGCAATAGCTGTGGTTTTCCAAACTCTGAGACAGAGCTTTTTTGTTCAATCTCAGGACTCCTATGAGCAGAGAACAAAACTATACATTCAGTGCAACTCCACCGACAAATGCCAACAGTAATTTCAAATGGTCACTAAAATAAAATCTAACTGGGGAACAATGCAGGAGATGAGGTCTGTCAGTAAAAATGTAAATGCAATGTCACAAAATCTGATGGATTACAGGGATCAACAGTAGCTCCATAGAATATTTGTGAAAGGCTCAGAGAGAAAGAGCTAGCCAGGGGGAGACAAAGAGCAGGAGCTCACCCTTCACAAGATTGTTGTCAGGGCTGTCTTGGGTGAGAATGCCCTTCCCTGCTATGAGGGGAGACAGAGCATGGGCCAGCATTGTCGGGGAGAGGCCTGTGGCCTGCTGAAGAGCCTCCACAGATACATCCTGAAATAAAATACAACAGGCGGTAGTATCAGAGACAACAGCCCATTGTCAAAGGAGAAAATGTATTACTTCAACTCCCCATAGTGCATTGCACTGTACCCCCCCGGTCATCTAGTTACCGCTTGGTGGTTGAACTGCAGGAGGATGTACATCTGCAGGGTGGAGACGTAGAGAGTGCAGGTGCCGTAGCGCAGCTCTGCATGGCCTAGCCAGGTCCACTGTAGACGCCGGGGCTTACTGTGGGTCAGATTGTACATGCACTGGCCTGCAGACAAACACACATCACTCAACGTTTAGCCTCGAGCACTTTCGTTCTGAAAGATGCCATAACGGACTGGTTCTGATGAGATTTTGGCATACGTGACTCGTTTCAGGAAACTAGGCATATGTCTCTGAGATAATGGATGGGCTGGACATGCCGGGAGATGAGTTTGGATAGGTCTGCCATGTGGCATGCTTCTGTCTATAACGTGAGCTGCTCAGTATGTGTTCTTTCTACCGTGCAATTTATTTGAAAGATATAACGCTAGCCATCGAGAACTACAAAAGTTTTGCTACTTTCTCAACAGCATTGATGCCCTGAATTTAGCAGGCACTTTCGACAGATAAGTTGGAAAAAGTGATAGGCTACTTTCTGCACACGCCACGGTAATTGTGAACGGGAGTGACTTGACAACTCTGGCCAAACAATGTGGCTACAAACAATGTAGCCTAGTGGTTAGAGCGTTGGACTAGTAACCGAAAGGTTGCAAGTTCATATCCCCGAGCTGACAAGGTACAAATCTGTCGTTCTGCCCCTGAACAGGCAGTTAACCCACTGTTCCTAGGCCGTCATTGAAAATAAGAATTTGTTCTCAACTGACATGCCTAGTTAAATAAATGGTAAAAAAAATTTTAAAAAAAAAAAAAGTGCCTACAAACAAAATGGAGTTCAAATGGTGCCCGTCTGCTATGATGCGTTCAACCATGTATACGGACGGACAGGTAAGAATAGCAACATTTTCAGATACAAGTGTCTAATTTTGTGAGAAAGTCATTTTCATTCCAAGTTAAAGCGTAACGTTTGCTGGCAAACTGGCAATAATATTATTACACAAATCATGTATGATCAATAATAATATTATTGGAATCAGAAATCTATTTGTATTGCTAGTTATAGCCTAATGTTACCTAGCTAACATTGAACATAGCTAGTTGGTTAGCTTTAGCTACATGCAGATTCATACTACAGCTATGACTAGAGGTCGACAGATTATGATTTTTCAACGCCGATACCGATTATTGGAGGACCAAAACAGCCAATACCGATTAAATCGGACGATTTTTAAAATGTATTTGTAATAATGACAATTACAACAATACTGAATGAACACTTATTTTAACTTAATATAATACATCAAAATCAATTTAGCCTCAAATAAATAATGAAACATGTTCAATTTGGTTTAAATAATGCAAAAACCAAGTGTTGGAGAAGAACGTAAAAGTGCAATATGTGCTATGTAAGAAAGCTAACGTTTCAGTTCCTTGCTCAGAACATATGAAAGCTGGTGGTTCCTTTTAACATGAGTCTTCAATATTCCCAGGTAAGAAGTTTTAGGTTGTAGTTATTATAGGACTATTTCTCTCTATACCATTTGTATTTCATATACCTTCGACTATTGGATGTTCTTATAGGCACTTTAGTATTGCCAGTGTGACGGTATTGCTTCCGTCCCTCTCCTGGGCTCGAACCAGGAACACATCGACAACAGCCACCCTCGAAGCATCGTTACCAATCGCTCCACAAAAGCCACAACCCTTGCAGAGCAAGGGGAACAACTACTGTAACTCTCAGAGCGAGTGATGTCACCGAATGAAACGCTATTAGCGCACACCCCGCTAACTAGCTAGCCATTTCACATCGGTTAAACCAGCCTAATCTTGGGAGTTGATAGGCTTGAAGTCATAAACAGCTCATTGCTTGAAGCATTGCAAAGAGCTGCTGGCAAAACGCACGAAAGTACGGTTTGAATGAATGCTTACCATCGCTCAGTCAGACTGCTCTATCAAATCATAGACTTAATTATAACATAACACACAGAAATACGAGCATTTGGTCATTAATATGGTCGAATCCAGAAACGATCATTTCGAAAACAAAACGTTTATTCTTTCAGTGAAATACGGAACCGTTCAGTATTTTATCTAACGGGTGGCATCACTAAGTCTAATTTCCCTAATTATAAGAAATTCATGTTAGCAGGCAATATTAACTAAATAAACAGGTTTAAAAATATATACTTGTATATTGATTTTAAAAATACGCATTGATATTTATGGTTAGGTTTGGTGCAACAACAGTGCTAAATCACCACCGGATTGGCGAAGTAGGCTGTGATTCAATGAGAAATTAACAGGCACCATGACATGCTAGATAAACTAGTAATATCATTAACCATGTGTAGTTAACTAGTGATTATGTGAAGATCGATTGTTTTTTATAAGTTTAATGCTAGCTAGCAACTTACCTTGGCTTCTTGCTGTCCTCGCATAACAGGTAGTCAGCCTGCCACGCAGGCACTTTGTGGAGTGCAATGTAAGGCAGGTGGTTAGAGCGTTGGACTAGTAACCGGAAAATCGGTCCAAAAATACCGATTGTTATGAAAGCTTGAAATCGGCCCTTCTGATTAATTGGTCAACCTCTAATTTCCATGTTAAAATGTTACGGGATGCATTTTCTCCGTTTTTGATGTAGGCCACTGGTTAAAACTAACTTAAAGCAGGTACAGCCTCAGTGTTCACAGTAAACGCACGCTGGAAGTTGCACAAAATGTTCGTAACATAACTTGGATGTTATTTGATAGTGTGTGTTTACCAGGGACGCTAATGTGAAGAACATGACCTGCACCAAAGTCAGATTAGGATATAGGCCAAAGACTAGATAAGTGTATTTTACATGGATTCTTTCCTTATTGTAGGATACTACTTTTAACACTTAGACTTGAAATATTTGGTTGTTTACTAAACTACTTACTCTGTATAGCACTTGGTCTCACATGTCAAACCTTAAAGAGAAGGGTAGGGCTAAGGCTTAAGAGGGTGGGAACGATGCTGAATGGGTGTAGACAAAGAGCTTTCCAGTAGGTGTACCAAAACATCCAAGGGCCATGTTCTCAAAACTGGGGTTAAAAGTTAACTTTTAAAGCAGAATTACTTTCCCATTGTTACTCAACTGTAGTGTATGATAACATTTTCTAGCCGAGTCTTTTATCCAACGTAAAAAAAACACAATTTAAAATGTTGCTACGTAACACCGAATCGAGGCGGTCAGTCACATATGAGAAATAAGAAAATACATCAATAGGAGGCAAACAAATTATAGCATACAAACTTTTTGAAAAGAGATAACCGAAGGGGACTGACTGTTAGAGTAGAAGTCCGTAAACTCTGCCAGGTAGGTGCAGAGCTGCTTGGGGAAGTATCTGCTGTGGTTGTCCATGTAGCAGGGGGAGGAGACAGCCCAGCAGCGAGGAGACAGGATCAGCACCTTCACCTCACTCTCCTCCTCAGGCTCCGATGGCTGATCATCCATCATCTGTAGCACAGCAAAGGACAAAAATAGTTTGTTATGGGTTGGATTCCCAGGAGCCCATATCGCATCGTAACATGTGTATGCTGCTTTGGAAACGAGCATCAGCTATATATCTATGTTTTCTTTTTTAAAGGAAAAACATTGCAGGGCCTGATACAATAGTAGTTCTCGTCCTCTGCTCACCTCCTCGTCGACATCCTGAAGGGTCTTGTCCAGCTGCTGGAGGCGGTAGAGGTGGAACTCCTGCTGCAGCTCCTCAGACTCACTCAGGTTCTTCAGCATCTGCTGGGGGAAGCGGTTGGGAAAGCAGGTGCCTATCTGCATTATGACAGCACTCTCCAGCCACACCTTGCCCTGGCCTAGCAGCCTGTCACCCAGGTAGTACCTAAGGAGGAGGAAACAAGATGGATTGAGACTCGGGTACAATATGGTCCTTTTCAGAATGATAAATGGTGTTAGATGGACCTTACCAACTACAGGGATAGAAATATGGCCTTACCTGTAAAAGTGCTCAAAGGTGTTGGCCAGCTCCAGGCCGGAGAGGAAGAGCATGGGTTCTAGGAATTGCTGCAACTGGTTAAGAGTCTCCACGTTGCCAGAGTCCACTCCACTCTCCTGGATCATCAAGTCGATGTACTGGGCAAACCGCTCGCTCACCTGCAAACAGAGATGGAGAATTCAACCTACACAAAGAGCAGTGATCTGGAGAATAGATGTGTTAACGGTGCACTGCCGGGTCACGTTCATTAGGCACCAAACAGAAGAAAAATTACTGGAACGGGGAAGAACTGTGTGTTTTCTGTTGCATGCCCTAATATGACCCAATTAGTATTGAGTATAGGTCGTCTAGTATAACTCACGTGCATGGCAGTGAGGATGGAGAGCTGTAGGAGAGCAGCAGAGAAGCCGTGGCGGAGAGCCAGCACAAATGCTGTCTGTTGGCCAAACAGCTCCTCCATGGCATTCTTCAGACGGATGTACATGTTCCTGTAGCGCTCCACAAAGTCTGGCAGGCTGCACGTAGAGTCCAAAAACTTCTTAACCTGTTAAACATGTGTTAAGTCATCACTCCAAAGTTTTTATCTAGGAGTTCCAACTTTGAAATCCTGCCAAAGACTCATTTAGTGATGCCATCTAGAATCAAACCTTTTTTTAGAGTTACTACACCAACTTACTTCAAGGACATTAGATCAGAGTAGGTTTATAATGGGCCTCAGCGGTTTTAGAGATAAAGGAGTGGCTTACCTGTCTCTGTACAACGCCCTGCCAACACAGTGCTATCCCTGCAATACTGCTGGTGTTCTTCATCTTCGGCTTGACAGAGTTGGAGGAGGAGGAAGAGGAGACAGCGGCTGCATCTTTGTTCTTTCCCTCTTTTCCATCTGAAAGTAAATGACAATTCAGTTACCTTCTAAACAAAAGGTTTGAGATAAAATCAGGGTAAAAACAATCTGCAGCCAAAAACAACAAAGAAACAAAAATCAAACACATTGTCCTGATCATTTTCAACTGAAACTGGAGGGTTGCGTGTGGGAGGAAAGCGGAATGTTGCAATCATTAGTTATATATTAAAAAATATATATATATAAAAAATAAAAAAAAATGGGGGTGCCATTGAGCTGGAAGAATAACTTAAAACGAAATGCAGTACATTAGCCTCTAAACTGTTACTTACTCTTTAAATCTTTGCTTCGGTTGATACCTTCTGAAAACAAAAGAAATACCTTGAAATACGGAAGACTTGATGAGTGGTGTCTACCAAATATTATAAGTAAAGTAAGTATCAATACGCTCGCGTTTCCAAATTTCTAACTACCATGCAAAATCTAGTGTACTAAGATGTATTCTCAGCTCATTTTGATTGGCAATTCCCAGCACCCATTTCCAGGGGCAATAATTGTCAGTTCACTATTCTGAAGGTTGAGAAGCTGGACAGAGAAAAGACCCATAGCAGCCTTGAGTGTTTACCAGAAGTAAATGCGTGGTAAGGTATAGCGTTACAGGATTACTCACTGCACTTGATAGGCGGCTTGAGCTCCTCTGTGTCCACTCTGCTGGTATCCACATGAACCAGTAGGTGGGTGAGGCGACGGACGCGGGAGTTGAAGATGGCTGCCCGGCTCTTGCAGCGCCTGGCTGACTCTGCGTTGTCAAGGTACTCACTGAGCAGCCAGGAGAGGGGACTGAGGACTTGGGTCTCTGTTGGGAGTGGAGAAGAGAAGCAAGTTATTTGTAATGTATGATTGATAGAAGCTAGCTGAAGTGCAGGAAGTGTGTGCGCGAGAGGGACAGAGTGAGACAGACTCCAAAAGTTACCCGAGATGGTGATGCTCTGTACGATGGGGGTGATGAGGGCCTCCCAGCAGGTACGTCCCAGAGCCTCCGCTGCCTCGGCATCAGGCAGGAAACGATCAGCAAACATCTGCTCATGTCGCAGAGCGCTGTTCAGTCTGCAGACACACACCAGGCCAGGTTAGCACAGTCAGGGGGTCTGTGTAATTTGCAGTACCGTGTATAGTAGAGACAGGCTTACTTGTTGAAGAGCTGCAGCAGCTGGGCCTTGTCCTCCAGGATCTCCTGGCACCAGGTGTGGGCCTTAGTGGTGTAGAAGAGGTAGGTGCGACAGCAGAGCTGCTCCTTGAACACGGGCCAGAAGGTGGGCTTGGGTCCCAGCACCTCAAAGCCATGGACCCTTGTGTCAATGCCACCCTGGTGGGAAGAGCAGGTTCAACATTTTAAAGGAGACTCCCTGCTGACCAGAGTTGGGATTAGTACCATGTCAATTCAGGAAGTAAACTGAAATTCAAATTTTCATGATTCCACAGCCCACCTGCTGACACCGCTTGATCCTGATCTGCACAATGGACCAGAAGCGGGTCATGTTCTCCAGCAACACAATGCGATTGGCTGAAGGAGGCACATTGACCTGTAAAAACAAAGAGTTGGGTGGGTGCGGGGCTTAAACCTTAAAGACAAGATGGTAAATGTAACCTAATTTCCAAAAGTATCCTACTCCGGTCTGCTTATACAGCTACTTACTGTGTTCAGCTCTGTGTTGATGTTTGTGGGGTCGTCTCCTCCAAGTACTACCATGCGGGCAGGCATATAGCTGGAGTCTTCACTGGCCACAAGCACTGCCAATTGCCTGAGTTAATCAAGAAAATTAGAAAATTTACTTACAGTAAGTAGTTAAGAGTAAAAAAAAAAAAAGTTTAAAGTACAAATATCAATGTCATTGAGGTAACCACAGTTGTTTGAGAGCATGCAGTCTAGCATAAAAATCCAGACACATGAACAAGGCAATAACAAAAGTTTCAGTATACAGGCAAGGTAAAAGTGGGCAACACAGGTGTGCTTCATTTTCAATTGTCTCAAGATTAAAAATGCCAACATTCTAAACCCTCTGTATGGCCAAAGTGATGTGTGGACGTACCTAATCACCACCCCCTTGTGCATGTAGATGTTGATAAAATGGGAACCTGTGCAGCCATTGGACTCCCAGTACGTTTTAGGGTTCTTGTCTGTGAGCTTGTTGGCTCGATGGTGATTAGAGGAAACCTCCACTTTCTCCCAGCACTTGTCCTCCTTGAGTTCCACACTAGATCCTGTTAATGGTCACAGACAAAGAATGACAGTTTAAGACAAGTTGTACTTTAACTTTGAGGCTAAATAAAAACTTCAAAGGATGTTTGGTTAAAGTAAATAAATCTACCAGTACTCATTTCTTGATTTTACGAAAAAAAAAAAGAATACAAAAGTAACAACATTATTTATTTTGGCACCATTTCTATACAAGGCTAGTATTCACTTGTAATTTGAGTTAGCTAAAAGTAAGATATATATATATATATTTTTTTTTTAAACACACCTTGGCACAGATTGCGCAGAAAGATGTCAAAGAAGGGGATGTTAATTGGTTGGTGGCTTCGCCGATGCTCCTCTATTTGGCCCAAAACCATCTGTATTTGGTTAGAAAGGACAGCAGAGATTACAAATTAGCTATTAGCAACAGAGTAGCATGACACTTGCAAGCCAAATGTGGCACCCACTATTGAAGGAACATTTCAAAGACCCACAAGTAAAAAATTGTATAAAAATGTAGAATTTTACAATATAAAAACCTAGTCTTGTAACTGACTGAATAGGTAAGATAGTAGAATTTGTATTAAACCTGTATGCAACCAGCCAGAACGCTGGTGGTCATTTTCTTGTAGAGACTGGCGTACTTCTCACAGTCTGTGATCAAGTCCCGCAGCTCTGTGACCAACAGCAGGTTGATACTGTGCTTGTCTAGCGCCTTGACCAGGGCGTCCTTCGTGCCCAAACGACACATCACTACGGCATAGTCTTTGTTCACAGAGGCCAGGCGATACAGGAAGCGGATGAGCAGCTGGACCACCTAGAGGAAACAACCTTGTGTCAATTACATAACCATTCATTGAATACATATCTAAAATAGAAACATAGAGAATTATAAATACGCGCCTCTGGGTTTATAATTATGGAGGATCTTTCCTACCTCACGGTCATTGATGAATGCGGTCATAGAAGACAAGCATGGTTCTATGCTCTCATGCCATGGAAGCAGATCCTCCAGGTAATTGTCCAAGAACTTGTTCAATATTCTACAGGAGAGAATATACAAATGTTCGTGTTAAATTAGTTATCCTCAGGGCACCTTTGAAATACATACATACGCCCTTTGGAGGTTCATTACACAGTACACTGATGACATGATCTAGGCACTGACATGACATTCCAACAACTAAACCCTGTCGGTAGGCAGCACAACAAGCCCCTCAGTCTCACCTGAGGATGGAGAGCTGCGCGGCCCGGTCAGCTCGGTGCTGGTCCATGAGGCGCACCAGGTCCTGGTAGGTCTCTCGGCTGCGGGTTACCTGGTTACGCTCCTCCTCTAGCTGGGAGGCGTCGTCGCACAGCAGCTGCTCCAGCGTCAGGATCACCTCCTTGGTTGCCGTCATCTCCTTCAGGCTCACCACCAGCATCTTCAGCTCTGTGTCCTTGAAGTCCAACTCATCCTTTGACTCTGGAAAAATATCCAGAACATAATTTATTTACTTAATCTTCTTAGTCCCCATTAGGACATAGGCCCACAAGAAGAGGACAATAAACTGTTCTTTATCGTTTATTGTGGGAAGAAGGATCTATTATAGGAATGCAAGAGGCATGGCAGAAAAAGCATATGTGCAACTAGCTAGCTAGGAACCCCTAGACATAACCGGAAGGAGTGTGTTCAGACGAGCAGTGAAATCAAACCTTTTTTCTCCAGCTTGTGGACCATGGAAATGTGGTTGAGGGCAATGATGGCCAGCATGTTCACTGGCCGCGAGGCTGCAAGGCACTTCTTGAGCACAGCGCTGACATCACAGGCCACCAGCTGTTCCGCCAGGCTCTTACTACTGGAGATCAGCATGATGATCACCAACAGACCGTTCCTCACCGATAACATACACCTGGAAAGAGAGAGAGAGCAGATATCCCTTAGCCACCACTGTGACATAGCAGTGTCATCATAGGAAACAGTGGAGTTGGGCATGTTACCATTCCCTTTGAGAGCCAGTAAAAGACATACCTAGGTGTGTTGAGCATCAGTTCAATGCCAGCGGGGATTGCAGCCAGCAGTCCCTTGGAGCCCTCGGCGGTGGCAGAGCCAATACTGGCAAAGACCCCGAGCATCATGGGTGTGCCAGACTCAGAGAGAGGAAGATAACAGCTGCTCATACTGCCCAGATCATGCTTACTGGCACCTGTGATAACCATCAGAGTCTAGGGAGGGGAAGAAACCAACACACACACTAAGTGTGGACAGAAATATGATAGATAAGTCATGACAACACTGCAGCTGTGAAGTTGTCATCCCCTAAAACTATAAGGAAACATGTGCTCTTTCATTATAAAACTAGCTAGACAATAAAAGGTGAGTAAAAAAAGAAAAAGTGATTGAGAACTCACAGCCAGAGCGACTTGCTGGACCTGTGGGACAGTGGGGTATTCCTGCATACAGGAGAGGATAGCTTTGACGCCACCTTCAGTGGCAAAGGAGACCCTCCACTCGTACTTGACCATGAGGGCGCGGGTGAGACGCAGGGTGCTGACCACGTTCTCCTTGGGCTGCCCACTCAGTATCTCGACCAAAAGCTTCAGGACTTTATCCCTGGGGGGTTCAAAGATCAAGTTGGAGGACACAAATGTTAGAGTTCAAACATGACCCTAAAAGAATAGAAGTGTGCAGACAGCAGCCTTACCGTATGGTCTGGACAGCGTCCGTCCTGAGGGTGCTTCTCTCCTGAGGCCCCTCATCCTCTAGGACCTGGATGATGAACTTGATCCCAGCCAGCTGCTGGACTGGATCTGAGCCACTCTTCTTCATGATGTCAACCACCTCCCCCAGCTTCTCCAGGGCTGTCTTCTTGCCCTGCACCTTGGGGTTGTTAAACACTGGTAGGGAAAACACAAGGCAAAGCATGTTAGAGCAAGAATGGCTGTCATTATTTAAAAATCAGGCTAGAGTGCAACAGTGTGAGGTAAGAAAAACAACCCTGTATTCTTGGGCATGTTTATGGTTTCACTTGTCTTTCTCTGGAAAAAGGGATTGGCTACAGCTAGAGGTAGTTTGCCAACAACAAAAACAAACAAAGCTCAAACACAGACTGCCACACCTTTCATCTTTTCCTTCAGATCTTCTGGGTAGTTAGACTCATCTTCCATGGGCAATTCAGACTCTGTGTCGGAGCAATAGTCCGTAGGACTCTCCTTCTTGGGCTTCTTAGACAATGAGCCCATGGCAGAGGAGGAAGAGGCGGCGGCGGTGGCATCAGATGAGGAGTTGCCCCGTCCTCCACCCAGGCCAGAGGATCCGAGGGAGCCGTCGGGCAGCAGCTCATCGTCTTCCAGGCCTCCCCCACCACGCCGCAGGTAGTGTTTAGAGAAGGCATGGGAGCAGAGCAGGTCCCACAGACATGAGTTCTGCAGGGTCTGCTTCAGGTAGTGGAGCATCTTCCGGGCCACCTCGCCTGGCACCGACAGCTGGATAAGAGTGGCCTCGTCTACGTCTGACATCTGACAGAGCAGAGAGAGGCAAAAACATGAAATCTACTCTCAACATCCATGGGGGCTGAGCATCATGAAAAGAGCAGGAAGAGTGAGAGGATTAGAGAGTGGGAATTAAAGACGGATGGGTCCATTTTCCCTCGAACATCAATCCAATAGAAAATTACATCAAAACACTTAACACAGTATGTGCTTTTACAACTCACCTCACTGCGATTGCTCAATTTGAGGAAAGGAGTTCAACAATAGGTTGAAACTGAGTGGAAAACATGGTCGTTGTGAATGTGGTTTCAGAGCCAAACAACAAAATGGACAGCACTTTCTTAGGTGAGGATGAATTCAAAATCACCCATATGCATATTGGATATTAAGCCTTTATGAGGCTTGTGTGCAGCCTGAGGCAAGGAACAGAGTGCAAGCTTTTTTGTGACTTTCTCAAAATCATCAATAGCCTATAGGTCACATCATGCAGCTCATATCTTGTGATTTCTAAGGCAGTCTAAGGTTTGCATCACTCACAACTAAAGTAGCTAAGTAACTCTAAATCTAGCATATAGTACATGTTTCAAACGCTCAACATAGCCACTTCATATGGGCGCACTCTCACTCAGGAAAGGGAAAAATATCCATTCTATTTTATTCAGTTAAGTTCAAATATGTTCCTCTTATTATAAAATAATGGCACGGGACTTAAGCACATCTTGTCTGGTAAATTAACAACAGCACGGTGCACTGTCAGATAACATACAGTAGGGGAAATCATATTCTGTTCTTCTGAAATGCATTTTCTTCACATCATGTTTCTTTAGACCTAAAATAAATAATTAATTTATTGTGATAGTGTATATTCAATTGATTTATTATACTTATTTTAAAAATGTAGATATCCAAAAGGCTTGTATGACAATAACTGTCTGACAACATTTCATGACCGCCACAGCTCCAGTGATGGGCACTTGCCTGTTCATCGAGGCTCTGACGCAGGATGTTGTTGATCTCCTGCTGTTGCTTTGGTTCCAGCTTCTTGATGAAAAAGAGCACTTCCCACCACTCGGCCCTGCTCAGGGTGGCGCCGTCAGACTGCAGCCCCTCAGCCAGGTAAGGCAACGAGTACAGCCCACCAGGAGGCTTGGAGAATAATGTCTGACTCACTGCATACAAGACAACAATATTAGACAACAGTTTCTAATAAAAACAATATGGCAATTTGTTGAATTTACAGAATAACCTGCGTGTGCATTAGGATTCAAAATGTGTGTTCTTTGGCGCGTCGGAGCCATGTTACTGTTAAAAGTCACTTACATGAGTGAGTGTGGTTGCAGGGGATTCTCTTACCAGTCGTGAGCTTGATGGTCTCAGTCAGAGAGGAGGCCTTCTCCTGGGCGTCTTTCTCACCCTGTCCACTAGTGCCAGTGCCCAGGATCTCAACCATGTGCCAGTGCACCCAGTAGGTTCGAGACAGGGAGGTCCAGTACACCTGTGCACAGAAAAACAATCACTTTACAGCAAATCTGACCAAACAGCGTTAATGTCTTTCCCAAATCCGTCATCACTCAACCCTAACTCAAATCGCAGGAGCCTGTGCTGTGACACAGTCTAGGCTGATACAAGGTGTGATTTTTACCTGCACTGGTGGCGAGCCATCATTACTGTAGCGGAAATCCCCCTCATCACCAGCGCTGACCTCCTCATAATCCTCCAACATACGGACCAGCATGCCGCTCTTCAGGTTTTCCTGCACATATTCCACATAAGCCGAGCGGCTGGCGAAGTCTGTGCGCGTCTTGAAGCCGTTGCTGGTCTTCTTCTTGGGTGGTGTGGTGGCTGCCATGTTAGATGCGGCAGCAGTGGCAGGAGAGGCAGAAGCAGAGGCAGAGAAGCGAGGCTGGAAGATAGAACGCACCACACGGCGGGGCGGCTCGTCCTCCTGGTCCTCCCCGCAGGCGCTGCCCTGGACCAGGCCGGCTGACTGTGGCGGCTGCCGGTTGCGGTCCCAGCCCATGACGCGCACCAGCTCAGAGATGAGGTTAGCCATGGCCATGGTGAACTCAAACTCTCGTTGGACACGCAGGTTCTCCGGCTGGTGGCCTGTCCCTGAGGAGGAGCCTGCTGCGTCTTGCCGCTCAGAGCTCGACTCCACCCCTGCCGTGTTGAGCTTGTCCATCAGGGACGTCACACACAGGTAGCGCTTCACCAGGGAGAACAGCAGCTTCCCTGGGATCTGGAGCACACAGGGGAAACGCCACATTACATCTCAGCGACCGATAATTCACTGGTTTGATCTAGAGGTACATGTAGGAACCCATTGGTAAGTAAGAATACAGTACAGAGACATGGAATATGATTTGGTAGCTACCTGAGGGAGGTGGATCCCCTCAAAAGAGATGCCATGTTCCTCAGAGGAGGTGGTCTCTGCAAACAGCTCCAGGAGGGTGTAGCGATTGTCAAAGTCCATGTGCTGCTCAATACCGTCCTGCTGGCTGAGGGACAGGAGCACATAGGCACGGCTCCCTGTGGGAAGACAGGAGCACCATTATTTTACGTGGACACTATTTTGAGCTTACCCTCTGAATCATTACTGCTTGTTGGTCTGTCATGACACCTAGTATCTAATGAGGTGGTTACCACTGCCCTAGGAGAGTTGCATATGCACACACACACCTACCTGATTAACAACCCTGTTCGGTTTCACTCAATTTGAACTTCAAGTCATACTCTAAAAAAGTGAGGTAATGATTCACTGCTTCAGTACCAGATACAAATATGTTTAAGATACAAGTGCATAGGTCAGCAGGACCCAAACCGGTCCAAGTGTAGAATAAATTGGTCATAAAATGTATTAATGTGTCACGAATTGCCAGTTCACTAAAATGTTTCTCATATTACATTCTACCTTACGAAAATACCGCTCAGCTTGAGACAACTGATGCATCCTCTCCATCAGTGTCAAACTGCATGTAAATGTTGACAGTCATTAATCTAGTATTACCGCCCAGGCAGCATCAGTGACGTAGTCAAACTGAGCAATATGCCCAGCACTGAGCAATGCAAGGTAGGCGGCCTCTTCCTGATATCTGACACATTCAGCATTCAAATGCTAAAATGGCTTGAGTGATATTAGGTTGTCACTCAAATAACGCTTATGTAATTTGCTAGGTTATCATCTACGCGCGGTTAAAAATAGTGTAATAAAAGTAAGCTACCGGAAACAGCGGCTACTTAAAGCTGTCTTCAACACCACTACCAAGGTGCTGACTGATCTCGTTCGCAAGATCTGGGAGCATAATATCATATCACAAGACTGGAGAAAAGTACTTATCTTCAAACTGCCAAAGAAAGGAAACCTCAGCGAATGTGGCAACTAGAGGTCGACCGATTAATCGGAATGGCCGATTAGTTAGGGCCGAAGTTTTCATAACAATCTGAAATCGGTATTTTTGGGCGCAGACTTGCGCAGTTAAGAACACATTCTTATTTTCAATGACTGCCTAGGAACGGTGGGTTAACTGCCTCCTTCAGGGGCAGAATGACAGATTATCACCTTGTCAGCTCGGGGGATCCAATCTTGCAACCTTACAGTTAACTAGTCCAACGCAATAGCGACCTGCCTCACTCTCTCGTTGCACTCCACAAGGAGACTGCCTGTTACGCGAATGCAGTAAGCCAAGGTATGTCGCTAGCTAGCATTAAACTTCTTATAAAAAAAACTATAAATCATAACCACTAGTTAACTACACATGGTTGATATTACTAGATATTATCTAGCGTGTCCTGCGTTGCATATAATCTGACTGAGCATACAAGTATCTGACTGAGCAGTGGTAGGCAGAAGCAGACGTGTAAACATTCATTCAAACAGCACTTTCGTGCGTTTTGCCAGCAGCTCTTCGTTGTGCGTCAAGCATTGCACTGTTTATGACTTCAAGCCTATCAACTCCCGAGATGAGGCTGGTGTAACCGAAGTGAAATGGCTAGCTAGTTAACGCGCGCTAATAGCGTTTCAAACGTCACTCGCTCTGAGCCTTCTAGTAGTTGTTCCCCTTGCTCTGCATGGGTAACGCTGCTTCGATGGTGACTGTTGTCGTGGTGTTGCTGGTTCGAGCCCAGAGAGGAGCGAGGAGAGGGACGGAAGCTATACTGTTACACTGGCAATACTAAAGTGCCTATAAGAACATCCAATAGTCAAAGGTATGTGAAATACAAATGGTATAGAGGGAAATAGTCCTATAATAACTACAACCTAAAACTTCTTACCTGGGAATATTGAAGACTCATGTTAAAAGGAACCACCAGCTTTCATATGTTCTCATGTTCTGAGCAAGGAACTGAAACGTTAGCTTTCTTACATAGCACACATTGCACATTACTTTCTTCTCCAACACTTGGTTTTTGCATTATTTAAACCAAATTGAACATGTTTCATTATTTACTTGAGGCTAAACTGATTTTATTGATGTATTATATTAAGTTAAAATAAGTGTTCACACAATGGTCTATTGTTTAATAAAATCAATTTTTATAGCCTAACACAAAACATTTTGTGAACCGCTTGTGTCGTGAATTCCGTCTCATTCCATTTTCGACAACACATTCGATGTAAACACACACACTAAACGTGACTTTTCCAGTCATGTTTGGTTTCATTGCAATCAACTGGTTTGTTTGTAACACAAGCAAACTTGATGGGTCATTTCCCAGGACGTATTGACCGAAAGAAACCGATTTGAAGACAAGTAATGACATCATTGGGCACCAATGATATGACCGCTGTGTCGTTGATTGACTGTATTTTAACCCAATGACCACTGATCTTTTTGAAATCTAGCTGGGTAGATAGCCAATGAGCTGAGGTAAAAGGCAATATGTAATGTTTATGTGTTGGAAGACCAACCCATGTAGTAAGCTCCGACGTAAAGAGGGTCAATCGCCATTAAAGTTTCATACCGGAAGGAGCAACGCATGTTACGCTCAGCGTTGTTTTGGTAAAGTGCATCTTCAGCTGTTTATATATCAATCAGTATGGCGACTAAGTCAGGGAAAGCTAAATCGAAGTCTAGATATACAGATGTACACACAATTTTAGGAGAAATTGATCGGGAAAGTGAGAGATTGTTAGAGGACGATTCATTTAGCGATTCCCAAATGGAGGAATATTTTTTGAACGGAGAGGACATAGTTTTGGACTGGTAAGTTCTTCTCATGCTAATGCTGCTGTTTGAAATTAATAATATAACATTTGTGATTTTTGAAAATTTTAGTAGCAATACATAAAAATGTAATGTGAGACGAGTGTGTCTGCCGCCCCACCTCACCCCACATGAAATAGCCTATTAGAGGCTGTTGAGGGGAGGGCAGGCCCACAACAATGGCCAAAGTGAAATGGAGACTGTAGATCTAGCTGGTCTGTCATAATATAAATGAGACAGTAGATCTAGCAGGTCTATAATAATATATTCAACCTTATGTTCCCTGTACTCTATATATATATATATATATATATATATATATATATCTGTTTATTATACCTGTTGAGACAGGGCTCATATGTGAAACTATTCTAACTGAACATTTTCTTTCACAGTGACACGGACTCCGAATGGGAGCCCCCAGTGCCAAGGTGTCCTGGAGCTGGTTCATCCAGCTCCTGCCACAAGTGGTGTTCATCTGCCCAAATGTATTTCTGCAGGTTTGGATGTGCCTCAGGGCCAAAAGGGCACAACATGGAGGCGTCGCTGTGTTCTTTGCAAAATTAAGTCCCCCATCACCGGCATTACATGCTTGGTGACCCTCTGCTTTACAGCAGAAAGAGACTATGCTATGGCACCTGGCATCAGCAACACAATATTGTGTAGAGGACTGAGGGTCTTCCAAATATTGAAAGTGTTATTTTGTAAATGAATATATATTTTCTTCTCCATTTTGGGGGGGGGGGTTAGAATACCATTTTGGTATTTTGTATATAGTTATTCCATTCAAAATGTATAACTTCACCAATTTGGCCCTTGGGTACATTTGGGCTACTTGTGTGGGACATCTGGGTGACTTCATGATAAATGTCATGTATAGCACACTCATTTTGGGAGTTATCATTCTGAAACTTTGCACAAGTACTTTTGCCGTCTTGTTTTTCACTAAAATTGTCCCCATCATCCTATCTAAATGTTTGTTTTGTCTTGTTCATTTTAAAGATGATACAACAATAAAAATACTTAGTTTTTTCATTGTATTATCTAAACCAGATCTATTGTGTTATATTATCCTACATTCAATTCACATTTACACAAACTTCAGAGTGTTTTCTTTCAAATGGTACCAAGAATATGCATATCCTTGGTTTTGAGCCTGAGCTACAGGCAGTTAGATTTGGGTGTCTTCAGGCAGAAATTGAAAAAAGTAGGAGGGTAACTGTAAGAGGTTAACAAAAGCGCATTCGCAAAAAAAAAGCACAATCATTGCACCAGTGTACCCAACCATAAACATCAATGACTTTCTTAAAATCAACACACAAGTATATATTTTTAAACCTGCATATTTAATTAAGAAATTCATGTTAGCAGACAATATTAACTAGGGAAAGTCAATTCTCTTGCGTTCAGTACAAGCAGAGTCAGGGTATATGCAGCAGGTTGGGCCTCCTGGCTCTTTGCGAACTGTGTGAAGACCATTTCTTCCTAACAAAGACCGTAATTAATTCGCCAGAATTTTACATAACTATGACATAACATTGAAGGTTCTGCAATGTAACAGCAATATTTAGACTTAGGGTTTCCACCCGTTCGATAAAATAGGGAACGGTTCCGTATTTCACTGATAGAATGAACGTTTTGTTTTTGAAATTATAGTTTCTGGGTTTGACCATATTAATGACCTAAAGGCACATATTTCTGTGTGTTATTTTATTATAATTAAGTCTATGATTTGATATTTGATAGAGGAGTCTGACTGAGCTGTGGTAGGCAGCAGCAGGCTCGTATGCATTCATTCAAACAGCACTTTCCTTTGTTTGCCAGCAGCTCTTCGCAATGCTTGAAGCACAACGCTGTTTATGACTTCAAGCCTATCAACTCCCGAGATTAGGCTGGCAATACTAAAGTGCCTATAAGAACATCCAATAGTCAGAGGTATATGAAATACAAATGGTATGGAGAGAAATAGTCCTATAATAACTACAACCTAAAACGTCTTGACCGGAAATATTGAAGAATCATGTTAAAAGAAACCACTAGCTTTCATAGGTTCTCATGTTCTGAGCAAGGAACTGAAACGTTAGTGCAATATGTGCCATGTAAAAAGCTCTTACCTTCTCCAACACTGAGTTTTTGCATTATTTAACCATGTTTCATTATTTGAGACTAAATTAGTTTTATTTATGTATTATATTAAAGTAAGTGTTCATGGGCCTCCCGGGTGGCGCAGTGGTTGCGCAGACTGGTGGCGCAGACTCTGGGTTCGCGCCCAGGCTCTGTCGTAACCGGCCGCGACCTGGAGGTCGGTGTGGCAATGCACAATTGGCCTAGCGTCGTCCGGGTTAGGGAGGGCTTGGCCGGTAGGGATGTCCTTGTCTCATCGCGCACCAGCGACTCCTGTGGCGGGCCGGGCGCGCTAACCAAAGGTTGCCAAGTGCACTGTGTTTCCTCCGACACATTGGTGAGGCTGGCTTCCGGGTTGGATGCGCGCTGTGTTAAGAAGCAGTGCGGCTTGGTTGGGTTGTGTTTCGGAGGGCGCATCGCTTTCGACCTTCGTCTCTCCCGAGCCCGTACGGGAGTTGTAGCGATGAGACAAGATAGTAGCTACTAAAAAACAATTTGGATACCACTAAATTGGGGAGAAAAAGGGGTAAAATTCAAAAAAAAAAAATTTTTAATGTGTTCATTCAGTATTGTTGTAATTGTCATTATTACAAATTATATATGTATATATAAAAAGTTATAATAATAAAAATCGACATCGGTCCTATTGGCGTTGAAAAATCATTATCGGTCGACCACTACTTAGCGCCATGTCAAAAGGTCTCAGCCATTCCTGATAGGGGAGTCACATTTAAGAGTCCACAAGGTTGGACCGTCATGGCCCAAGGAGTGGGATTTCAAAAAGTACAGAAACAGAGGCGCAATACAACACTATAGCTGTGTTATTCCATTCAAGACAGTAGAGCAGACAGTGTCTTTATTAATTAAAAGGACAATTGTGAGTGGCTTAATTAATAAAAGAAAAATGAACCTACCATAACAATCAACAACCCAATTCAATGAATGTTGACTGGTTTCATAAAGCATGTTAAAAAAAATCTTTATCTTATCAAACATGAAAATGTTATCCATTTCCTCCAGCAAACATAGTTGCTAAGAAACCTTAAAACAAACAGTCTAAATCAGCCAAGGTGGCCTCTTTATAAAGGGAAGATGAGTAAAGCCCTTCTTTTTTACCCTTCATTGATGACGCATATGAGAAAAACATCAACAGCTCTACAACTGGGGAATTCTCTGTAATAAGGCTCTATCAAATTGCCAAAAAGGGTCAGTTGGAAGGCAAAAAACACGGTAAAGAAATGCTTGGTGGGACCTGATACAAGGCTTTACCAGTACCACTAATCTTTGTGTTTTGCATTGTACAGATTGTCATTGCATCAGTGAATTGTCACTGACCAAGTGTCATGGCTGTCAACTGCAACAGACTTAGCCAATGTCAACAATTCAGAGTATATTCAAATGAATAACAAACAGCTTAACTGGTCCGGGTTCACATCCGGACTAGTTGCACACAATTCCAAGTTACAGAGTATTCATGTCATGACTAAAGGGCAAGTACGAGAGCCCATAGTTAGGCTAACCATTACCCAAAAACTCACACCCTTAAAATCAAACCGGAAGCATTGTTGGTCAAATAGAAAATGCTACGCAAACTAAAGCCATCAGGCAAAGGTAAGATTAACCAGTGGAAAAACGGCATTGCTAAACCCAGAATTCAAGCCCCTCTTCAGAAAATAAAGCTATAAGTCATTCAGAAATACCATTACTTAGATCAATGATGTTTACAGAATAATATATTTGAATCTTTTAATATCACACAGACCTAATGACCTATTATTAAGGATATGAATCTTTCCCATTCAAGACAATCCAATACATTTCTCAGATTAGATGTCTTCTCAGGTTCAACAAGCTTTCCTCCCTGGACCCTACCTGAATAAATGTATGTTTTAAATATGGAGACCAGGTCCAAACAGACAACCAGACCCAGCCCTGTATAGACCCTGTCAAGTCCAGACCAGGCTGATCTGAATCGAATGAGGGAAGCAGCAGAAAATACATTGTTTTTGCTATGTTATTAACTGAAGCGTTTAAAAACGCACAAACTAAGGGAGAGGAAAACTGAGCTGGCAGCATGCGGGGGAGGAGCCGTGCTGTGTTTGTGACTGTGTGGCTGAGTAGCACAAGGAGGAAGAGAGTGAAGCAAAGAAGCCCACTTGTACTAGTTACTAACTTCTAGCCGCTGGGTTATTTATCATCCACTGATTACATAGCACTCGTTTTTACTGCATCAAACCAAGAAGAGAAGCTAGTTAATAAGCTAGCTAATCAAAGCTACATAGGCTGCCCTTTCCCCCGTCCTACACAGTAACTTCATTCAAAGTTGAAGTAGAAGCCTACCTGATGGCTCTTGGTCATGGAAATATATCCTTCTCATTTAACAGCATCATTTTAAATCAATCTTCCATTGATATCCTAACTTGCTTGCCACAACAGAGTCAGAGGCTAGTACCACTGATGATTGGCCGACAAAAACAACAAGCTACATGCGCCTCCTGTGAAAACACAATGTTCATGTGTGGGTAAAGTTGATTGTTTCATAAGGACAGTAATAAGCTTTACGTATTGACCTCAGCACGTATATCCAAATGAGTTGTCTCTCTGGTAACTTACTTTTATTCCGGTAAAGCACAATTGGCTTATTATCCCTTGCGCAAGTAGCCTACAGCTGTGGGAAACTGAGGGCCCAAAATATTTTATACAATGTTGCAAGCACATGCTTTGGGCTGGACCAAGTTAATACAATGTTAAGTTCCTTGCAGAGAGGCCATGCATAGCCAATGTGATTTATAGGATATTTACTTTTAAAACCAGGATATTTTCTACCTACTGAATGCAATATTTTTATTTGTCGGCTGTACGTATGCTATTCTTACATATTAGCACATTTACTTTTCGAATAGTAACATTTTGATTGACCACATGACATTGATTGAGATATGAAGACTATTACAAATTTAACTGTTCCATAAAATTGTGCATATGAAAATCCTAATCATGTCAGTAGAAATGGTCAAATAAATTGGCACTTCAAATGGAAGAGGTTGTTGACCGCTGGTGTAGCCCATTACTGGCAACTTGACTAAATGGCAGAAGGCCAGCAGCAGCAGGCTGGGGGGTGTCAGGAACAGGTTCTCTTCTGGTTAGGCTATATTGATTAGAGGTCGACCGATTATGATTTTTTGTAATAATGACAATTACAACAATACTGAATGAACACTTATTTTAACTTAATATAATACATCAATAAAATCAATTTAGCCTCAAGTAGATAATGAAACATGTTCAATTTGGTTTAAATAATGCAAAACCAAAGTGTTGGAGAAGAAAGTAAAAGTGCAATGTGTGCTATGTAAGAAAGCTAACGTTTCAGTTCCTTGCTCAGAACATATAAACTCTGGTGGTTCCTTTTAACATGAGTCTTTAATATTCCCAGGTAAGAAGTTTTAGGTTGTAGTTATTATAGGACTATTTCCCTCTATACCATTTGTATTTCATTAACCTTTGACTATTGGATGTTCTTACAGGCACTTTAGTATTGCCAGTGTAACAGTATAGCTTCCGTCCCTCTCCTCGCTCCTCCCTCGGCTCGAACCAGCACCACAACAGCCACCATCGAAGCAGCGTTACCCATGCAGAGCAAGGGGAACAACTACTAGAAGGCTCAGAGCGAGTGATGTTTGAAACGCTATTAGCGCGCATTAACTAGCTAGCCATTTCACTTCGGTTACACCAGCCTCATCTCGGGAGTTGATAGGCTTGAAGTCATAAACAGCGCAATGTTTGACACACAACGAAGAGCTGCTGGCAAAATGCACAAAAGTGCTGTTTGAATGAACGTTTATGCGCCTGCTTCTGCCTACCACCGCTCAGTCAGATACTTAGATACTTGTATGGCTCAATCAGATTATATGCAACACAGGACACGCTAGATAATATCTAGTAATATCATAAACCATGTGTAGTTAACTAGTGATTATGATTGATTGTTTTTTATAAGATAAGTTTAATGCTAGCTAGCAACTTACCTTGCCTGTTACGCAAATGCAGTAAGCCAGTCTCCTTGTGGAGTGCAACAAGAGAGAGGCAGGTCGTTATTGCGTTGGACTAGTTAACTGTAAGGTTGCAAGATTGAATCCACCGAGCTGACAAGGTGAAAATGTGTCTTTCAGCCCCTGAACGAGGCAGTTAACCCACCTTTCCTAGGCCATCATTGAAAATAAGAATGTGTTCTTAACCTACTTGCCTAGTTACATAAATATTAAATAAAGGTGTATAAAAAAAAAAGAAAGTCCATTTTAATTCAATTAAAATAAATTTAAAAAATTAAAATCAGCGCCCAAAAATACCGATTTCCGAATGTTATGAAAACTTGAAATCGGCCCTAATTAATCGCCCATTTTGATTAATCGGTCAACCTCTAATCTAGAGCATCCCAAACATGCTCAATGGGTGACATGTCTGGTGAGTATGCAGGCCATGGAAGAACTGGGACATTTTCAGCTTCCAGGAATTGTGTACAGATCCTTGCAACAAGAGGCTGTGCATTATCATGCTGAAACATGAGGTGATCGTGGCAGATTAATGGGATGACAATGGGCCTCAGGATCTCATCACAGTATCTGTGCATTCAAATTGCTACCAATAAAATGCAATAGTTTGTTGTCCATAGCTTATGCATGCCCATACCCCCAGCATGGGGCACTGTTCACAACATTGACATCAGCAAACCTCTCAAGCACACAACGCCATACACATGGTCTGTGGTTGTGAGGCCTGTTGGACGTACTGCCAAATACTCAAATTATGTTGAGGCAGCTTATGGTAGAAAAATTTACATTAAATTCTTTGGCAACAGCTCTGGTGGACATTCCTGCAGTCAGCATGCTAACAGCATGTCACTCTACTCTCATTTCCGACATGGCTGACACTGGGACAGTCTAAGAACGAAACTATCAAAACCCCATACCTGCGTCATGAGAGGCCAGAGCCCGGAGCATCTTCCCAGCACTTCGGCGGGTTTGTCGCTCTTTGTTGCAGAGCAGCTCCATGAGCAGGTCCAGGGCACCGGTCTCCTTGAAGACGCCCACCAGTGAGCCGATGCTGGCGTAGGCACTAAGCACGTGGATGGTGTGTGTGATGCTGATGGCAAAGTCGCTCTTCTTGGCCATTTGCTTGCGGGCCCTCGTGACCAAGTTCTTGACATCGTCCTTCATGTCTGAGAGCTCCACCTCGTCAAAGGTGACATCAGCAGGGAACTCTCCACTGGGCCTCTCCTCCTCCTGGAGGGGCCGCTGGGTGTCTGCCTTGCGCTTGCCCAGTAGAGTGGGGCAGTTGGCGTAGACATCCTCCGTTGACATCCACATCAGTATGTTCTCCGTCTTGCTCTCGCCTGAGGTTGAGCCGCTGGAGCCGCCCACCCCTGAACTGCTTCCCCCACCTCCTCCTGCCTCATTGCTCCCTCCACCTGAGCCACTACCGTCGTCTATGGCCAGCAGGCACCAGCGGATCAAGTACTCTGTCTGGCCATCGTGAGTCCGCCGCTGCCGGATCAACTCCTCTGGATAGGCCTGCAGCTTCGTGCCCAGCTGGACAAGTAGGTTCCCGTTGCGGCGTTCGCCTACCATGATTGCTGTAAGGGAAATATAAAGGAATGCTTAATATCAATATACTTTGATATCTGCATATATATTTACAAATCTAAAAAAACAGCTGTACATACGTTTTGCAACTGTAAAGTAATTTTGAATCAGCAATTAAGACTATGCAAACCAGAGTGAGATACTGGATGGGCAAATACTGTACTCAGCCAATGAAGGCTTAGTTGCATTTAAGATTTACCCTTCTTGGGAAGGATAGACATGATAAAGCCATTGGTGAAAGGACAACTATACATTTCTGGAAACTTTCATTTTCACTGAGTTATTTGAACATCCCTTTTTCAAGGCAAAGATAATTAGCGAAATGACGCCACACTAAAAAGCCAGCTAACAGGTTATACTAGCCAACTCAGCTAACAATAATATCGACTAACATGTAGACAGTAAAGTATTTTGTTAGTTCAACTAAGTTACCTAAATAACGTTAGCTAGTTACGAACATCGTTTGAATAATTTGCAAAAGAGAATGAGTAACAGTTAGCTAGCTAGTTCGCTAGCAGTTGCAAATGCCAACCACGGTCGTAAGCGCATTGCAAACATGGTAAACGCTGGCTGCTGCTGCAGTTAGCTTGAAAACGCTAACTAACGTTAGCTTGGTAACGTTAGCTAACTTTGAACTTGAAACATCTGATTGCATCAGCTGGGAGGTTAGTCAGCTCTACTTTTTAAACACTAACGTTATCCTCATATTTACGGTGAACAGGTGTGGCTGCCAATGTCGCTGATTAACTCCAACACACCAGTTTAGCGACAGACTGCCTCATTATCAGCAGGGGCCCGTTTTGACAAGGCAAGCCTGCCTCAACTAGCTAGCTTGCCAGCATCGCTCAGTAGCTAGCTACGGATAGCTGGAATAGTGCGGCCTAATAACACTATAATAACAGGGGATACCTCTTACCTCCAGTGTTACAGGGTTTCCCCGCTCCTCTGTCGATGGAATGTTCTTCTCTGTTGTAATATGTCGTTTCCCTGCCTGGAACTAGTTTTTAGCCAGCGTTTGATACGGGGCGCGCACGTGACAGGTAGGAATTTCACCACGTTCACGTCATGTCGACAACTCGGTAATTACGAGTCAAATGAACGTAACTTCTTTGTAGAGACCGTATAACTTGCTATTGGTTGATTCTGATACCTCCCAAGTGGGGAAACTCGGAATCCAAGTATTTCGCTTTGCAAACAAGGGTGCAGGGTTCCGGTCACCGGCCTTTTATCAATTCGATTTGCTAACCTCCTGCGTCATCTCTTGCCTCTTTTAAAAAGGTCGAAGTTAATCGAGGAGAGTGAACGTGGTTGGAAATGCACTTGCTTGAAACAATATGGTTCTTCTCCGTCACGAAGCGTTAGGCAAATTGCATTTACAGGGGTCTATCGCTCAATAAGTGTAAAGTGATCAAAACTAAGTAAATTAATTGTGCAAAACATTTTATAGAAAACAATAAGTAGCATGTTTTTCTCTAACAAAACGAAAGCTGATTCATATATGATGTGGAAGATTTCAAAACTCTTCTGCGGTTCTGTTTACAGTCACTAATCGCGTTTCCATTCCATCCAGTTTTTATGCCAGTATGCTAGTAAAGTCATTCCTTGTTTTGTTTTTTTAATCATGACATGTATCCTATTTGTGGTACAATTGTATAAATTCCAACAGATCATTTGTTTTTTCAACATGGTGGGATCTTTTTGTGTGAGTAAAATTAATTATGTAAGAACTGGTGGAGGAAATATTGATATAGCCATCCTCCCGAGTTGCGCAGCGGTCTAAGTCACTGCAACCGAAAAAAAAAATATATAGTTTCATCTAATGTCTGTCATGTTTTAGGTTTACATGATTCATTAATTGCTGTTCATGCTATATCAAGTAGGCTGTTATCCTACTCTAAATATAACTACAATTGAAATAATCACTTTCTTTTACCATTTTTAACTAGCGCAATGCTGCTGTTGTCAGCTAGCCAGCATAAATAGCGAGCTGGGAAGTGCTCGTCAGAACAACTGACTGAACCAACTAAGCCAAATCCATTTGTCTCAAATCAACTTTCAACTGCGAACTTGGGCACGAGGCGTGTCCGTATAGCCTCCCCCACATTAGGTGGAATGCTACGGGAGTAAAGAGGAACAGTTTCTTTCATAGAATATTACATTGTTCACGTCATGTCAGAAACGGCCATTTCCATTTCCAACAAAGAATTTGAGACTGCATCCAAGATGTCCTACCGTTGTTTTCATTGTAATCTAATTCAGATTCGCATACTCCGATTCATGGACGGTCTATATCCGGGTTGCATCCAATGTACATGTCCATAGTATGTTCCAAACGGCGTTCCATAGTAACACAACAACATGCAGTGTGTCCCGCTTGCCGAGCACTTGTTATCCTGCAGTACGGAGAATGAATAATCTAGAATATTGTAGCCAATATCAGGCCAATGTGACAGCTAAAGCACATTTATTGTAGTGATTTTCGCCAAAAATGTAAATCTACGGCATTACATCTACATTTATTTTTTTTAAGTCCCAACTTCGGCAGATTAATTTGAAATTCTGGTTGAAGTTTCTAGCCACAAGCATAAACTAGCTAGCTGGGAAGGGCTCATTAGACAACTGACTAAACCGATTCTATGGCTGTGTTCGATTCTGATATTTTCCCAAGGGAGAAACTCTGCGCGAGTTTCAGAGTTACAAGTTGTCTTGAAAGCGGCATCCATCTCGCTGCGCATAAATCATACATTTTGGACATCAGGCTTGTCCGCATAGCCTCTCACCCCTAATGTTTTATTCTTCTTCTCTGTGAGTGTTATGGCGGACCCATCCAAAAAATGTGTATTGCCACCCCCCTAATGTTTTGAAATAAGCTTCACGATAATATCATACAATTCGTGAAAGTCCTGTCATTTAAGATAGATAACAATACACTCATTAGCAGTTTATTATGTACACCAACCCATTCACGAAAAAGGATCGCTCCTACAGACAGTGAGTTATGTGGCAGTGGCTTGCTATATAAAGCAGGCAGAAAGACATTGAGGCATTCAGTTACTGTTCAATTGAACGTTAGAATGGGCAAAAAAAAAATCCTGCTGTTTATTCAGCCATAACAATCCGCCTAAGCAACGTTGAGCGTGGTATGATCGTCGGTGCCAGGCTCGCCGGATACAGTATCCCCAAAACGGCCGCCCCCCTGAGCTTTTCATGCATAACAGTGTCTAGGGTTTATAGAGAATGGTGCGACAAACAAAAAACATTCCAGGCAGCGGCAGTCCTGTGGGCGAAAACAGCTGATTGATGAGAGAGGTTGAAAGAGAATGTTAAGAATTGTGCAAGCTAACAGGTGGGCCACAAACAGACAATTAACAGCGCAGTACAACAGTGGTGTGCAGAACGACATCTCAGAAAGCACAGCTCGTCGATCCTTGTCACGGATAGGATATTGCAGCAGAAGAACACACCGGGGTTCCACTCCTATCAGCTAAAAATAAGCAGCTCCAGTGTGCATATGATCACCAACACTGGACAATTGAGGAGTGGAAAAAACATTGCCTGGTCCATCGAATCCCAGTCCTGTTGTGTCTACAGCTGCACACTCGAGAGTATCCTGACAGGTTGCATCACCGCCTGGTATGGCAACTGCTCGGCATCTGACTGTAAGGCGCTACAGAGGGTAGTGCGAACGGCCCAGTACATCACTGGTGCCAAGCTTCCTGCCATCCAGGTTATCAGCTTATCTGAACATTGTTGCTGACCAAACCCAATAGAGCATTTTTGGGATGAGATGGATTTGGCTGTTTGCAACATGAACGTACACCGTCCAATCTGCAGCAACTGCGTAATGTCATCGCTTTAGCATGGACCAACATCGTCTGTGAAACGTTTCCGACACCTTGTAGAATCCATGCACCTGAAGAATTCATAGCAATAAAAATGGCTTGCAGACTACCAAGATACATCAGCAATCACTACGTTAACAGCATATCTGGACTGACATCAATCAACAATAGACAGTCAATCATTGGCCAGAAGTTCATCAACAGAGCCGCTCACAACCCATCATTGAAGGAAGCTGTGGGACAAGCCAAATAGACCACAGATACACCCATGTCCATAATGCTGAAACTGACCTAGAAGAGAGGAAAGGGGAGAAGAAAAATAATAATAATACAAAAAAAACAATCAATTGTGTGTGTATGAAAGTGTGTAGAATGCACTCCTTAGCGCCCCCACCCCTCTCCCCCTGCACAGTTGTGAGCTAATTTTTTTATGACGTTTTCTATCTTTTATTTTTTATTTATATTTTATTTTTTAAAGTAAACACCACAAACTCATGTCGGGAAAAGAAAAAGGCGAAACGAATCTACGCCCGTTCTGATAAAAACCCTAGGGCATCTAGCCTCGGGGGATGCCTTGCTTGACCACACCCTCCTTCCTTGCTCCTGGCCTGCCCTGCCTCTTCCACCAATCCAATTGTTTCTTATGGACAGAAAAGAGCAGAAGCTCTGAGCTGTCCGATCAGGTCCATTGTCTACTGGCGACCCAGAGTCTGCAACACCACTAAGCAAGGGGCACCACCAAGCAAGCTACACCATGAAGACCAAGGAGCTCGCCAAACAGGTCAGGGACAAAGTTATGGGGGAGTACAGATCAGGGTTGGGTTATAAAAAAATATCCAAAACTTTGAGCATCCCACTGAGCACCATTAAATCCATTATTAAAAAATGGAAAGAATATGGCACCACAATAAACCTGCCAAGAGAGGGCTGCCCACCAAAACTCACAGACCAGGTAAGGAGGGCATTGATCAGAGAGGCAACAAAGAGACCAAAGATAACCCTGAAGGAGCTGCAAAGCTCCACAGCGGAGATGGGAGTATCTGTCCATAGGACCACTTTAAGCCATACACTTCACAGAGCTGGGCTTTATGGAAGGGTGGCCAGAAAAAAGCCAATGTTTAAAGAAAAAAATAAGCAAACACGTTTCTGTTTGCCATAAGGCATGTAGGAGACTCCCCAAACATATGGGAGAAGGTACTCTGGTCAGATGAGACTAAAATGTAGCTTTCTGGCCATCAAGGAAAATGCTATGTCTGGTGCAAATCCAACACCTCTCATCACCCTGAGAATTCCCTTTATAATCTGTGATTGTTTGGAGCCCCTGCCACATGCGTCTCGTGTCTGAGCCGTTGAATTGTGACTCCACTTGGTCCCTGTACTGTCGTTTTGCTTCTTTGATTGCCTTACGGAGGTCATAGCTGGTCTTTTTGTACACGTCCATGTTCCCAGTCACCTTGCCATGGTTAAATGCGGTGGTTCACGCTTTCAGTTTTGATGATTTGCAAAGGGAGGGCGGGGGAGGGAGGGCCATTTAGTCTGTCCTGGAAGGTATTTTTTCAAGCGTGTTCTCTCTGCGTGTAGCACAGGAGATGTGTTGATAGAATTTCAGGAGCGTTTCATGAGATTTTTTTTAAATGAAATTCCCCAGCTACAATAAACGGATATGCTGTTTCTAGTCTGTACAAAGTGCAGTGTAGTTCCTTGAGAGCCATTGCGGTGTCGGCTTGGGGGGGATATACACGTAACGCGGTCAGCATTTGATGGTGAGGTATTTCAGATCAGGAGAACAAGGACTTCCTGTACGTTACCACAATCACACCATGAGTTGTTAATCAATACAAACACCCCTCTACCTCTGTAGGTATAGGGGTGTTTCACAGAGAGTTTCACGGAGAGAGCCATGATTCCGTAAAACAGAGTTTGTTACAGTCCTTTATGTCTCTCTGGAAGGAGATCCTCGCCTTGACCTCGTCTACTTATTGCCCAGGGACTGAACATTAGTGAGTAATATACTCGAAAGTGGTGGATGGTTTGTTCGCCGCCTGAATATGACTAGAACCCCACTTCTCCTCCCTCTTCTCCTTTGTCAACGTTTTGGTTTTGCACCCGGGATGAATGGGGCAGCCTCTGGAAGTTCAAACAAAGGATCCAGGCCAGGGAAGTCGAATTTCTAGTTGAATTTCTGGTGAATGAACACCGACCTAATATCCCAAAGTTATTTTTGGCTGTAGGTAATAATACTAGAAACGTTGGGTAGGAGCTCGAAACAGTGCAACCGTGTCTGTCAGCAACATCTTGGCAACCATCCTCTGATGTGACCCAATAAAAACAATTGTTCACAAAAAAAAACGGTGATGTACATAGCTTCCCTAGCACTTGCTGCCCTTTATGGGTGTACACGACCTCTACAATAAATTCACTAGCAACAATAACAATTGTTATGTAGTACTAATAAGAGTGATGATCAATTTCTGGTGGCACTAAGACCTTTTTGTTATGTCAGAATATGGAGAGTCATCCAGACATACTCTAAAGGGGATTTAGGTTAGGGCATAGCTCAATGGTAAGAATTACATGTAGGTAGGTTGTGATCTGTTTATGTACTGTACAGTGCCTTCAGAAAGTATTCACACTCCTTGACTAATTCCACATTTTGTTGTTTCAGCCTGAATTCAAAATGTATTACATATATTTGTTTTCTCACCCATCTACACAAAATACTACATAATGGCAAAGTGAAAACATGTTTTTAGAAAGTTTGCTAATTTATTGAAAATGAAATATAGAAATATCGAATTGACATAATTATTCACACCCTGTGTCAATACGTTGTAGAAGCACCTTTGGCAGCGATTACAGCTGTGAGTCTCAGGGTAAGTCTCTAAGAGCTTTCCACACCTGGATTGTGCAACATTTGCCCATTATTATTTTCAAAATTCTTCAAGCTCTGTCAAATTGGTTGTTGATCATTGGTAGACAACAATTTTCAGATTTTAAAGTAGATTTAAGGTAAAATTGTAACTCGACCACTCAAGAACATTCACTTTCTTCTTGGTAAGCAACTCCAGTGTAGATTAGGCCTTGTGTTTTAGGTTATTGTCCTGCTGAAAGGTGAATTCATTTCCCAGTGTCTGGTGGAAAGCAGACCGAACCAGATTTTCCTCCAGGATTTTACCTGTCACATACAATTATCTGTAAGGTCCCTCAGTCGAGCAGCGAATTTCAAACAGATTTAACCATAAAGACCAGGGAGTTTTTCCAGTGCCTCACAAAGAAGGGCATCTGTTGGTAGATATATCATTTGAGCATGGTGAAGGTATAAATTACACTTTGGATGATGTATCAATACACCCAGTCACTACAAAGATACAGGCGTCCTTCCTAACTCAGTTGCCAGAGTGGAAGGAAACTGCTCAGGGATTTCACCATGAGGCCAATGGTGAGTTTAAAACAGTTACAGAGTGTAATGGCTGTGATAGAAGAAAACTGAGGATGGATCAAAAACATTGTAATTACCTTTTTGACAAAGTGAAAAGAAGGAAGTATGTACAGAATACAAATATTCCAAAACATGCACCCTGTTTGCAACAAGGCACTAAAGTAATTCTGCAAAAAACGTGGCCAAGCAATTACCTTTTTGTCCTGAATACAAAGTGTTATGTTTGGGGCAAATTCAATACAACACATTACTGAGTACCACTCTCCATATTTTCAAGCATAGTGGTGGCTGCATCATGTTATGGGTATGCTTGTCATCGGTAAGGACTGGGGAGGATAAGAAATAAATGGAATGGAGCTAAGCAGGGGTACAGAGAAGAGGTAGTCATTCAAAAATCATGTTAAACACTATTATTGCACACAGTGAGTCCATGCAACTTTTGAGACTTGTTAAGACATTTTTTATTTAGGCTCGCCATAACAATATCATTCCACTTTGACATTATGGGGTATTGTGTGTAGGCCAGTGACAAAAAAAACTAAATGTAATCAATCCATTTTAAATTCAGGCTCTAACACAACAACATTTGGAAAACATGAATACATTACAACAAGCTCATGCATGCATGTAGATCTTGAAGGAAAGCATTTGATCAGAATAAATCAGCCAAATCAAGCAAACTTATATTTGAAACTGATTGGTCACACTTCAAATCAGGATATTTACACAATTTCATAATCACTCTGAGGTTTTTCTTTTTTGCTTAGCTTAGTTCATAATCTATTTTATCTGTACATTGGAGCTGTCTGGTGCTGAAATATATTGTCTTTTAGATATCAAAAGACTATATGCAAATATATGCAAAAAATTATTCATTCTTTGAATTTAATTTCTGTTCAACAAGATTTAAAGTAGCACCTCTTGTTGTTCAAGCACAGATACACATGGGGGCAGCATCCGATTATTTGATAGACAAGCAAGAAACTCAATAATGCCTCCTTCAACAACCACAACATTACATTGTCATATTTGTAAATATAAAATGAGGTATCGGATTTACCTAATATAATGTAGCAGATGGGTTACTTAACCATGGTTCATTGATATTGATGGTTCATTGATAATGTAATCCTCTTCAAAAACCCTATATTTCAGCATGAAAAAGTATGAAAACGAGTTGGAAGAACCCGCATTCTTTAGGACCATGGGGTAAACTGTTCCATTTTTCTTGGGACCTTCATCCAACACTAGCCTAGGTAAGGTCTGAAAGGTTTCTATTCGACACTTTCACATACAAAGCACAGTGCAGCTGCCTTCGCTTCGCAAGTAAGATGCTCTTCTTGTGGTATGTCTGTAGCTTGTGTTGCTTGCATGCTGCTGCATCTGTTCCCCGCTGGATTCATCCAATCTGAGCAGAAGCCAACTGCAACACCCCCATTGCAGGCACACAAAAGAAAAGTGTAATTGACTGATGTTTTTTGCTCTGCTTTTTGGAGGGTGGAAATCGGACTGTTGAGGCTTGGCTTTAACACTTTTGGGCAGATTAGGCGGAGACTCTGAGTTCTGGCTAGATGTATATGGGATAGCTTGTAGAGAATTACCAGAGAAAGGGAACGAGCCCTGACGGATTGATAAACCCTCTGTCCACTTATGTTTCCCACGGGATCCAGCCTAATCGCCGCAGAACGCCCTTTCACCTTGGAAGGTAAGTGTGTGTGTGAATGTCTTGCCAGTCAGATCACGAACAAGTAGGTTACAGCAATGAATGATTGCACCAAGATGACACCAGCGCATAACCAAATAACACTATCATCGTAAATTATTCACAATTCAAATATAACTGTAACCTACATTTGTCAATTTTATTCATGACATTGGGTTTTAAAGAATTGAGGAGAGTGCGAAGAACACAAGCAAGCCTATAAATAAATGTTAGTTAGCCACTGGGAAAAGACGTCATTTAAACGTCTAGTTTATATTTACATTAGGTTGAGATGTAAACTAATGTGAATTCAACAACATTTCACTATGTCACTGGATTTAGGTTAAAGGTTGGGTGAAAAAAATACGAAATTCCCTTATGTTGATTACTTTTTGCAAATCCAATCAGTTTTCCACGTTGATTCAACGTCATCAGATGTATTTTTGTTGTTGTTGAAATGACGTGGAAACAACGTTGATGCAACCAGTTTTTGCCCAGTTGGTATTTTCATTGATTCGTTTTTTTTTGGGCGATGCAGATAAATTTACCAAAGGGGTAGGCTACTAGCTTTTTTGAATACATATGCTTCACGTTTCACAATAACATCAACGACATTGCCGCATTTCCGCGTGGGCTGTATATCAAATAAGGCTGATTTTGTTTCAAGATGAGTGATGGATGTCTGGGCCCTGACGACGGTCCCGTGCTCATTACAAACAAGGTAAACAAAGGACCTTGAATGACAGCACCATGGATAGCTCCTCCATTCACCGGAGGAGACTTCGTGCGGCTATTTTGATCCGGTGCTGACCATGTTTTAGCCTACTTCTCCATTCACATGTGTCATGTCCTACACTTGGATTAGTTTACACTCGAATTCATTCAAATGGACTAGGTTATTTTACTGAACCAGTATTGCGTGCACTATGTATACTATGAATATTCAAGGAAATTGGCCAACCCTTAGCCTGGCTATAACCCGCAAACTGAGATACTGTATATTGCTTTCATGGAAAGTTCAATTGTCGACTGGTAGGCTACCCTAACACTCATTATTTGAAAACGTTAACATTATCTGGCCTGATTGATAGCTTCCAAACATATACTTTTCTGTATTTAAAAAAAAAAATGTCAATAGAGGTCATTGGACTGTATGGAAACATGATCTTCACTGTTTCCATTGTATTTTAGTGTTGCAAGGGGGGACCAATTGTCACTTCATTTCACATTCTCAATTCATTGACTTCTTGTCAACAGGGAGCTATAGTCCCTTTCAAAGTGGCCCATCTAGTATCTTTTCAGAAGAATGACTCTCCCATTATTGTCTGTATTGCAAGGCTAGTTATGTACTCCAATGGTTTCAGAGGCTCAGTGCCGAGTCAAGCCTTTAAAAGCTTGGTCTTGTGAGGGCCAATTGTGGTCATATGCTCAGAGATAGCACTGTGTTGTGACTGCCACTGAGCCAAAACGTGACCTGCTAGATATTCTCATAATGTAAATAGAGATTGCAATGTTGAACAGTTGAAGGACTCTCCCTCCAATAGGCTTTAGCTTTGACATTGGCTTTGAGCATTGAAGGTGATAGAAAGGGAACAGTGGCAGTCCATTTTAATTCCACTGGAGCCTTTAATTAGCTAATTAAAGCAAGAACATGCTTTAAAGCTGTTGGTTAACTTTCCCCGAGGCCATGAATGCAAAGCAGGTCATTGAACTCTTCAGCAAAAGACGAAAAGCAAACAAATGAAGGCTTGAAATTAAGCCAAGGGAGTCCCAATACCTCCCACATTCAGTGAGGCATTTAATTGGTCACAGGGTTCTGCACGGGAATCTGTTCTCACAGTCTGTGGCAATACACTCAAAAACTGCCCAGGATGTCTTGTCCATTAGAGCCTCCCCCTGCAGTGGCCCGTTTCTCATCCTGCACACACAGTTTACTGCTGAACCTAGCAAAAATGGCCTTTTCATTCCAGGCCTTGGCAAGGTAGAGCATGCCGATAGATTATCAATGGCTCTGACATGAAACGTCACTGCATATGCAGGGTCTACATTTGCATGGTTGAGAAGCAAAATCTTGCAGGCTGAGAGAGGGATCGAGGGTGAGGCGTGTGTGCTATGCATGTGTGTGTTTTTGTGTGTGTATGTGCATGCGGGCATGTGTGTGTTTGCCAACAAAATGTATTTGTTGGTACATACCCCACCAGATAAAAGGCAAAGTGATATAGGTTGGGAGTTAGAAGTGCCTTAGGCAGCAACGAACACCTTGGGATTTAATGCTTGGCAGGGTTTATGTTTTGTGACTAGCAGCTGTGCCATTAAATCTTCACAGAGATGGTGGATGTTAATTGACAAAACACTCCTCTTCACTTTTTCTTAAACCTTCTACCTGGCCATGTTTCTGACTGAGCTGGATTCACCAAAATAAATCAACATGTACAAGACTACATGAAAATAGGCAGAAAGCCCAACACTGATTTAAAAATTATTTTTCTCATTTGAAATACCAATTCAGTAACCTAAATAGAGGAAGTATGAACGGTTTAAAGCTTTGTCTGGGTTTATACTGCTTTTGATGAAAACAACAACAAGGCAAATTGAATACAAAATACCTTTTTATCTGCTAAACCATTTTAATATGACCTCCCACAGGAGAGTGCAGCCTGCCATCCCATGTCTTCCCCAACCCAAGGCCCCTATGAGAGAGGCCTTTAAAGAGGAGGGGATTTGATCAAACAATCCAGCTCTCTAAGCCAGGATGGAGAGTGGACCAGGACAGGGAGCGGGGTCAGGCTCGAGCCAGGCTGTGGAGGCTGAGCCCCCCACCCAGCGGATGACTTCTCCAATTGGGAGAGGAAGGAATGCAGGGCTGGCCTCCTGCAAGCACAACGGTCTGATCAACACCCGCAGCTTGATGGTAGAGACTAAAGAAGGGCTGGTGTCGGTGTACTCGGCCCCCCAGTATCAGGGTCACATGGTGGTCAACCTGTCCCCTCAGCAGGAGCAGAATGGTCAGGGGGTGGGCGGAGGAGGGGGACCCCCACAGCTGCTCAACCCCAGCGCTCTGCCCCAGGGCATGGACCCCCGCTTCAGGCCCAACCTGATCCTGTACTCTGAAAACATGCTGCGGGCCTGGGGGGATGGAGGAGTTGGGGATTGCTGTGAGACCACCTTCATAGAGGACTTGGCATCCGGCTCCTCTGCTGCCTCCAAGGATGGGCTGATGTTTGCCGATGGAAAGTTCCTGGAACTGTCTGTGGAGGATGCAAAGATCCAGACCCTGTCTTATGACATTGACGATGATGATGAGTTCCAAGAGCTGGAGGTAAGGCTCGGTTGGCTCTGTCTTTTATCATAATACATTAGAATGTTAACATTTTAAGGGATGGCTATATGTATGAAACACATGAATGTATTTCTGTATGGTTAGAAGTTTCTATTATATGTTTCTATTATTGCATTTAGAGCCAAATACAAATGGACCAGATGGATTACAGAAGTTTTTGTCTGAAGGACGAAGATCACTTGGGTCCTTGAAGCTGTTCACAGAGAGCAACGTTTTATGCTTGACATCTGATAAATATCAGGCTTTTCATAGGCTGCCTCAGCATGAAAGAGGCTCTGTTGAGAATTCAGAGAGGCTAGAATGGAGAGAGGAGAAAGGAGATTATATGGTGAAAGGAGACGGGAGGAGAGATGATAGAGGAGAACGGAGGAGTTGGGAGAAGAAGAGAAATAGGAGGAAAAGGGAGAGGCAGTCTGGACCACTGGGTATCTACTGCGTCTGACTGTCTCTGCCAACTGTTCTGATTCAGGTGTAGCACAGCCCAGGAGGCTTCTGGACAGACAAGGCAGGAGAAGACATGTACTGTATGTGGGCTCAGATGGCTATCTTGTGGATATATAATTTCCCTATCCCTGTGTTTATGTGACCTTCAAAGACTAGTTATTTATATACTACATGTTTGCCGGTCAACACTAAACTGTTGGTTTCTGGTATTGCCATGGTTTCTGGTGGTTGTCACTGGAGCAGTCAAGGTGAACACCCTTTTTATAGTGCATTCTTAATTTGAGTTAATAAGATCTTTATTACAGTATGTTGTAATACTTTAGAGAAAGCAACAAAAAAACTTCCCTTCATTTTGCCCTTATTCAGTAGAAAATTAGCTCAGTGGATTCTCAACGTGGGTTCTTTGAAATACACAGCAATGTAATAATGTACAGTTGAAGTCGGAAGGTTACATACACTTAGGTTGGAGTCATTAAAACTCATTTTTCAACCACTCCACAATTTCTTGTTAACAAACTATAGTTTTGGCAAGTCGGTTAGGACATCTACTTTGTGCATGACACAAGTAATTTTTCCAACTATTGTTTACAGACAGATTATTTCACTTATAATTCACTGCATCACAATTCCAGTGGGTCAGAAGTTTACATATACTGTGCCTTTAAACAGATTGCAAAATCCAGAAAATTATGTCATGGCTTTAGAAGGTTCTGATAGGCTAATTGACATCATTTGAGTCAATCGGAGGTGTACCTGTGGATGTATTTCAAGGCCTACCTTCAAACTCAGTGCCTCTTTGCTTGACATCATGGGAAAATCAAAAGAAATAAGCCAATAACCCCAGAAAAAAATTGTAGACCTCCACAAGTCTGATTCATCCTTGGGAGCAATTTCCAAAAACCTGAAGGTACCACATTCATCTGTACAAACAATAGTACGCAAGTATAAACGCAAGTATAAACGCCATGGGTTCGTCGTCTTCCTCTGATGAGGAGTAAGAGAGGTCGGACCAATTTGCAGCGTGGTATGTGTCCATTTTAATAATACAAACTGAACACTATACAAATACAAAATAACAAAGTGAAAGACAGAAACGAAAACCCAAACAGTTCCGTGTGGAACACACAGACACAGAAAACATTCACCCACGAAACACTGGTGTGAAAAGGCTACCTAAGTATGATTCTCAATCAGAGACAACTAACGACACCTGCCTCTGATTGAGAACCATACCAGGCCAAACGCAAAATACAACATAGAAAAACAAACAGACTGCCCACCCCAACTCACGTCCTGACCATACTAAAACAAAGACAAAACAAAGGAACTAAGGTCAGAATGTGACAATGGGACCACGCAGCCGTCATACCGCTCAGGAAGGAGACGCGTTCTGTCTCCTAGAGATGAACGTACTTTGGTGCGAAAAGTGCAAATCAATCCCAGAACAACAGCAAAGGACCTTTTGAAAGTCCTGGAAGAAAACAGGTACAAAAGTATCTATATCCACAGTAAAACAAGTCCTATATCAACATAACCCGAGAGGCTGCGCAGCAAGAAAGAAGCCACTGCTCCAAAACCGCCATAAAAACTCCAGACTATGGTTTGCAACTGCACATGGGGACATGTGGTCTGATGAAACAAAAATATAACTATTTGGCCATAATGACCATCATTATGTTTGGAGGAAAAAGGGGGTGGAGAACACCCCCTTTTTGTATCACTAGCCACATGTATCACTAGCCACTTTATACTATACTATGCCACTTTGTTTACATACTCATCTCATTTGTACATACTGTACCCGATACCATCTACTGTATCTTGCCTATGCTGCTCTGTACCATCACTCATTCATATATCCTTATGTACATATTCTTTATCCCCTTACACTGTGTACAAGACAGTAGTTTTGGAATTGTTAGTTAGATTACTTGTTATTACTGCATTGTCGGAACTAGAAGCACAAGCATTTCGCTACACTCGCATTAACATCTGCTAACCATGTGTATGTGACAAATAAAATTTGATTTGATTTGATTTGATTTGAACCGTGAAGCACGGGGGTGGCAGCATTATGTTGTGGGGTTGCTTTGCTGCAGGAGGGACTGGTGCACTTCACAAAATAGATGGCATCATGAGGAGAAAATTGCGTGGATATATTGAAGCAACATCTCAAGACATCAGTCAGGAAGTTAAAGCTTGGTCGCAAATGGGTCTTCCAAATGGACAATGACCCCAAGCATACTTCCAAAGTTGTGGCAAAATGGCTCTTGGACAACAAAGTCAAGGTATTGGAGTGGCCATCAGAAAGGCCTGACCTCAATCCTATAAAACATTTGTGGGCAGAACTGAAAAAGTGTGTGCGAGCAAGGAGGCCTACAAACCTGACTCAGTTACATCAGCTCTGTAAGGAGGAAATGGGCCAAAATTCACCCAACTTATTGAGGGAAGCTTGTGGAATGCTACCCGAAACGTTTGACCCAAGTTAAACAATTTAAAAGCAATGCTACTAAATACTAATTGAGTGTATGTAAACTTATGACCTCCTGGGAATATAATGAAAGAAATAAAAGCTGAAATAAATCATTCTCTCTATTATTATTCTGACATTTTCACATTCTTAAAATAAAGTGGTGATCCTAACTGACCTAAGACAGGGAATATTTACTACGATTAAATGTCAGGAATTGTGAAAAACTGAGTTTAAATGTATTTTGCTATGGTGTTTGTAAACATCCTACTTCAACTGTATGAGGTGCCCACAGAATAATTATTAACACTTAACACGATTCCCGTGGGTTTCTGTTATTGGACTGTCCTTCACAACGTTCTTACAGTACTTGTGGAGTAAAACATGTCTAAGCCTTCCACATTTACATAGGCTGTCTAAGTTACTATCTAAGTCCCTTCAATTATCATATATCATTTACTGTGTACTCTGGTATTTTTCATAGAACGTTGAAGTCTGTCTCAGAATCTAGTTAATGGAGCATCTGACTCTTCTATTATACAGCCACATTTCTGACTCCATTACCGCCGGATTTAGGCACTGTGTCTGGAATGATATTTGTGAATTACATTTCTTTGGCGTCTTGCTCGGAATCCATCTGAAGTTAATTAGCTAGAGTTCTGAAGAGGTGCAAGGATTTCTTGTAGTTTCCTGCTAATCCACCCTCCAGGACAAGAATGTCCTCATAATTAGGGCAATGCTTTTTTGGCTTTTTTGGGGGGGCACTTTGCTTTCACCAGTATGAGTCATGAGTATGAGTCAATGAAACCAACCATGGAAGTATATTGCATTTGGTTTGATTGACTCTCCCCTTTAACTGCCCCTAACTGACCCATTTTTAGCTACAATTTACAAGTCCGTTGGAAAGGATCAGCTTGAGCAAAGTGAGGTTTAGAATCACTGAACTACAAATAGTATTCCCTGACAAATAATAGGCATTGTGCAATTAAGGTCACAGAGGTACGCCACCGCTGACTTAGGCGATTCCCCACCAAACACACATGCACAACCAGACATTGATTGATTGATTGATTGATTGATTGACTGGAGACAATTAAAATAACATTTCCTAGAACTTTCTACCTGCAGCAAACCCAGTGGATCATGCTGGAAATTAAGGTAAAAGCAGCTTTTTTTTAAGGCCATAAAGCATGGCCCTACAGCCTGAATTCAAAATGGATTCAATCTACACACGATACCCCATAATGAAAAAGTTTAAACATGTTTTTAGATTTTTTTTCTCTCAAATTTCTTCAGAGTGAATTACATTAAATATTTAATTTACATAAGTATTCACACCCCTGAGTCAATACATTTTAGAATCACCTTTGGCAGCGATTACAATTGTGAGTCTTTCTGGGTAAGCCTGAAAGAACTTTGAACACCTGGATTGTACAATATTTGCATATTATTATTTTAAAAATTATTCAAGCACTGTCAAGTTGGTTGTTGATCATCGCTAGACAGCCATTTTCAAATGTTGTTTTTTTTTACCCCCTTTTCTCCCCAATTTTGTGGGATCCAATTATTAGTAGTTACTATCTTGTCTCATCGCTACAACTCCCATACGGGCTCGGGAGAGACGAAGGTCGAAAGCGATGCGCCCTCCGAAACACAACCCAACCAAGCCGCACTGCTTCTTAACACAGTGCGCATCCGACCCGGAAGCCAGCCGCACCAATGTGTTGGAGGAAACACCGTACACCTAGCGACCTGGTTAGCGTGCACGGCGCCCGGCCCGCCACAGGAGTCACTAGTGCGCGATGAGACAAGGACATCCCTGCCGGCCAAACCCTCCCTAACCCGGACGACGCTAGGCCAGTTGTGCTTCGCCCCATGGACCTCCCGATCGCGGTGAGTCGCGGTCGACTGTGCCTCCAGTCTCTGCGATGCAGTGCCTTAGACCACTGCACCACTCGGGAGACCACCTTGCCATATATTTTAAAGGCGATTTAAGTCAAATTTAACTAGGCCACTCAGGAACATTCAATGTCATCTTGGTAAGCAACTTCAGTGTATGTTTGCCTTGTTTTAGGTTATTGTCATGCTGAAGGGTGAATTTGTCTTCCAATGTCTGTTGGAAAGCAAACTGAAAAAGGTTTTCTTCAAGGATTTTGCCTGTGCTTAGATCTATTTCATTTATTTTTATCCTAAAAAACTCCCTATTCCTTGCCGATGACAAGCATACTCATAACAATATGCAGTCACCACAATGCTTGAAAATATAAAGAGTGATGCTCAGTGAGTGATGTGTTGGATTTCCCCCAAACATAACACTTTGTATTCAGGACATAAACCACATTTTTTGCAGTTTTCATTTAGTGCCTTATTGCAAACAGGATGCATGTTTTGAAATATTTTTTACTCTGTACAGACTTCCTTTTCACTCTGTTATTTAGGTTAATGTTGTTGATCCATCCTCAGTTTTCTCCTGCCACAGCCATTAAACTGTTTTAAATTCACCATTGGCCTCATGGTGAAATCCCTGAGCGATTTCCTTCCACTCTGGCAACTGAGTTAGGAAGGACGCCTGTATCTTTGTAGTAACTGGGTTTATTGATACACCATCCAAAGCATAATTAATAACTTCACCATGCTCAAAAGGATACTCAATGTACCAATAGCTGACCTTCTTTGAGAGGGATTGGAAAACCTCTCTAGTCTTTGTGGTTCAATCTGTGGTTCAACTTCACTGCTCGTCTGAGGGACCTTAGAGATAATTGTATGTGTAGGGTACAGCGATGAGGTAGTCATTCAAAAATAATGTTAAACCTGATTATTATTATTATTGAATTCAGGCTGCAACACAAAAAAATTAGGAAAAAGTCAAGGTGTGTGAATACTTTCTGAAGGCACTGTGTCTAAGAGAGAGAGAGGAAGCAGAGAGAGAGAGCGAGAGAGAGCGAGGTGGTGGGTTGTTTTTTGCCCATCATTGTCCAGCTGGCATGGCTAGTCGTGCCCCTGTCTGGGTGAACATATGTACAGGGCCCTCCCGGTGCAAATCGACTGCTAGAGAGCCCAACTGTGCAAGCTGTCAGTGTATTTACAAACCTGTACTGAGGTGAGGAAAACAAGAGGTCATCTGTAGTCTATAAAGACAGAAAATCATTTCAACGAAACATTAGCAAGGCCACCCTATGATGCGCTACAGTGCAGTCTTCTGTAGACCCCTCTTCTTTCTTGACATGCAGTATTCACTCAAAGTATTCACTCTTTGTGCTTTCACAGAGCGAGTACTCGAGCGACTCGGAGAGTGAGGACAACTTCCTCATGATGCCACCAAGAGACCACTTGGGCCTGAGCGTCTTCTCCATGGTGTGCTGCTTCTGGCCCCTGGGGATCGCTGCCTTCTACCTGTCCCACGAGGTAAGTACTACTGTACTGTCAATGACTCAACACCACGGCATGGTCACCGCAAGCATTTACAGTAAATATCAAGGCAGTCTTAGGAGAATGTGTATAACATCAGACAATAACTAACCGAAATAAGTCAATCATTTCTAGATTTACGTTTTGTTTATTAGGACCCTCATTAGCTACTGCACATGCTGCAGCTACTCTTCCCGAGGTTCACATTAAATGTAAAAATAGATGACAAAGTACAGAACAGATAGAGACAATAACAAAAGATGTGACATTAAATTCAAACAAGAGTTATATATTAGAAAGACACCAAGAGACAAAAAAAATACTATTTCACATTATTCATATATACAGTGGCTTGCGAAAGTATTTACCCCCTTGGAATATTTCCTATTTTTTTGTCTTACAACCTGGAATTAAAATATATTTTTGGGGGGTTTGTATCATTTGATTTACACAACATGCCTACCACTTTGAAGATGCAAAATATTTTTTATTGTGAAACAAACAAGAAATAAGACAAAAAAACGGAAAACTTGAGCGTAAGTATTCACTCCCCCCCCCACCCCCCAAGGTCAAAACATTGTAGAGCCACCTTTTGCAGCAATTAAAGCTGCAAGTCTCTTGGGGTATGTCTCTACAAGCTTGGCACATCTTGGTACTGGGATTTTTGCCCATTCTTCAAGGCAAAACTGATCCAGCTCCTTCAAGTTGGATGGGTTCTGCTGGTGTACAGAAATCTTTATGTCATACCACAGATTCTCAATTGGATTGAGGTCTGGGCTTTGACTAGGCCATTCCAAGACATTTAAATGTTTCCCCTTAAACCACTCGAGTGTTGCTTTAGCAGTATGCTTCGGGTCATTGTCCTGCTGGAAGGTGAACCTCCATTCAAGTCTCAAATCTCCGGAAGACTGAAACAGGTTTTCCTCAAGAATTTCCCTGTATTTAGCGTCATCCATCATTCCTTCAATTTTGACCAGTTTCCCAGTCTCTGCCGATGAAAAACATCCCCCCAGCATGATGCTGCCACCACCATGCTTCACTGTGGGGATGGTATTCTCGGGGTGATGAAAGGAGTTGGGTTTGCGCCAGACATAGCGTTTTCCTTGATGGACAAAAAGCTATATTTGAGTCTCATCTGACCAGAGTACTTTCTTCCATATGTTGGGAAGTCTCCTACATGCCCTTTGGCGAACACCAAATGTGTTTGCTTATTTTTTTCTTTAAGCAATGGCTTTTTTCTGGCCACTCTTCCATAAAGCCCAACTCTGTGGAGTCTACGGCTTGAAGTGGTCCTATGGACAGATACTCCAATCTCCGCTATAGAGCTTTGCAGCTCCTTCAGAGTTATCTTTGGTCTCTTTGTTGCCTCTCTGATTAATGCCCTCCTTGCCTGGTTTTGGTTTTGGTGAGCGGCCCTCTCTTGGCAGGTTTGTTGTGGTGCCATATTCTTTCCACTTTTTAATAATGGATTCTATGGTGCTCTGTGGGATGTTCAACGTTTTGGATATGTTTTTATAACCCAACCCCGATCTGTACTTCTCCACAACGTTGTCCCTGACCTGTTTGGAGAGCTCCTTGGTCTTCATGGTGTCGCTTGCTTGGTGGTGCCCCTTGCTTAGTGGTGTTGCAGACTCTGGGTCCTTTCAGAGTAGATGTATATATACTGAGATCATGTGACACTTTCATTGCACACAGGTGGCATTAATTAAACTTATTATGTGACTTCTGAAGGTAATTGGTTGCACGTCCATTACATGAAATTCAAATAAAATTATATATTTAAATTACAGGTTGTAATGCAACAAAATAGGAAAAACACCAAGGGGGATGAATACTTTTGCAAGGCAATGTACATATTCATATACAGTACCGTTAAATTGGATATTTAGAAAAGAGGTGAGGCGCTGGGATACAAGAAGATTTGGTATCTGTTTTTTAAAGCTGGACTTGCTTTTTGCCCGAGTAACTTCTGGAGGCAGAGCATTCCACAATGACATGGCTCTATGCCAGTGGAGGCTCCTCAGAGGAGGAAAGGGAAGACCATCCTCAGTGAATTTCATAAAAATACAAATAGTGAAACATTAAAAAAGTTATTATTTCTAGATAAAACTATACTACATGTTTTCCAGTCACCAAATAATTGATTAAAACACACTGTTTTGCAATGAAGGTCTACAGTAGCCTCAACAACAATCTGTATGGTAGCACCATGGTGTAGCTGGAGGACAACTAGTTTCTGTCCTCCTCTGGGTACATTGATTTCAATACAAAACTTAGGAGGCTCGTGGTTCTCATGCCCTTCCATAGACTTACATAGTAATTATGACAACTTCCGGAGGACATCCTTCAACCTATCAGAGCTCTTGCCGCATGAACTGACCACCCAATGTTGTCCACCCAGTCAAAGGGCCAGAGAATGAATCTAGTACTGAAAGCATAAGTTACAGCTAGCTAGCACTGCAGAGCATAAAATGTGGTGAGTAACGTTAAATCTGTTTTTGGTTTGGTACCGTAAAGAAATCCATAGTGGCATGCCTGGTGGGGTATGTACACCGAGTGTACAAAACATTAAGGACGCCTGCTCTTTTCGTGACATAGCTTTCACCTGGATTCACCTGGTTAGTCTATGATACCTTATTGATGTTACTTATTAAATCCCCTTCAATCAGTGTAGATGAAGGGCAGGGGGTTAAAAAATGTTAAGCCTTGAGACATGGTTTGTGTATGTGTGCCATACAGAGGGTCAATGGGCAAGACAAAATATTTAAGTGCCTTTGAACGGGGTATGGTTGTACAGTAGGTGCCAGGCGCACCGGTTTGTGTCAAGAACTGCAACCCTGCTGTGTTTTTCATGCTCAACAGTTTCCGTGTGTATCAAGAATGGTCCACCACCCAAAGGACATCCAGCCAACTTAACACAACTGCGGGGGTGCAACTCAATATTAGGAAAGTGTCCTTAATGTTTTGTACACTTAGTGCATGTCTGTTTGAAGTGTATGTAAATAGATTATACAAGTGGTTAGGCATTTTCAACACACAAATGTTTCTTAAAATCCCATATAAAAACAACATTAATTCACCTTGAGAGGAAGATAAGAGTGGACCTGATGAAGATGGTAGGTAGTTGTTTTCCCTGTGTGTGTAACGATCTCATATATCTGTGAGCTGCTCGAAGCCTCTGGCAGAGGCCTGCTACCCACACTGCATCACTCTGGTCTGACTGCACATCACGACTCACACCTACATCTCTCTCTCATTCTCCAGCTTTAAAAAAAACTCTGCTTGGTTGGCATGGGCAACACAGCCCACACTAAAATCAATTCCCTAAAATCCAACTACAAAGCCTAGCAGACGCAGAATAAAAAATGTAGCAGGCTGGATTTAAAACAACATCGCCATGGTGGGAGGTTTTGAAAAGCTTTAGGGTATTATCAAAGATAAGCTATTCAAAGCAGCCATTGAAAGATCCTGAAAGGAGCAGGACAGGAAAACATTTTGAGCCTCAGTGATTTGAAAACACATGCACAAACCCATGTTAAGTAAATCTCTTCTGATCATCTTCCTTCTTTGAGTTGTCCTCAATTGATACTGACACTTTGGGATTTAGAAAAATCAAAGGTGGTCTGCAAAACATAATGAAGGAAAATACAGCCTTGAGAAAGCAACCCACGTACACAAAATGTTGAAATCTTCACTTCATCATTTAAAAAAATACTATAGACACAATTTACTGTGTGTGCAGAATGGATAGGCACGGATATAAGTGTGTTTATTGGATCTAAAGAGTTAGAAGCCAGAACCTTATAATTAAGAACATTGTTAGTATTTACATTTATGTAAATGTGATAATTAAATGGATAACCATGCATAGATCGATAATCTTAAAGCAAGGAACTGCTGCAGTACGGCTCAATTTTCTGCTACAGTCTGTATTTATGTGTACTCTAGATAAACCATGTTGTCTACCGCCCACACATACAGGGTTTCTGCCATAGCATAGGTTCTCTTTCAACACCTCCCTCAGGAGTTTGTGTTTCAGATATCAGTCATCTTAACCCATTTGTTACCAAATTTTTCTCAGACATGCCACTATGCAAATCTAATGCCATTAGTAACCTTAAGGGGGCTCTTCAATGCTGCAGACATGTTTTGGTACCCTTCCCCAGATCTGTGCCTAGACACAATCCTGTCTCGGAGCTCAACGGACTATTCCTTCGACCACATGGCTTGGTTCTTGCTCTGACATGCATTGTCAACTGTGGGACCTTATATAGACAGGTGTGTGCCTTCCCAAACCATGTCCAACCAATTGAATTAACCACAGGTGGAATCCAATCAAGCTGTAGAAACATCTCAAGGATGATCAATAGAAACAGGATGCACCTGTCTGAATACTTATATAAATAAGGTATTTCTGTTTGATTTTTTTTTAAATACATTTGCAAACATTTCTAAAAACCTGTTTTCTCTTTGTCATTATGGGGCATTTTGTGTGTAGATTGCTTAGGATTTATTATTTATTTAATCAATTTTAGAATAAGGCTGTAACATAACAAAATGTGGAAAATGTCAAGGGGTCTGAATACTTTACGAAGGCAGTGTACATACATCACATGCAACCCATAATAAGACAATGTAGTTAATATTACCAAGTCTATTAAAACTGGAATATCTGACTCTATAAAGCTGAAGGATAAGCTGAAGTTGCAACCAACTTAAAGAGACACAAGAATAATAACAAGAAAGGTCTGAGAATGGAATATATTCTATACCATATCATTGTAAAATGAATGAAATCACATACAAGGCACAAAGCTTAGGTTACAAGGCAATACTGACATTAACAAAACAAAGTATTGAACGGGCATTAGCAAAACATTGAAAATGTAGGCACATACTGAATGTCAACTACATTATTTTTGCAAAGAAAACATTCAAACATTTCAACAATGTCTTTTAAGTTGTTGAATACAGACTTCTGGTGGCAAATTCATCTGTAAACGTACACCTTGGAGAAATTGTCATTGTGGACTTCAGGAAACAGCAGAGGGAACACCCCCCTATCCACATCGATGGAACAGTAGTGGAGAGGGTAGCAAGTTTTAAGTTCCTCGGCATACACATCACAGACAAACTGAATTGGTCCACTCACACAGACAGCATTGTGAAGAAGGCGCAGCAGCGCCTCTTCAACCTCAGGAGGCTGAAGAAATTCGGCTTGTCACCAAAAGCACTCACAAACTTCTACAGATGCACAATCGAGAGCATCCTGGCGGGCTGTATCACCGCCTGGTACGGCAACTGCTCCGCCCTCAACCGTAAGGCTCTCCAGAGGGTAGTGAGGTCTGCACAACGCATCACCGGGGGCAAACTACCTGCCCTCCAGGACACCTACACCACCCGATGTCACAGGAAGGCCATAAAGATCATCAAGGACATCAACCACCCGAGCCACTGCCTGTTCACCCCGCTATCATCCAGAAGGCGAGGTCAGTACAGGTGCATCAAAGCTGGGACCGAGAGACTGAAAAACAGCTTCTATCTCAAGGCCATCCGACTGTTAAACAGCCACCACTAACATTGAGTGGCTGCTGCCAACACACTGACACTGACTCAACTCCAGCCACTTTAATAATGGGAATTGATGGGAAATGATGTAAATATATCACTAGCCACTTTAAACAATGCTACCTTATATAATGTTACTTACCCTACATTATTCATCTCATATGCATATGTATATACTGTACTCTATATCATCGACTGTATCCTTATGTAATACATGTATCACTAGCCACTTTAACTATGCCACTTTGTTTACATACTCATCTCATATGTATATACTGTACTCGATACCATCTACTGTATCTTGCCTATGCTGCTCTGTACCATCACTCATTCATATATCCTTATGTACATATTCTTTATCCCCTTACACTGTGTACAAGACAGTAGTTTTGGAATTGTTAGTTAGATTACTTGTTGGTTATTACTGCATTGTCGGAACTAGAAGCACAAGCATTTCGCTACACTCGCATTAACATCTGCTAACCATGTGTATGTGACAAATAAAATGTGATTTGATTTGATTTGATTTGAAAAATTGTGACCATTTTGAGAAATCATATGAAACTTCTGTGAATCATACTAGACACCTTTAATAATGCATAATATGATACATTTGTTTAGAGGTACAACTTTAACTTCTTTAGAGCTTGTAAAGTACAAAAGCTTTGTGCTCTCACTTTTGTGACCCATGGGATTAAATAGGTTAAGTGCACTTTAATCAAGATCAGGTTACTGCTTATGGGCTCTTTCTGTGAAAATGTGCCTCAATCTTACTCTCAAAGCAAAGCAGACCAGAAAGCAACTTCTGTGTCAATGGTAAGACGTCAGTAAGAGCAGTGTTTTGAGTATTGCACTTTGGTTACAGGCCGTAGCCATTTTAATTGGTTGCCTTTACCTTTTGTACTGCTCAACACTCCAATTCATTTCCTCCTTTGAGGAGGAACAAAGCAATCAATACACAGCTCTTTGGGGCGACAGGGTGTAGGAAAAAAAGCTTTAACCACAACAAATCTAGATTTCATGGGTGAGATTGCAGGGGACCCCCCACCCCCTAAACCAATCTGTCAGAATTACTTTGATTTTAGCAATTCATTTCTGCACATTGTTAGCTGCAGTTATTGTACTGAATGAGATACAGGTCATCATTATCATGATCGTTGTCGTCTTGTCTTTCTTCCTCCCGTTCTTCATCATTATTGCATTGGTACCCCTGATAGTTTTTACGTCTTACGTGGTAATGATGCCATTTTCTGAGAGCAGTTAAGTGTTACTACTATATGTTATTATATCGATCAACAGCTCCCAGCATCCTTACTCCTTACTCTTATGTTACTGTCTCAAACTCAAAGGACATGCATGGATTGGCTTTTATCGAAGTGGAAACTCCCAGACTGATTCAGACTGAATCTAAGGTCATTATGCCGAAACATAAGCCTGTTTGTATGTCCCTTCAATCTATACTCCAATCAATACAGACAGAGTGACCATTTTTCTTTATTTTCCTGAATAATCACCCGTTGAAGTTTCCTGGGGTTAGGAATGTTTTGGGGGGATTTTCGAGTCCCTCAGTCAAGCTCCTGATTCCCTCAGTCAAGCTGGGCTGAGGCGTGTTTTGGTACACTTTCTTTCCACTTTCATTATTATGACACCAACAGTGAAACAGTTGATGATGACTATGTCCCTCTGACTCATCTGGCAGAGTGGAAGAGCTCTGGTCATCATGCATATTGCAACCACCACCACACTACTTCCCATCTGTTCTAAGGCTTAGGAGGAACTATCAGAGAGGGTAGATTGTGAAATACATATTCAAGCAAGGGTTGGTCTCTTCTATAGATGTGCACCAATCCAAGAGCAACCTGGTGGAGAACAAGGGCCAATCTGTCCATTTATCTCTCTAGTTAATATGACCGGCTGAGAGCGTTGTTATTGTAATTGCCACCTTCTACTGCCTGAAGTGCCTGCCTGGTTGCCAAAATTGCTTGTGCATTAGCAAACTCTTCAGACTTCTTTTTGTCAAACCAATCAAACCATGCTAAAGTACAAACAACTCTGCAACCAGGCTAACTAAAAGCCATTACACAGAGCATAAATCAGAACTGCATGCTCCATTGATCCACAGAGAAATACTGCTGTGTAAATGGACATGCATAACTCTTTGAATATTTAAAGTGCTTTGCTTTGAGGGTATTTCCCTGGTTTGAATAAGCCTTAAGGTGTTTATTTACTTTCTCCAGGGCAATATATAACTCTGGTTTACTAATGAAAGTGTTGTTTTCATGAGGATCCCTCTCTCGGCCCTCACCATCATTCTAGTGACACATTACATGGTTGGACCCAGACAGTTTTAATCAACAGCTGTCGCTGATATATTGCAACTGTGCATCGACAAGACCAAATTGGTGCATGGTGTTCCCTCTTTCTACCCAGCAAGAGCAAACAACGTGTGTCCACGACTATTATCACATAACCCACTTCAATCGCTGTGGTTAAATGGACAGCTTCATCTTTATGCATGTGCCCATTTACCGGCTCACAGATTCATTAAGCTGGGGGCGCACTGGCCAAATACAGATTGAACGGCCTGAACACAAGAGACCAGAATGAGATCTGCCGGAAATGAAACAACTGGTCATTTAGCTGCTGTATAAGAATAAGTAACACCTCGTTTAGTTTTGGTTGAGACAGGTATCAGGCTTCTCCACAGGATTACCATTGTCAAAGCCACAGACACAAACAAATAGGAATAGTATTTTACTATTACCTGTACCTCTCAAACATTTCTTCTGTTATTGGCGGATTTTGTGATTTGAGTCATTGGTTGTGCCAAGGATTATTGTATTGGAATTGTTATTTTTCTATTTTCCTGAGCATACCAGGTCATTGTTATTCTCTGAATAAGGTGTTTGTGTATACAAATGGTGTGATGGAAAAACACATTATGTGCAGCTGAATAATTCCCCTGTTTTGTTTTTGTCACCGTGAGATATTAATACTGTAGATCTTATTTTAATTAAGCTCCATACTATCACATGGGCAAAGTTGAATAGGTCGCGACTCCCTAGAGAGGAGGTCTCTCACTGTTTCCGATACCAAACTGCAACAATCTGTTTTAGTAAACCAGTGTGCATAATCTGATTCACTGCTTTTAGAGTTTACTCCATACAAATGGAGTAAGCTTTTTATATAATATTTTGGCTAGAGAGAGTGTGAGAGTGGGCCTTGTATGGAATAAGCTGGGAAGAAATACCTTTCCTGGGCGATGATGGTGATGATCCACAAAGCACAGATTCTTTATTTACTGTATACCATGGATGGGCTTGTATGTCCTTTCCTCTTATCCACAATGACCTACTTCTCTATACTTTCACGTAGTGTATACAGTACATTTATGTCCCTGTGGATAATAGTGTAGGAGTACTGTATTTAAGTTTGTTTTTGAAATGCGAAATATTTTTTTTTAAGGAAACACCTTCAGATCACAAGGGTAAAAGATAATTGTGTAATGTGTTTGTAAAAAAAAAAAAAAACGTTCATCCTCAGTCGCAAAATGATGTTGCGGTTTCTCTTCCTCTCCTTCACTGTACTGCATCTGAAGAACTGCAGTTGCTCCGTGGTTCATTCCTTTTTGCTTTGATTTGATTTGAACTCATTATGCTGACTTGAATTGAACCAGTAATTACAAAATAACTGTTTCTCGCCTGCGCAGAACAATAGGATTGTTAATCGTATTTGCATATTTAGTATGCTCCTTCAATTTATGGAGGGCTGGGTGGAAAATGGGACTGTGTCTGTAAGATTTTCCCAAGACTCAACAACACCCTGTGTGGCATCCTCTAGTTCAAACAGATGATAGTTAGAATGATGAGACACAAACTGGGAGCACTGTGGCTCATTTTCATGCATTTATCAGTCATCTGAAACAGTCTGTATTTTTGAAGGGCTCCTGAGAGTTACTGAGGAATCTTGATCTCACTGTCTTATACTTTAAACAACAACATCGAAGCCATTCTATAGAGATGTCTCTCATACTGTATATTCATAAACAGTCATTTTCAGGCCCAACTGAATGTTTCATTGTCCTCATTACAATTCGGTCGACTGCAGCCATGTCCTGCTGACCTTTCTAAGCATGCAGAAATTACTTGTCTTTTGTTTCAAATACTGTATGTAACATCATAGACATAACAACACACTTTGTTAACAAAGGCTATTAACGTCGCATAGCTCTGCGAATGGTTCAACTGTGCATGTGTCCTCACTATGTGATGAAGATAGATGGGCTCCCAAGTGGCGCAGTGGTCGAAGGCAATGCATCTCAGTGCTAGAGGCGTCACTACAGACCCTGGTTCGATTCCAGGCTGTATCACAACCGGCCGTGATTGGGAGTCCCATAGGGCGGCGCACAATTGGCCCAGCGTCGTCCGGGTTAGGGTTTGGCCGGGGTAGGCCGTCATTGTAAATAAGAATTTGTTCTTAACTGACTTGCCTAGTTAAATAAAGGTTAAATATATATATTTTTTAAAGGTAGTGAAGGTCAATTTTTGTGTCTATGCCCGGCTTACCCTCCCCCCTGGGGGAATGTGTGTTACATCAAACACAGAGAGTAATCAAAAAAACTTCAGATTTTAGATGTCACTGGGGCAGCGGGGCAGAATGCTACCTGATACTGGGGCCAAGACCCACATCTTTCAGCTCGATGCACACTAAATCTGTAACATGGCCTGCAGTTACTCTGCTCAGGTCTGCTATTGATCTTTAAGGTCTCTGTGGAGGCTTATATTTTGGAGGATGGTGGGGGCAGTGGGTGGGAGTTCTCTTTTTTTATTTTTTTATAATACCATCAAGCCCAGATTAACCATGGATTAGGGATCCCCACATAGGGGATAATAATCAGCCTTTGGACCTCATGGTAGCATTGTTTGGAGTTGGACAGAGAATGTGTGTGTGTTAGGGGTGGGTTGTCCGTCCAGACACTGTAAATGTAATCTATTATATTAGAGAATAAATTTGACCTCTCAATACAAAGCAGCAGCAAAAGCAGAAAATCATTATTTAAATTAACTTAATCCTTTGCTTCCATGAACAATGCTTTTTGACTAATTGGAGAAATCATCATGCTTCATTTTTTTTAAAGATTACCTCGTTTTGTATATCTCCTTATCTGTAATGAGTACTAGGTTTAAGCTCATATTACCAATGTTTAATTTCACAAAGTAGGAGGCTTTTTAATCGATCTGATAATGAAGTGATTATTATGTTGCATGTTATTAGTCTTCTTCCTGGTCTGTCTTGTAAGTGCCTCTTTAGTATATTTGTCAGTCAGAAATGTGGGCAAGAGAGTGAATCTTCTATAAAACCTGTTACGATTTGGAGTATCATCAAGTTCACAAGAGCTAGGGTTAGTCTTGTTGATATAGTGAGCAATTAGGTAATGTCCTAAATGATTCAAGCACATTTGAACCGTGGTTCACTCATGTTTTTGAACATACTGTACTTAGCCTTTCACGAAAGCTTATAACTGAGGCTGCAGTTTGTGAATCCAGACGATGTGTGTGGCTAAACCACATTCTCTGTTCCTCAGGTCTGGACATGGCTGAGGTAGCTAGCTATATGTCAGTAATATATACATGGATCACAGAACAGGAGAAAACAACTTGCTGCCATGCTGCCTGGGCTCAATGACTGAAATATATGTCCTGACAAAAAGCATTACATAAATCCTTTTGAATTGAGTTTGTATTGCAGGGCCATGGGGGAAAGTGTGTGGAGGGGCCTTATGTTATTCTGCTATCCAAGAATAGCAAAGCACCCTTTCCTGGCTCAAACAGCCAACTAATCAGCCTGTTACCAACCCTAAGTAAACTTTTGGAAAAAATGGTGTTTGACCAGATACAATGCTATTTCACAGTAAACAAATTTAACATCAGATTTTCAGCACCCTTATAGGGAAGCGCATTCAACATGGACGGTACTTACACAAATAACTGATGATTGGCTGGGAGAAATTGATAATAAAAAGATTGTGGGAGCTGTTTTGTTAGACTTCAGTGCAGCTTTTCACATTATCGATCATAATCTGGTGCTGGTAAAATGTATGTGTTAGGGCACATTGCCTGTTATATTGTGGATTGAGAGTTACCTGTCTAACAGGACACAGGGAGTGTTCTTTAATAGAAGGCTCTACAACATAATCCAGGTAGAATCCGGCATTCCCCAGGGCAGCTACTTTTTAAAATCTTTACAATGACCTGCCACTGGCTCTGAGTAAAGTCTGTGTTTCTATGTATGCTGACTATACACGTCAGATACCACAGCAAGTGAAATCACTGCAACACATAACAAAGAGCTGCAGTCAGTTTCAGAATGGATGGCAAGAAATAAATTAGTCATAAATATTTTAAAAAATAAAAGCATTGTATTTGGAACAAATCAGTCACTAAACCCTAAACCTCAACTACATTTTGTAATGAATATTGTGGAAATTGAGCAAGGAGACTAAACTGGATTGTACACGGAGAGCTAACATCAGTATGTCAATCTCTCCTGGCTCAAAGTGGAGGAGAGATTGACTTCATCACTACTTGTATTTGTGAGTAGTCTTGACATGTTGAATGCACCGTGCTGTCTGTTTAAACTAATAGCACACAGCTCAGACACCCATGCATAACCCACACAACATGCCACCAGAGGTCTCTTCTCAAGTCCAGAACAAACTATGGGAGGCACACAGTACTCCATAGAGCCATTACTACATGGAACTCTATTTCACATCAAGTAACTCATGCATGCAGTAAAATCAGATTTAAAATAAAACTATAAAAAATACACCTTATGGAACAGGGGACACACATACACAGGCACAGACACGCGCATATACACACACGCGCACACACACACACATAATAACATACGCACTATACACACATATACACACAGATTTTGTGTTGTAGATATGTAGTAGTAGAGTAATGGTCTGAGGACACACTTAATGTGTAGTGAAATCTGTTTGCGAAATGTAATGTAATGTTTTTAATTCTATATACACTACATTACCAAAAGTATGTGGACAACTGCTCGTTGAATATCTCATTCCAAAATCATGGGTATTAATATGGAATTGGTCCCCCATTTGCTGCTATAACAGCTTCAACTCTTCTGGGAAGGCTTTCCACTAGATGTTGGAACATTGCTGCAGGGACCTGCTTCCATTCAGCCACAAGAGCATTAGTGAGGTCAGGCACTGATGTTGGGCGATTAGGCTTGGCTCGAAGTTGGAATTACAATTCATCCCAAAGGTGTTTGATGAGGTCAGGGCTGTTGTTGAGGTCAGGGCTCTGTGCAGGCCAGTCAAATTCTTCCACACCGAACTCAACAAACCATTTCTGTATGGAACTCGCTTTGTGCACAAGGGCATTGTCATGCTGAAACAGGAAACGGCCTTGCCAAAATTGTTGCTACAAGGTTGGAAGCACAGAATCGCCTAGAATGTCATTGTGTGCTGTAGCGTTAAGATTTCCCTTCAGGCGCATGAATGATCAGTTCCTGAAGGAAATTTCAGAACAGCGCAAAGTTCTCTACCCACTCTTCAAAGTGATAGAAACGTGTAGCTCTCGTAGTTGAGAAACTGTACATTGATAACCAACTATTCTGAGACACCAAGACTACTCCATGGCTATTCTCGATAATAGTTCCCATAGAGGAGTCGAATACTATCCATGGTAGGGATTGTTATAAAAACAGGAAAACAATAAAATACAACAATTGATAAAGAAATAAACTACAAATACACTATACCATTTAAGATAGAGAATGTTGTAAAATAATATTTATAAATGGATAAAAGACAGCATTAGACGAAAGGACAATTATTTAAATAATACATCTTAAAATATAAGGAACTGGAACACAAAAGTACTCAAAAGCCCGAAATTAGGTAGGAATAAACATGGTAGAGATAAAAACCCAGCAAACAGAGGACAGTATGTGGGTATGTGCGGGTGTATATGTGGGGGGAGTGTTGTTGTGATGGAAGATGGGATGTGTGTTTTTGTGATTGGGAAAGTGTGGTGAGTTAAGTGAGGGAAAAAGGAAAATGGAGCCCATGTGTGTCTGCGAGCAGAAGTTGTGACAGAGAGAGTTTTCAATTTTGTGCAGATATGGGATACACAGTAAATGTTTTAATAAATTACAAATATAGTATATTTATTTATTGTCCTATCATGATGGAACGGTCCCCAACCCTAAACCTAGACACCCACCTGAGCGACCCACAGACTAAGGAGAAGTCCTCATCTGTTTTTTAGGCCTACTGCAAGTAGCCTATACGCAGCCAAGGCAGAAAGATGAACGCAGTCAGAGACCCACTAAGCAGCACCGCCCCTCAAGATCTGAGCCTGCCTGGCAGGGTTGGACCAACAAAGCCAAAGCCCCGGGTGGGTGAGCATAATATACAAGGAATTTGCTAATGAGAACTTTTATGACCTTGTTCCTAGCCGGTGGGAATTCTGGTGGAGACTACCAACCAGGTAGTGGCAGTGCTCGCAACACTAGCTGCAGTAACCCATGGAGAGGGAGTCACACTCGGACAATCAGATAGGGGGCAAAGGATTGTGACCCTGGCGGCACAAAATAATCAAAAGGTCTGACTGCTCAGAGATGCTTGGGAAAATGGTCACAACGGGGTACCAGCGTGTACAGTGGGGCAAAAAAGTAGTTAGTCAGCCACCAATTGTGCAAGTTCTCCCACTTAAAAAGATGAGAGAGGCCTGTAATTTTCATCATAGGTACACTTCAACTATGACAGACAAAAATATTTTTTATGAATTTATTTGCAAATGATGGTGGGAAATAAGTATTTGGTCACCTACAAACAAGCAAGATTTCTGGCTCTCACAGACCTGTAACTTCTTCTTGAAGAGGTTCATTAATCTAAAGGGTCTAAATGATGATGATCCACGCTTCTTTGAAAATATATAAAATAATTTATCAAGCCTACAAGCAATACAAGACTCTATTACTATGGTGGGAGATTATAATACGGTTTTAAATACCTTCATGGGTCGTAAAGGAAATCACTAGTGGATATATGGAGGCGTAAATATCCTGAACTAGCCAAATCAAACTTAATTTGTCACAGGCTCCGAATATGACAAGTGTAGACCTTACCACAAAATGCTTACTTACAAGCCCTTAACCAACAATGCAGTTCAAGAAGAGTTAAGAAAATATTTACTAAATAAACTAAAGTAAAAAATAATAACATAACAATAGCGAGGCTATATACAGGGGGTACCGGTACTGAGTCAGTGTGCGGGGGTACAGGTTAGTTGAGGTAATTTGTACATGTAGGTAGGGTGGAAGTGACTATGCATAGATAATAAACAGCGAGTAGCAGCAGTGTACAAAACAAATGTAGGGGGGTGCAGGGGTGTCAATGTCTGGTGCCCATTTTATTAGTTGTTCAGCAGTCCCATGGCTTGGGGTAGAAGCTGTTAAGTAGCCTTTTGGCCCCATACTTGGTGCTCCGGTACTGCTTGCCATGCGGTAGCAGAGAAAACAGTCTATGACTTGGGTGACTGGAGTCTTTGACAATTTTTTGGGCCTTCTGCATATATATATATATATATATATATATGCAACCGGTCAGGATGCTCTCGATGGTGCAGCTGTAGAACTTTGTAAGGATCTGGGGACCCATTCCAAATCTTTTCAGTCTCCTATGGGGGAAAAGGTTTTGTCGTGCCCTCTTCACGACTGTCTTGGTGTGTTCGAACCATGATAGTTTGTTGGTGATGTGGTGATGTCGATATTTCATGTAGTCCACGATCAGCTCCGTTGTCTTGCTCACATTGAGGGAGAAGTTGTTGTCCAGGCACTACACTGCCAGTTCTCTGACCTCCCTATAGGCTGTCTCATAGTTGTCGGTGATCAGGCCTACCACTGTTGTCATCAGCAAGCTTAATGATGGTGTTGGAGTATTGTTTGGCCACGCAGTCGTGGGTGAACAGGGAGTACAGGAGGGTACTAAGTACACTCCTCTGAGGGGCCCCAGTGTTGAGGATCAGCGTGGCAGACGTGTTGTTGCCTACCCTTACCACCTGGGAGCAGCTCGTCAGGAAGTCCAGGATCCAGTTGCAGAGGGAGGTGTTTAGTCCCAGGGTCCTTAGCTTAGTGATGAGCTTCGTGGGAACTATGGTGTTGAGCGCTGAGCTGTAGTCAATGAACAGCATTCTCACATAGGTGCTAGTTTTGTCCAGGTGGGAAAGGGCAGTGTGGAGTCGAGATCTGTGGATCTGTTGAGGCGGTATGCGAATTGGAGTGGGTATCTTTGCTTGTTTGATGGTTCGTCTGAGGGGATAGCGGGATTTCTAAAAGCATTCAGATTAGTGTCCCACTCCTTGAAAGCGGCAGCTCTAGCGTTTAGCTCGATGCGGATGCTGCCTGTAATCCATGGTTTCTGGTTGGGATATGTATGTATGGTCACTGTGGAGACAACGTCGTCGATGCACTTATTGATGAAGCCGATGACTGAGGTGGTATATTCCTCAATGCTATTTAATGAATCCCAGAACATACTGGTACTTCCTGCTTTACTTTTTGCTAGTAAGCAGGAATCGAGACAGAATTATGGTCAGATTTGCCAAATGGAGGGCGGGGGAGAGCTTTGCATGCATCTCTGTGTGTGGAGTAAAGGTGGTCTAGAGTTTTTTTCCCTCTGGTTGCGGATGTGACATGCTGGTAAAAATTTGGTAAAACTGATTTAAGTTGGCCTGCATTATTAAAGTCCCCGGCCACTATGAGCACGCTTCTGGATGAGCATTTTCTTGTTTGCTTATGGCCATATAGAGTTGTTTTAGTGTGGTCTTACAGCTACAAATAATATAGATGAGAACTCTCTTGGTAGATAGTGTGGTCTACAACTTATCATAAGGTACTCTACCTCAGGCGAGCAATACCTCGAGACTTCTTTAATATTAAACATTGCGCACCAGCTGTTATTGAAAAATAAACACACCCCCCCCCCCCCCCCCCTCGTCTTACCAGACTTCTTCTCTGTTCTGCCCGTGTATGGAAAATCCAGCCAGCTCTTTATTATATTAGTGAGATATACATGGCGGATGCTCAATCAAGCCTGTCTTCTTGACTACCTTCGTATGTCATTTTCGCTGGCACCAAAAGTTTAAAAAGTGTTGATCGAGGACAGAATGCGGTCAGACACTTATTTAGACCTCATGGCTTGGTTTTTGCTCTGACATGAACTGTCAACTATGGGATATTATATAGACAGTTGTGTGCCTTTCCAAATCATGTCCAATCAACTGAATTTACTACAGGTGGACTCCAATCAAGTTGTAGAAATCTCAAGGATGATCAATGGAAACAGGATGCACCTGAGCTCAATTTCGAGTCTCATAGCAAAGGGTCTGATTACTTATGTAAATAAGGTATTTCTGTTTTTTGTTTTAATAAATTTGCAAAAATGTCTAAAAACCAAGCCATGAGGTCGGAAGGAATTGTCCGTAGAGCTCTGAGACAGGATTGTGTAGGGGGACAGATCTGTTGAAGGGTACCAAAATATTTCTGTAGTATTTTATGGTCCCCAAGAACACATTGGCCTCCGTCATTCTTAAATGGAAGATGTTTGGAACCACCAAGACTTCCTACAGCTGGTCGCCCGGCCAAACTGAGCAATCGGGGGAGAAGGGCCTTGGTCAAGGAGGTGACCAAGAACCCGATGGTGACTCTGACAGAATTCCAGAGTTCCTCTGTGGAGATGGGAGAACCTTCCAGAAGGACAACCATCTCTGCAGCATTCCACCAATCAGGCCTTTATGGTAGATTGGCCAGACGCAAGCCACTCCTCAATAAAAGGTTGATGACAGCCTGCTTGGAGTTTACCAAAAGGCACCTAAAGGACACTCAGACCATGTTTTTCAGCGGCAGGGACTGGGAGACAAGTTAGGATCGAGAGAAAGATGAACAAAGCATAGTACAGAGAGATCCTTGATGAAAACCTGCTCCAGAGCGCTCAGAACCTCAGACTGGGGGCAAAGGTTCACCTTCCAACAGGACAACGATCCTAAGCACACAGCCAAGACCACGTTGGAGTGGCTTCGGGACAAGTCTCGAATGTCCTTGAGTGGCCCAGCCAGAGCTCGAACTTAAACCTGATCTAACATCTTCGGAGAGACCTGAAAATAGCTGCGCAGCGATGCTCCCCATCCAACCTGACAGAGCTTTCGAGGATTTGCAGAGGATAATGGGAGAACTGGTGTGCCAAGTTTGTAGCATCATACCCAAGAAGACTCAAGGCTGTAATTGCTGCTAAAGGTGCTTCAACAAAGTACTAAGTAAAGGGTCTACTTATGTAAATGTCATATTTCAGTTTTTTTTCTCCAAAAGCCTATTTTTGCTTAGTCATTGTGGGTTACTGTGTGTAGATTGATGAAGATTTGTATTTCTTTTTTCCATTTTAGAATAAGGCTGTAACGTAACAAAATGTGGAAAAAGTCCAGGTGTCTGAATACTTTCCAAATTCACTATATATTTAAAATAACAAATTTATAAAAAAGTATATAAGGGGGATTGGAAATTATACAGACAATTACATTGATAGAAGTACTGTATATGCAATATTAATGCTGTTCCACCCCCAAGAAAAGATTGATAAATAAAATAAAGGATTTCCCTTCACTGGAACTAAGGGGCCTAGCCCGAACCATGAAAGACACCCCAGACAATTATTCCTCCTTTACCAAACTTTACAGTTGCCACTATATATTTTGGCAGGTAGCGTTCTCCTGGCATCCGCCAAATTCCAGATTAGTCCGTCTGACTGCCAGATGGTGAAGCGTGATTCACCACTCCATAGAACACATTTCCCTCATACCACCCTCATGGAGTCTGTTTCTGACCGCTTGAGCAGACACATGCACATTTGTGGCCTGCTGGGGGTCATTTTGCAGGGCTCTGGCAGTGCTCCTCCTTGCACAAAGACGGAGGTAGCGGTCCTGCTGCTGGGTTGTTGCCCTCCTACGGCCTCCTCCACGTCTCCTGATGTACTGGCCTGTCTCCTGGTAGCGCCTCCATACTCTGGACACTACGCTGACAGACACAGCAAACCTTCTTGCCACAGCTCGCATTGATGTGCCATCCTGGATGAGCTGCACTACCTGAGCCACTTGTGTGGGTTGTAGACTCCGTCTCATGTTACCACTAGAGTGAAAGCACCACCAGCATTCAAAAGTGACCAAAACATCAGCCAGGAAGCATAGGAACTGAGAAGTGGTCTGTGGTCACCACCTGCAGAACTACTCCTTTTTTGGGGGTGTCTTGCTAATTGCCTATAATTTCCACCTGTTGTCTATTCCATTTGCACAACAGCATGTGAAATTTGTCAATCAGTGTTGCTTCCTAAGTGGACAGTTTGATTTCACAGAAGTGTGATTGACTTGGAGTTACATTGTGTTGTTTAAGTGTTCCCTTTATTTTTTTGAGCAGTGTATATATATATATATATATATATATATATATATATATATATATATATATATATATATGGTAACTGCCTACATTTGTCTAGAAGAGTAGCTGCTGCCTTAGCTCTTTAGCCACACACACCAGTGATGTGTTTGGTGTTAAAAAGGGAACTGTGTGAGAGAATGCATGTTCAGTTAGCCTATTGGGTATTAGTTAGTTTTTATGATTGTGCAAGAATAGAAACCTGGTTTTGTTGAGAATTAAAAGCCTGGCTTTTATGAAAGATCCCAAAAGTTACACAGATCCTAACACAGAGGTGTTATATCCCTTCCTGTGATTGAATATAATTTGTTATGGTCTCTTCGTACACTGGTAAGATTAAACCATATGTCAATGATTCCAACATTGCTGTTCTTTGGCACTGTTTTGTGTGAAAATTAAATTGCCATGACAAGGATGGACCTGTTGCACAGAATGACATTCCAGCAAGCACATAACATGCTGAGGACCATATGTTTCTTAGAGCTTGGTGAGAGTGTGGTTGTTCTATGGTTATTTTGCATACAACCTTCCCACAACGTTCTGGGAACGGTGCAGGATAGTTGCTTGGTTTTGGAAAATTCTCAGCACGTTTAAGGAACAAAATAACGTTACTTTCTTGGTATTTCATTACTCTAGCAGAACGTTTCCTAAAAGTTCAAACATGGTTACATTTCATACAATTTTGGTAATGTTCTAGGGATGTTCTCCAACTGGTTTAACATTGGGAATGTTCTCAAATAGTTCAGAGAACATTAAGAAACAACGTTCCTCTGTGGGAATTTCAGTACTGCAGTGTAATGTTTCCTTATGGTTCTATTTAAATTAAAGTTCTCAAATTGTACAGAGAATGTTAAGAAAACATTCCATAAAAACCACAAGCAAACTTTAGTAACATTCAGAGAACGTTCTAAGAACGTTATTTAAAAACATATATTCGGTTTTCAGCATCAAGAAAACTCTATACTCTATCTGTGATATTAATACGTTCTTGTTCCCTTTGGAGTTTCATCTGTTTGAATAGACTCAAATGAGCAGCTTTGTATGAGTTTAGAAAAACAGCTCCACCCTGGTAATGCATTGGACTAATTCCATGGCTAGAGATCAAAGTATCATAGGTTTGAATCTCACTGACGCTGTGCCACAAAAGTAAATAAATGTGTTTGCATGTTTAATTGCTAAAGCAAATTAATTTACATGTGTCCTATCTGTGCTTGGAGTTCAAAACAGTTCACCAAAACTAAGCTAGTAGTGTTCTCAGAAAGTTATTTAATTTCCGTTCTCAGAACATTAATAAAACTTTCAAGGAATCATAGTAAAACACTATCAGAACCTCCCTGCAACATAAAAAACAACTTTCCCAGAACAGACTAAATGTTCTCAGAACGTTTAAAAAAACATTACGTTTTACCGGTCAGGACACTTATGGCGTCGTTGTTTTTGGGAAACCAAAAACGTACGTTCCCACAACTTCCAAGGAACCATTTCACTTCCTCTGACTCACTCTTTTCCTGCAAGCAGCAGAGGAGGTTTGTTTCTTCAGTGAGAAGCAGTTTTCTACTGCACTGTATATGAACAAAGATATTGCAAGCTTCATAAGGGTTGTAGATTCCCCCCCCCCCCCCCTAAAAAGAATTAGAAATTAATCTAATATCTCCACTCAGAATGATATAATTAGGCAAATTCTTAGTGCCGTTAAATTGGAAAGGTATTTGAGAAGGATCAAAACATTTGACAGACGACAGCGGTAGAGACAGTAGTGGAAGTTCTTATAATGATTTTTTTTTTTAGGGCTCTATTCGATCCGCATCGCAGAAATTTAAAAGCAATGTTTCTGCCTCAGCGGAGACTGCATTCACGGTAAACACTCCATATTTCGGCTCAATTGGAAATTGCTTTTACTTTTCTATCGCAGAATCTGTAACGCTTTATAGATGGAATAGAGCCCTTCGTTACTTCGCTGTTACATTGTGTTCACTGTACATAAAAATATGAGTCTCCATTTATGCACCTGTCTGAATATAAAAAATAACAAGATTAAAACATCACAATCCTCTCATCTCCTGTCTTCACCCTCCAGTGACCACAGAACAGTTCTTTGAAACCTTGGGCCATGCACTGGTGGGGTAATCAGCTTTCAGCCCCTACCCACCTCGTGATGAACTTCGTCTGGAATCTTTAAATAAGGACTGGTTCATTAATAAATGTCTTTGAGTTCAAATGTGCACAATTAACAATGTTATAGAGAGAGCCTGTCTGGAGACAATCTTTTGATGGCCACCCATAATGCTGAAGATAAAAGATCAAGGTCTGCTCGCCTACAATCCAACTCCCCCTCCCCTTTACATAATACATCAGAATGATCCTCAACAAGGTAATAAGGGCTAATAGTTCACAGAGAAGTGTGTCAGGGAAGATATGTACAGTGTAGATGAAATGACAAGGAATACCTCTAGGTTGTTGAGACAGAAATGTATTAATCAGAATAACCCTTGTTAATCTTGGTAACATCTTGTGCACTTCAAAAGGCTACAGGCCCTATAGGTGGGTTGAGTCACAGGTGATTTCATTATTATCCTTTGTGTGTTGCCATGTTTTGCTGAGAGACCCCACAAGATCCCCCAGACATCTCACTGGAAATGAGCCTATCTACTGTTTCATTTCCTCCTATTAATTGAGTAATTCTGTCTGTCTATCTCTCCCCGCCTTGCCTCTCTGTCTCCCCCTCTCTCTGTCTCTCTCTCTCTCTGTGTCAGACGAACAAGGCAGTGTCTAAGGGGGACTTCCACTTGGCCAGCTCCAACTCCAGACGTGCCCTCTTCCTGGCTGTGCTGTCAATCACCATCGGCACAGGCATATATGTGGGCGTGGCTGTAGCGCTCATCGCATACCTCTCCAAGAACCACCACTTGTAGCCTTGCCCTGGCCCCACCCCCTGCACTACAGGGGGGGGGGGGGGGGGGGGGGGGGGGGGGGGGTGGTTCACTTGGGGGCAGTTTAACAATGGAATTTAGGCCTGCAAACTATGGGACTATCAGGATGAACAGAACCTGGCCATATGGTTGACTCAATTCATGGGATGTAACATAAGAGGGTTATGATATGGAAAATAGTCTTATAATGGTCAAGTCATTCTCTCATTTTGACAACGAAAAACTGGGAACTCGTTAGTCGTTCCATACACAACTGAATATTTTGTTCTTCAGATGTCTAAAATTGGTGTGTGAGTTTTACCAAGGCAAGACACATCCTTTGAGAGGTCAGACCAACCTGCACTAAATATTACCTGTACCAAGGGCATAGTGTTAGTTTACGGGGCATGCTCTCTGCTCGGTTAACGGTGAGTTGTTGAGTGGGCTGCTTTATGTTCAGCTACATTTACCGCACTATCAGTCACATTTGGCAGCTCCTGTCGAGTATAAAGAGGGTGGATAAAAGTGCTTTTAAAGCTGTCACTCATCCATACATTCAACCTGTATACATGTATTCTACATCACATTGAATTGATCTGTGGAAGTCGCATAGTAGACACTGCAGCTCACTTATTAAGTAAGGTGATGGTCTATATACTGCACTCTAATACAGTATCTTGGTGGTCCTATTATCTCAAGGGAGAACTGATGTGTCCTCACGGCACAATATTTTTTAACACATGCCACACACCTGAAATGTGGAGCTTTGTTGTAACCCTACGACAACATGCTTTTGTGTTTCGTCAGGGAGATCAAGTGCACAGGCTTGCAGCTCTCTGACAGAACCTGCTTACACAGAGATACCTCCATGTTGATAGGCACAAATCACTAAGGAAGAGAAAGCAGACAAGTCTTTGGAGGCAGAAGCCATGCTGTAAATACCTCGATACATGCCTAACTGCAATATTATTTTTTTTGCAATACTATTTATTTTCCTGTTGTAAACTGCTACTATGTATGGGCGGCACGTAGCCTAGCAGTTAAGAGCGTTGGGGCGGTAACCAAAAAGGTTGCTGGTTCGAATCCCCGAGACGACTAGGTGGGAAAATCTGTCTATGTGCCCTTGAGAAAGGCACTTCACCCTAATTGCTCCAGAATTGCCATCAATAATGGCTGATCTCTGGCTGTGACCCCACTTTCTGAGGGTGTCTCAGGGGGAGTGAGTTATGCAAAAAACACATTTCCAATTCACACATATGTATAATACACACTTGTACATGTGTGAAGTAGGACAAATGTAATGATTATTATGTCAAAACTGTCGATTTTGGGGGGGAAACTCATTGGACTCAGTGTTTGACATAAAAGTGCTTGCAAATTAAATGTATTTCCATAAAAAAAATGGCTGATTTCACAGTCTGACTTGGGTTAGTTCAGCTGCTAAAATTATAGTTTTTTTCCTTCATGCACACAGTATTACCACATTAAGTAATATGGTCTTGCAGGTTAGGCTATTTTGTTGCAAATACTGTACAGTATAAAATACTTTAAAAAAAATACTATGTGCAATGTAAAGGCTTCTAACAAACAAAAATATTACTTGAACACACCAAAAGATTATTAGTGTTTATTGAGGTCAATATAGACATACATTATGGACCCTGCTCAAGCATCAGGTTTCTCCACTCACTCCCCTAACTCCCTATCCTCTCCTCCACTGCACACACACTATTGCAACTCTATTACACCCAGCCTTGCACCCAAGAATGACTAATCACCTGCACGCACTGTGCATATTTCATGGCAGCAGAAACATCTCACTGCTTGTCAGAAATATTAGCTTGCCAGGCGCCCAGATGATTTATACATTTGACATGACATTGCGGGCACCTTAATTGCTCCAACCCCTCTTCTTCTGTCCCTCCTATATGATATGAGAGTGTGGGATTGGGTGATTGGAGGTTTGGTGAGTGGGACCCTGTGGACACGATCAGAGGGAGGCCGGGTTTCTCTCTAATTAATGAAAACGTAATTCAGCTCAGAGCGGATGTTCCGCTGGCTGTAATTAACGCGTCTCTATGTGCTTGCCAAGACTTCAATGTCGGGGGGGGGGGGGGGCTATAGTTGTATCATATCTATATATGACATGAGAGAGACTCAGTGGTTAAGGCCTATTGTACTCAAAACAAATTGTATTCGTCACATGCTTCCTAAACAACAGATTGTAGACTAACAGTGAAATGCTTACTTACATGGCCCGCCCCAACAACGCAGAGAGAAAGACAATAGAGAAGTATAATACGTAACCATAAAAATAATACCAAAAGGCTATCAGGCTCTGGTTGAGTTATTGCAGGCAATAACAACAGCCATTCTGTAAATGCAAGGAGGATTGATGGTAAAGAAGACACCTACCACCTATAGCGTTTATGGCTATAGACCCGGAATGGTTAAGATACCCTTTTTTAGAAGGCACGGGGAAATTGGATTGCAACAATAACCATGGAAATCAATAGCCTATTCCAATATCGGTATTGTCTAGACCTCCAACATGTGTTACGATACGATAAAGAAGCAGATGAGACACTCTTTTGCATTTGGCCATCAAAGTATTGGACTCGACCGTACACTGACCTTTAACATGTATTGACAGCACTGGAACAATGCATTAGAGCTCTCATTGTTAAACAGAGGGCCCCTTATCACCAGAAAACTAACAAGCAACTCCAAGGCAAAGAGCTGCCAATAGGGATAAACGCCTGCTGCTAACATCTGTGTGCTAAGAGCAGCCCACAACCCTATCTAATAAGGGGTGAAATGGTGGAGGGTTGGAGAGCGGGGGACTGAGGGAGTGGGGGAAGATGGGTAATTAGCTTAATGCACAGTGGCTTCAACAATGTTTTTGTTAACTAGCAGGACATCTGATTTGAAAAGCAGAGATGATGATTGCGCAGTCTATTCATATCTGCATTGTCGTATCCTCTAAAACATGTGAAGGGCATTGATTATGGTTGTGTACTGTAAGACTGCACTTTGAGGCAGAGTTGGCAGGGTAAGATCTAAAAGGAGATATGTTTTAATTCAAATGTCGATTTGCACAACACCCCCATTTGACACTTAACTCTCAATGTCAATCATTGAGTCAAATACAGTGTTCGGCTCCAGAGATTTGATAGGTTAGACAAAATATGTATAGTAGCACTAGCTACAATACATATCATTGCTGGTCTCAACCAGCAACAAAAAGTGAATGAAATGAGAAGTTGCTACCATTCATCACATGGTGTGGTTCTTGTGGCGAGGAGGAATCTAGTCGATGAATGACAGCAGCTGTTTTTCTCCCAAGGCTCATTAATTGTAAATGAACAGTGATTGAGTTTTCTTCCACAGAAAAACTTGGCCTGGCTGGGCTCTGTTGAGGAGGAGACACAGAGGGACAGACAGGTTTACATTAGCTTTTGCAGCAGTTTGACATTTGTGACTCGTTTTATGAAACTAGGTGTATGTCGCGCGTCACTACTTCACAGGAGAGCCATTTGAACATAAACTTTAAAAAATATATATATCATTTTATGGCAGAAATGCATTTTGGAACATGTGAACTTTCACGTGCCTTAATAACAAACTTGTATGCCATCTGTAAATACGAATAAATACGAATAGTTGGTTTAGCCACTGAAAAAGACAGGAACCTTTCCACTAGCCATGATTGGCTGAGATAAAGGCTGAACATGCAGAGAGATGAGTTTGTAGCACGCTTCTGTCTATAACATGAGCTGGTCAGTACGTGTATGTAATTTCCTTTGTAATGCTGCTTTTTTGAAATATATCACATAGTAGAACTACAAAAGTGTTGCTCTCCACTTTCTGGAAGACCCAGTTTTGAAATCAGTGGAATGCCTGGTGCAATTAAGAGTATGATAGCTAAGGAGATGGAGAAAAATCTCACGTTTAAATGCAAATATGCAGAGGGAGTCGAAAAGAGAACACAGAAGGCTGTTGTAAAAAACACTTGTCTCCGGATAACATCTTCAAACTAAGGGCAACCATGGCACCTGTGACAGAGAGGGAGATGCGTCCATCCATGTATACGGGTAAGATAGTCTAGCTAGCTACATTTTCAGATATTATACGTTCCTAATTTTGTCAAAGTCGTTTTCATTTAAAGTTCAAACTTACTGTTAGCTAGCTAGCTAAAGTTAGCTTGCTGGCTTGCTAGCTAACGTTACATTACGTGTATGATCTGTGTAGTAATATTAATTGTTTCTCAGAGCCATTTACATTGCTAGTTATAGCCTAATGTTAGCTAGCTAGCTAACATTGAACCTGGTTGGTTAGCTACCTGCAGATTCATGCAGGGTAGTAATGTTATGAGTTGGGATTATGGTTCATTGTTTAGCTAGCTAGCTACATGTCTAAACAAAAGACTCCACTATGCAAGTAACTATTTCACTACACCGTCTGTATCCTGTGCATGTGACAAATAAAGTTTATCAAATGAAATCATAGTATGTGTTTACTAGAGACGGTAATGTGAAGAACATGACCTGCACCAAAGTCAAATTAGGATATAACGTTAGGCCAATGAGACAATGTCCAAGTGAAAAAAATATCCGGTAGAATGCCCTGCTTTTATTTCGTCACACTCACAACCGTAAGCTATTTTCTGTAATTGGCTCGACATTCATTTGTAAATAATGATTTTGTTGTGAGTTTATTTTCCTGTAATAATGAAAACAAATTAGCTAAAGTGAAGACGTTGTCAGCTATATGATAATTATTTGAACTGGCTAGCCAGCTAACTTAACATTAGCTAGTTAGTTAACAAGCTAGAAACTAACCAAAACATTGTTTAGAAAGTTTATTTTAGTAGCCTGGTTTGATAGATTGACATATACTCATTTCATTTTTAAACAGGTGGGTTTATTGGTGTTAAAATACACTAGTTATGATATTTTGAAACACCAGGCTGATGTCATGCAACCTGTAGTTTTTGTGTTTATACTTTTTCATAACGACAAGTTTGATGTCGGATGACAATCGAATGTTCAGGGTGTCACTGCAACAACTGTCCATAGATGTAGTATAAACCAACCTTTAGTCTTGAAATCTTTGGTTGGTTAGTACATTACATGGCCTCACATGTGAATCCTTAAAAAGATGGGTGGGGCTAAGGCTTAAGAGGGTGTGAACAATGCTGAATGGGTGTAGACAAAGAAGCGCTCTCCAGTTGGTTCACAAAAATATTCAAGGGCCATTTTCTCATAGTGAGGTTACACGTTTATCAACTTTCAAACCAGAATTACTGAATTACCAGAATTACTTTCCCATTGTTCCTCAACTGTAGTGTATGATATACCATTTTCTAGCTCTGAGTCTTTACTTTTATCCAATGTAAAAAATACAATTTCAAATTTTGTTACATAAGACCGAATCGAGCTGGTCGGTCACATTTACACCTGTTTATGTTCAAGAAGGAATAAGGCAAGGAAAGGATGAGAAAGGGGATTATTTTTTAAATGAATTATACATTATAATATTTTGTCATGGAAAATGTATGCAAACGAGAACCAATGCTGTGGGTAACTGGAAATGTATAGTTTTTATCATTATACACTGCCCCTAATAATGTACATTACATTACGGGAGGTCTGAGTTCTTTTCCATTGATGCAACACTGTGGTTTGGGCTGCCGTTAATTAAGAAGAAACGTCAACCTAGATCTGTAGTGTGTGCATCCTCTCCCTTGAGCTAAAGGGTTAATTATGATTAAATAGACATATTGTCCCTAAGATCCATTTTAGAGTCACATAGAATATCTGCCACATGAATAAGGTATGAATAATGGGCACGAATGTATACACGCGCACGCAAGCACACTCACACACACACACACACAGGTATATTGTGCATAACTACCTGCAAAGGACAACACATAAATAATTGCACAAATAAATACATTATCTATATGATACAGAGCCAGGTGTGCATCTCAACCCTCCACTCAGATGCTTCACCCAAAATTCAATATAATCATCATATGGGTCAGTTAAAGATTGCTGAGATTAAGCTATTCATAATACAGCATAAGTAGCAAAGAAAAAGGTCCTAGCTTTACCCTTTTCAATTAATTCTAAAGGGTTCGCTCACGGGTTTCCATGACAGCTGCAAATGTTAATGAATGTGCAAGTGGTGCATCAATGTACAAGAGCCCACTGCTGTGGCACGGAGCAGTGATGACTCAACCCACTTCTCTCATCTTTGAATGATTTGTTCATCCAGTCTTCTCCGAGGCCAACAACTCTCTCGATGGGCCAGTAGTTGTGAGAAGTGGTCGGGGAGCAAGGCAAGTCAACAGGAGGTTGTTGTGTACTCTGATACAGAATCGGGCACTTGTGTTCCAACTGGGTCATCATGGCTAGTGTCATATTATCTCATGAACAATACAGGCACTGTGGCTAATCAGATGTTAGCCTGAAATTAACAATCAGAGTTGGGTCACCTCACATACACAGAGCATTACTTTCTCTCCTCCACTTATGTGTTCCCCGCTTATGCCGTAGAGAGTTCCTGTGAGATCACAGACGCCAAGCTCTTCTGGGCGGTTCCGTCATACTGTACGCCGAGAGAAAGGAAGAAGGCAACCACGGCCCTGCCTCACTGAGGATCAGAGCAGCAGACCCAAATGCTTTTGATCAAGCCCTGCCTTTAGGGAGGGGGTAGGGGGGAGGGGTATAGTCAGGCATGTCTGCACAGTGGAGACCAAGCCCTGCCTTTAGGGAGGGGGGAGGGGTCTAGTCAGGCATGTCTGCACAGCGGAGACCATGCTTGAGACACTCAGCATACCACACCATTGTTGTAGCTACGTACTGTATTCTGCAATTCTGGCTTGACCCTTTAGTGAGAGTCTGAACAATGCCTGAAAGAAAACTCTTTGGTGGAAATGCAGTTACTTGTGTGTACTGATGCAATAATTTCACTTGGATGTTTGTATTACATTATAATGTACTGTATTTGATTATTAAATGAATCAGCAATATGAATGCAACCGACCACAGGTTAAACTGAAACTTCAGACACAATAATGAGGATTTCTGATCAGTGATGCAATGTCATCTGGTTAAGAGGGAGACAACAGTAGTGCTCTGCTAATAACCACTGCCATTAGCCACTGGAGTCTGAGGAGAGACCAGGCAGGAGCAACCACAAACCAAATGGACTTCAGATGGAGGATGAAGCAGAAAACAAAACGGAAGGAGAAAGAGGTGGGAAGAGGAAGGCTCATTAACGTAGAGAGTACTGTATAATAAATCAACCTTTAAAAGGGAAATGTAATGCAGTCAAATGGAAATCACCCAGCAATGGAGTTTTAATTGCTATGCAAATGCTGTCTATGCCTCCTGAGGCTCGATATGTGGGCCCTGCTCCTCACTGCTCCAATCACACCACAGCAGAGCAGACACTAGCTCTCTCAAACTCTAGGCAGAATTCTGCTTTCTCCCTAGAGTTCAGAGTGGTTAGCTTCACCCACGCTTGGCTCCATGTGAACTACAATCCTGACACGGTGTTTTACCGTTTACTAACGTCAATAATCATCGCTTAAAATACGTTTTCGAAACATGGCTGTCATATCAGCAAAACATGATATTTAAAATACAAAATATAAAATGACTGTAGGAGATTTGCATCCATATGCTGTGTGTGTCTCCAGTTGACGAACTACACTTCCTCCCCAGTTATGCTGACACATCGGTGTACTGAGCACGCTAGATAGCTAATTAGCACAGGGGGTCGCCTCTGTTTTTTGTCAGTCTTCCGTAAACAAGCGCTGTAACATGGAGATATGGCAGTGTGGGAACACTAATCCTATGACGGTGTGTAGTAATTGAACCTTTTGTTTTTTTGAAAATGTATTCTCGCTGATATGACAGATACGTTCCTTATGTGTCCAAAACCGCAAGCGATGAAGAAAATACCTTTATCAATAGGTTCTAAAGTTAGTTAGCATCTATGAATGGGCTAAGCAAACACCCCCTCCCTTCATTAAACAACTGTGTTGCTATTACTGCGTCCGACACATTGACGTCATCATTTTCGCTGGTCCCGTCATTTGGGATGACATGTTAAACCGAGGTCCTCCTGACTATAGACCCCAAACACTTGGGATCTATTGCACTTATTGCAAGTGTCCTGGCTACATTCCCAATCTAGCCCTCATATCATGGCCATCTAATCATCCCCTGATTAATTGGCATTTTGTCGCTCCTCACCTCTCCACTGTGATAGCTGATGTGTGATGATGAGCTCTGGGACAGAAATGCCTGCACAGGCATCACTCTCGAGGGTGCTACACATTGATAGTGGATGAGGTGAGTTTTCCCATACAATGTGAAGCATTTTGAACTCCTGGTGGAAAAGCTATGTACAGCTATATAAATTGCTAATTTATTACTCTATACAAACAACACTGTCAGCTATCCCACAGGAGACGCTATACAATACATAGACATGGTTCTTCTATAAGAGCATTTAATGAAAGTGCCCTCTAAAAAGCCAGATAACTTCATTGAGCAGTGGTAATGCAGTTAGTGTGTTGCATATCTATTTGTTTTTGAGGAAGTCGTCTTTGTGCATGGAATGGCAGCCATCCATCAAGCAAGCAAGAGGAAGCAGTCAAGACCAGGAAGTGATGTTCTGTATCAGTGAAGTCAGGTGACAGCAAATCCATATCCCAGATTACAGCTGCCCCATTTAAGAGAAGAGGAAGAAGTGGAAAATACAGAAAAGTTTTAGAAAATGAAGTACAATCATACAATTAAATCCAAATGTGCAATTTCAATCCCTAGCATTCTTAATTCAACTCTCAGTAATACTTTTAAAATCTCAAGCTTCTAACAACTGTGTTTGCTGGACATAGTTCTGCCATTTAGTAAAGTAAACAAGTATGTATGCCAAAGGCAGAGCCATGGGTTACAGAGTTTAGAGTGCTTCTTATGGTGGTGATGCAACCCAGACAGTGGCTTATGCACTTTCCTGTATGTATGGGGTGACATGCATGCATTACTCAAAGCTATGGTGAATAACAATGAAGTCAATGTCTAAAATTACATCCACAGCATTCGAATAACATGTGAAGCAGTAGCCTATTTGTTCACACTACGCTGAAGCTACTGAACAATTAAAGCATGACCCGTGTACCCTGACCATCAGGATATGGAGTGGATATATTTTCAGGATATCTTCCCATTCATAGCAGCAGGGTACAAAGTCCAAACTGATGCCCATTAGGTCCAAATCATTGAGGTCAGAGTCATGTCAGGATTAGCTTGACGACTCAAACTGAATTATTCCGCTTGCTCTATGTTCGCTACATACTTCAGTCTGAGACTGCCATCGTTGAAGTCATTTGTGGTGGCGTCAAAAGGATGTCACCGCAAAACAAAGTCATCAGCGATTGGATCATTTCTAACCAATCAGAGTATCAAAGCCAATAAAACATTTTCAAAACGCTGCTTTAACTACGTGTACTGGCCATGGCTGTGAGAAGATATTTTGGGGTGTAACTTGTCTGTGTTCTCTAAGAGAGGCTACAGGGGAGGGAGAATTGAGCCGCAGCAGTTGGAACCTAAATAATTTTCCAATTGTTTTGTTCCGAACAGAACCATCATTTTTTTTCGTTCCATTTCACTGTTCTGAATTGCAAAATAAAGTTCTGAATCGGTTCGAACTCCAAAAAAAGTAACGGTTCATATTGTTCCTTTCAGTTCCTTGTGAAACCTCTGTAATTCACAAAAACATAAACGCAACATGTAAAGTGTTGGTCCCATGTTTCATGAGCTGAAATCAAAGATCCCTGAAATATTCCATACGCACAAAAAACTTGTTTTTGTTAAATTTTGTTCACAAATTACTTTACATCCCTGTTAGTGAGCATTTATCCTTTGCCAAGATAATCCATCCACCTGACAGGTGTCACATATTAAGAAGTTTATTAAACAGCAGGATCATTACACAGGTGCATCTTGTACTTGGGACACTAAAGGCCACTTTAAAATGAGCAGTTTTGTCACACAACACAATGCCAGAGATGTCTCAAGTTTTGAGGAAGCGTGCAATTGACATGCTGACTGCAGGAATGTCCACCAGAGCTGTTGCCAGATCATTTTATGTTAATTTCCCTTCCATACGCCGCCTCCAACCTCGTTTTAGAGAATTTGGCAGTACGTCCAACCGGCCTCACAACCGCAGACCGGGTGTACGGCTTTGTGTGGTTGAGAGGTTTGGTGATGTCAATGTTGTGAACAAAGTGCCCCATGGTGGCGGTGGGGTTATGGTATGGGCAGCCATAAACTATGGACAACAAACACAATTGCATTTTATTGATGGCACTATGAATGCACTGAGATACCGTGACCAGATCCTGAGCCCATTAGGGCTCCAGAGTGGCAAAGCGGCCTAAGGCACTGCATCTCAGTGCTAGAGGCGTCACTACAGACTCTGGTTCGATCCCAGGCTGTATCACAACCAGCCATGATTAGGACTCCCATTGGGCAGCGCACAATTGGCCCAGTGCTGTTCGGGTTAGGGTTTGGCCGGAGTAGGCCGTCATTGTAAAAATTTGTTCTTAACTGACTTGCCAAGTTAAATAAAGGTTAAATTGTCGTGCCATTCATCCCCCGCCATCAGCTCATGTTTCAACATCATAATGCATGGCCTCATGTCGCAAGGATCTGTAAACAATTCCTGGAAACTGAAAATGTCATCATGCTGAACGACAGCATGTTCCAGTTCCTGCCAATATCCAGCAACTTTGCACAGCCATTGAAGAGGAGTGGAACCACATTCCACAGGCCACAATGAAATCTATGCAAAGGAGATGTGTCGCGACGCATGTGGCAAATGGTAGTCACACCAGAAAATTACTGGTTTTCTGATACATGCACCTTTTTTAAGCGACAGTATCTGTGACCTACAGATGCATATCTGTAATCCCAGTCATGTGAAATCCATAGATTGGACCTAATGAATTTATTTCAATTGACTGACTTCCTTATATGAACTGTAACTCAGTAAAATATTTGTAATTGTTGCATGTTGCATTTATATTTTTGTTTAGTATAGATTTTTTTAAACATTTAGCTCGACATTAAATTACTTCACCAATCAGAGTGGATAGAGCAACATGCCTTGGAGCAGGCAGGATATAGCTAGTTGTTTACATGGGGAAAAAATGCCCAGAATGTAAAAGAGCATTATTTACCAGTTCCCAAGCTTTTAAAAGAACAGTTATTTTCTGGAACAGTATAGATCACTTTCGTTCCCAGTTCTGATTCTGTTCCTCGAAAAATGTCATTCTTTTTCAGCTCTGTTCCCTAAACTGGTTGCAATGATCAATGCCTGGCAGTCATCTGTCACCAGCCTCAGTCTACTGGAAGAGCAATGCAGGCATTCCATTCTCAATCATTCTGCACTAATGCCTCTATATACCTTACCTGTTTTCACTTGATCGACTGTATGTACGACTATGAGTCCACTTCGGTTAAGACCGCTCTTGCTTTTCATCCTTCCCTCTTTGCATACATTACATATTGTATAGGTTTATATTGAACTAAATCTGATTTAAATTAGTATGCAGTTAACAATCACACAGCACTGCTGTCATTGGTGATGTGGTGATGAACAGGTTTGAGTTTGGAGGACCTAGACTGGGGAATAAAAATGCATCCACTTTGGGAGCTGTTGCTAGGTTACATTCAGTTTAACAGAATAATGACATGACCTGGTTTAAATTGTTGAGAAACATGCCTCTGCTATTTCTAATTTTAAAAGCTGTGAAGATGTGGCAAAAACTCATTATATAAAATACATATCCACGAAAGACGGCAAAAAATACAGGGATTTGTATGTCTTCCTCGCCTCCTCCAAGCTGTCGTATTGCAAGGCAAAGCAAAGACAGGGCCAAGAGTGACAGATGCTACCTGTTTTAATGGGTATATACATAACATTAGTTGGGCTAAAGCCTTGTTTTGATTTATGCCTGCATGAGTTTCTACCACCGGGCATGTCAAATGACTGGAAGTGACTGAATAAATGTAACTTAGAGAGCATCCCCTTATCTCTGAACATCACATTATACCTGTGGACAGATGTCCTTGGAAAAGCAGGATGGGAGCGAGAGGCAATTCATAACTAAATGCATTACACGCCTACAGACTGGATGACTAGCTGTATTGTGTAATGCTCATATCTAGCTGGAAACCCACAAACACACTTTATTACTTTATAATAGTCAGCCAGATAGTTGCTATTTAGCACTGTATGATGACATGTTGTGGGTCATCATACAACACACTTTGAAAGTAAAAATTTCACCACTGAAGGGTTGATAAAGCCCTTGCAATTAGGTTATGTAATTCAACATATGTAAAGTAACTGGAGACGTTCACACCAAGGATAGACAATAGAGTACACAAACCAAATAAAACTACATACAGTTACATCCCCATCCACTTGATATGCTCAAATGAGTGCCTTTTGCGTCCCTTTAATAATTTAAGTAGAAATTGTGCACAAATATTGAATTTTAACCCTTGGATAAAACCACCTAAATGATATTTTTTCAACTTGAAATGTGATGTCTTTTCCTAGAGTGACGCCAACATTAGAAAAAGTGAAACATCGCCTTTGTTCATATTTCCATGAAAGCTGTACACCACCAGGGTACAAAGATTGTCTTAGGGTCATTTTTCACCTGGCAGTTATAAAATCAGACCTATTAGTAGAGTGACCTGTGTGCCTACATAGGGCTGCTAATCTTAGCGGGTGTGTAAAGTCCCGAGGCGAGGCTACATGTCGTCTCTGGGATGCAGAGAGTGGAAGGGCGATTTTCCGTGCCACGATGCCACTGAAAGTCTTTCACGCTTTCTCAAGAATGCTACAATTTGATAACCGTGAGTCAAGACGTGTGAGAGACAAACTGGCGGCCATAAGAGAGGTCTGGGAGAAGTAGATGGAGCGTCTGATATACCTCTACAACCCTGAGCCTGAAGTAACAGTGGATGAGCCACTGGTTCCATTCAGAGGTACATTTTTATTTTCATATCTGTAATGTAAGTGATTTTCACTGTTAATTTTATTATGTATTGCTGTAATATCATTGATTTATGTGATTGTTTTCTGTGACACTGATACTAATTACTGACAGTAATCTCTTTTGTCAAAAGGTTGCTGTCCTTTCCGGCAGTATATGCCCAGCAAGCCAGCAAAGTGTGGCATCAAGATATGGGTGGCTGTGACGCACAATCCAGCTACACTTGGAAGATGCAAGTCTACACAGCGAAGCTGACCAGTGGAGGCCCGGAGAAGAACCAGGGGATGCGGGTTGTGCTTGATGTGACAGATGGATTTAGGGGGCACAATGTCAGGTGTGATATTTTCTTCACCTCTTAAAAAACTCAGCCAGCAGCTCCTGAAGAGGAAGATCACCATGGTTGGCAGAGTTAGAAAGAACAAGCCTGAGCTCCCCCTTGCAATCCTCGCAACAAGTGGGACAGAGACCTTCTCATCAAAGTTTGCCTTCACCCCCACCACCACTCTAGTTTCTTACCTCCCAAAGAGGAACAAGAATGTGGTCCTCCTGAGCATACTGCACAAAACGGCTGAGATCAGTGATCGTGAGAACAGGTAGCCAGCCATCATCCTGGACTACGAACACAACAAAGGAGGCGTGGACAACCTGGACAAGGTGATTGGAACTTACAGCTGCAGGATGATGACTGCCCGCTGGCCCCTGGTCATCTTCCATAACATCATTGATGTGTCCTCATACAATGTCTTTGTGATATGGAACAAGATCAACCCTACCTGGATGCCTGATAAGCGGAACAAGAGGAGGATGTTTCTGGAGCAGCTGGGAAAGGCACTTGTAACCCCACACATTCAACGCAAGGAGCGCCTTCCCCGCACAGTAGCCTCTGCAGCGCTACTGAAAGCTGTTCAGGGGGCTGAATCTTGTCCTGATCCACCTGAGGCTGCAGCTGGGGCAGGTAAGAGGAGGAGATGCCAATTCTGCCCCCAAAGAAGGACTGTAAAACTAATACGATGTGCTGCACATGTGAGAAATACATCTGCAAAGTCCATGCTCACACACTTACATACTGTCCTACATGTGCTAATTAGAGTTGAATGATTTATGTTCTTCACGTTTTTGTTTCGTATCTATTATCTTGTTTTATTCTTACTTATTGTTGTTTTTTACACACCTTACTGTGTGGGGGTAATGGTTCAAAAAATGGGAGAAGACTAGTATTTTGTAGTTGAGTTCCTCATTGTACAGTATATATAAGTGCTATCTCTTGCTAAAAAATGTATGTTTACACCTATGCAGTACCTAGCAATAATACAAATAATAATAAACCTCTACTTTAGTAAAGAAAAGGTGTGTTGTAATAAAAACGAGTGCTCCACTGATTAAATGCAATCTTTTTGCATTGTGAAGTGGGAAAACCAAGTTTTTCACAAAGTTTGTGATTAACGACAGGTTGTTTCTTCATGCAAAAAATATTTGGGGTTTAAAATTCAACTAAGCTGCTTTATATTAGGGGTTAAGTGAAAGCGGGTCATTTTTTACCCTTAGGACAAGGGGAGTATACTGAATGTTAGGACTACACAAGGGGAGTATACCGAATGTTAAGACTACACAAGGGGAGTATACCGAATGTTAAGACTACACAAGGGGAGTATACCGAATGTTAAGACTACTCAAGGGGAGTATACCGAATGTTAAGACTACACAAGGGGAGTATACCGAATGTTAAGACTACACAAGGGGAGTATACCAAATGTTAAGACTACACAATGGGAGTATACCGAATGTTAAGACTACACAATGGGAGTATACCGAATCTTAAGACTACACAAGGGGAGTATACCGAATGTTAAGACTACACAAGGGGAGTATACCGAATGTTAAGACTACACAAGGGGAGTATACCGAATGTTAAGACTACACAAGGGGAGTATACCGAATGTTAAGACTACACAATGGGAGTATACCGAATGTTAAGACTACACAAGGGGAGTATACCGAATCTTAAGACTACACAATGGGAGTATACCGAATCTTAAGACTACACAAGGGGAGTATACCGAATGTTAAGACTACACAAGGGGAGTATACCGAATGTTAAGACTACACAAGGGGAGTATACCGAATGTTAAGACTACACAAAGGTTAAAAGCCTGTTATATTGAGTGAAGTGCCCTTTAATATAGACCACATAGAAAATTCAATACATCAGATTTTTTAAATGAATAAAGACTTGCTAAAGTGTCAAAATCCATCATTTTGACATGTCCCTCAGTGCAACCTCTGCAACTTCTAGAAATGTATCTACGTTTACACCATCATTGTAAAGCCTTAGTTATTTTGTTGCTTTGACAAAGTAATTTCTGAAGATTATTATTTATTTCATGTGATTCATTTTAAGGTAGAAAAAAAACCTAGCCCTACTTTTAACCTCTAAAAGGGGGGGGGGGGTGTCTAAGCTAACATGAAATTGTTTTAAGATGGCTATTTGAAGTCCGGGCTCTGGCTGGGCGTCCTGCGTTGTCTTGGCTGTGTGCTTAGGGTCGTTGTCCTGTTGGAAGGCCATAAGGTCGAAGGTGTCACACCCTGATCTGTTTCAGATAAGGGTGTGACACAGATCAGGGTGTGACACCTTCGACCTCATGGCTTGGTTTTTGCTCTGACATGCACTGTCAGCTGTGGGACATTATGTACAGTGCTTTTAGAAAGTATTTAGACCCCTTGACTTTTTCCACATTTTGCTACATTACAGCCTTATTCCAAACTTTCAAAAAAATCCTTCATCAATCTGCACACAATACCCCATAATGACAAAGCAAAAACTAGAATTTCTTGCTAATTTAAACTAAATAAAAAAACATGAATGAAAAACATAAGGCTGTAATGTAGCACTGTGTAAGGACCAACACCGGAGATGAGAAGCAGGTCAGGGGAGTCACCATTTAATAAGGAACAGACATGAAACAAGACATGCACAACGACAGCACACTATACAAGGACATATGACAATCAATGCAGCAGCGGGGAACAGAGATGGGGAACTGACAAATATAGGGGAGGTAATAAACAGGTGATTGAATGCAGGTGATTCCAATAATATGCTGATGTGCATGAGTGGGAAAAGCAGGTGTGCGTAATGATGGTGGCAGGAGTGCGCAATGCTGGAGAGCCTGGCACCCTCGAGCGCCAGGGGGGAAGAGCGGGAGCAGGCGTGCATATATTTACATAAGTGTTCAGACCCACTGCTATGATGCTCGAAATTGAGCTCAGGTGCATCCTGCTTACATTTCTCCTCCTTGCATGTTCCTACAACATGATTGGAGTCCACCTGTGGTAAATTCAATTGATTGGACATGATTTCGAAAGGCACACACCTGTTTATATAAGGTTTCTCAGAAAATAATCACAATTTGTATCATTCTAACCAACTTGGAGGGTCACTCCTACATATTATATCACTCACACATTATTCTTTGGAAATGCATAATTATGGATATGAATGTCATTCTCTTTATGGTGCAATATCCTTCTTTTCATATTTGGGTATTATCCTACACACTGGCTATTATTTAAATCATCTCCACCCCCAAACAAGACTAAATTTGGTTGGACCAAACCTGAACCAATCACAGACGTGTATGTTTCAAGTTTGGATGTCACAGTACATCACAGTAGAATACAATACAGTACAGTAACAGTACAGTAAAGTAGAGTTTAGTACAGTATAGTGCAAAACAGTACATTATACTACTCTCTTCTACTCTAGTGTGCTCTACAGTACTGTACTCTACTGTCTGGACTGGACCAAATCTGAACAAATCATGGACGTCTATGTTTAGGCCAAATCATGGCCGGTCCGGACCGGACCCAAAAACTACGCCTATGTACTTTGAAAATCAAGGCCAGGGCAGACTGAATTTCAACTACTTTTCAATGTTCATGGATGTCCGGTGTCGGTCGGGGCTCAGGGGTAAGGATGCTGGTTACAGTAAATGGAAAGAGAGGGTCTTATGGGTATGTGTCAGTAATACCCCTGAGCCGGGAGAGGTAACATTAACTAGATATAGAGAAGGCAGAGCGAGGGAGTGAGAGTTAGGGGTTGTTCAAATGGTTTTCCCATTGACCACCAGACGACAGAACGAGAAAGAAAACAGTTATGAGCTGAACATAACAGTATGCCAGTAGAAGATGAGGACAGTAGCAGGTGACCCAACTGTGGCTTGTCACTACTATGATTCTCCATTGTAGCCAATTCAATTCCAGTCATTCTGTTACCAATTTGGCAACAGAATTCTGAATTTTAACCACTTAATAATTCAGAAACAACTAAATTATTCTCAGTTAAAACACTATAACTAACTGGTAGGTCTACCTTTACTATTACTTCTGTGAAATAAGAAAATATCTTAAAGATATGTGGGTTTTTGGTAACAGAATGACAAGACACAAGGAAACATTTCTTAAAAATAATCAGTAAATGGTTAATAAGGTGCTACATTAATCATCAACTGATGTATTAGTATGTGCATTTACTCACATTTACAAATGCACTCATTAACAAGTATTAAATATCCCATTCATGGCATATATTCATATATTATATATTATTGATAAATATGCATATAACATAACCATTAATCAACCATTAACAAATGCCTTATAAATAATCTTATGAGTTGACAATAACTCCTTTATCACTGGTTTGTAAGTACTTTAGTAATACATTATTATTAATTTATCATTTACACAAATTGTGAACCTACTATGATCAATCACCTTATTCATTATCTTATAAATCATACAATTTAAATAATAAATGATTTAAAATAGTGTTCATAAATGCGGAAATATTTAAAGATTGCTTATTGACGTTTACAAACATAGGAACAATGATTAATAAATGGCAAGTAAACTCTTTACAAACTATATATAAACGTTTTATGAAGGGAGCTAAATATAAAGTGGTACCTAGAAATGTACATCCTCAAGCCGCACATGGCTCTCTGGCTACCGAGGAAATCAAGTAATAATTAAACAACAGACACTTTGAGATATAAAAACAACCTCTCCCTTTCAAACGGAATCCTCCTGCAAGAGCAACATGAGCTCAGAACGAATGTTCACATTGTTGGGCTGAGATAAATTTAGAGCACTCCATCAAAATGGCAGGAACCACTCAGTCTATTTGATTGCTTACCTCTTGCAACAAGATTGGCCTCTAAAAGGCCCACAAATCAATACAGTATACTTGACAAACCCATTTGCATCATGTTACTGTAGCAGTTTTTAAGGCTGACAGCATCATCAACTTTACCCAGTAACAGACCATTCTAGCCCAAAAACTGGTTGCCTCTGCAAGGAGGCTGAAACTAGGCCGCAAGTGGATCTTCCAGCAAGACAATAACCCAAAGCACACATCAAAATCTACAAAGAAATGGTTAATTGACCATAAAATCAACATTTAGCAATGGTCATCTCATTCCCCGGACTTGAACCCCATTAAAAACCTGTGGTTTGAATTGAAGAAGGCAGTCCATAAGCGCAGACGAAGGATATCAAGAATCTGGAAAGATTCTGTACGTAGTAATGGTCTAAGATCCCTCCAAATATGTTCTCCAATCTCATAAATAATTATTTTAAAGGCTCAGTGCTGTTATTTTCGCAAGGTGAGGTATTGAAAGGTATTGGAAACAGGGACGCAAATAATTTTGACCCCTATCTTTTGGGGAAAAGAGATGATTACTTGATTTTTTTTTTAAATCTCTTACTCTGAGCAATCGTATTAGTATAAAATAATATAATAAAAAAATGTTTTTGCATACAGTATACATTAGCTCAGTGTTTGTATTATTTATTTTATACAGTATTTTTGGCTCATCTTTATTAAGGGTGCCAATACTTCTGGACCTGACTGTATATTCTATCACACATCAAAGTAAACATTTCAAAGTCAATATCTATCATGGTTTCTCACCTTGTTTTTTATAGATCTGAATGACAAAAATCTATTTCATGTTGGAGACATACACTACATGGCCAAAATTATGTGGCCGATTAGGCCTGGCTCGCAGTCGGCGTTCCAATTCATCCCAAAGGTGTTCTCTGGGGTTGAGGTCAGGGCTCTGTGCAGGTAAGTCAAGTTCTTCCACACCGATCTCGAAAAACCATTTCTATATGGACCTTGCTTTGTGCACAGGGGCATTGTCATGCTGAAACAGGAAAGGGGCTTCCCTGAAATGTTGCCACAATGTTGGAAACACAGAATTGTCTAGATTCTAGAATGTCATTGTATGCTGTAGCGTTAAGATTTCCCTTCACTGGAACTAGCCCCAACATTATTCCTCCTCCACCAAACTTTACAGTTGGCACTATGCATTGGGGCAGGTAGCATTCTCCTGGCATCCGCCAAATCCAGATTTTTTCGTCGGACTGCCAGATGGTGAAGCGTGATTCCTCACTCCAGAGAACGCGTTTCCACTGCTCCAGAGTCCAATGGTGGCGAGTTTTACACCACTCCAGTCAACGCTTGGCATTACGCATGGTGATCTTAGGCTTGTGTGAGGCTGCTCGGCCATGGAAACCCAATTCTTGAAGCTCCCAACGAACAGTTATTGTGCTGTTGTTGATTCCAGAGGCAGTTTGAACTCGGTAGTGAGTGTTGCAACTGAGGACAGCTAATTTTTACGAGCTTCAGCACTTGGTGGTCCTGTTTTGTGAGCTTGTGTGGTCTACCATTTAGCGGCTGTTGCCATTGTTGCTCCTAGACGTTTCCACTTCTCAATAACAGCGCTTACATTTGACGAACTGAGTTGTTGGAAAGGTAGCATCCTATGACGGTGCCACGTTGAAAGTCACTGAGCTCTTCAGTACGGGCCATTCTACTGCCAATGTTTGTCAATGGAAATTGCATGGCTGTGTGCTCGATTTTATACACCTGTTAGCAACAGGTGTGGCTGAAATAGCCAAATACACTAATTTGAAGGTGTGTCCACATACTTTTGGCAATGTAGTGCACTTCACATAACTCACATAACTCATAGTGATAACTCATAGTGATAAGTCATAATTTCCTTGGTCAGTGAAGTGAGTGCAGTCAGTGGACATCAGATGTCCCATCTAAGAGTTAGTACAGGATTCTAAGAAACAATTTAAAAATTTTTTTAAAAGGATTGCCTAGCAAAACTACATGGTCAAATTTGAGGATATCATGTGTCTGATTGACTTATCACTGTGAGATACTAAGTAAGCCATTGAAATCCTAAGACCAGTTTCTGCCAACATGAAGAGTGAAAAACAGGATTTTCCCTAGAGGGGGGAAGCTGTGGAAAAACACAAATAAGATAAAGTTCTCTGTCAGTGAGTGAGAAACGACAGATGGTGGTGGTGGGGGGGTGGGGGAGGGGGGACTTTGATGACAGAGGTTCAACCTTAGTGCATCAGTGAACTACCATCTCTCTCCTCTGAAGTAGAACGTCTACTGACCTTTTTCAGGGAGCTGATTTTTTTATGCAGCTAGATGTCAAAACCAGAATGCAATTCATGGTCAAGTGATGTGACAGGGAATAAAGAGACAATGAGGATACAGCCAATGAATTCCAAATTTGACAGACATTACAAAATGTGTACAGTTTCCCACTTCTGGCTTTATCCCATTTATGGGATGTGGGACCAGTAAACCAGTTAATTTAAATGATTGTGAGATGAGCATTATAATTAACTTGATGTTACTTCTACATACTGAAAGTGCAATGCACTTCTTTACAGACATGACAAAAGTGAAATAAAAGTTTGTCAGATGTTTTGAGGAGTGCAGTTTGGTCTCTCAAAACAGGGTTGTTAGTCTGAAGACATTGTAAATGTTCAGTTTCCATGCAAAGATTTATCCACAGGGTATAGTTTCTAAAAATGTCTCGATTCAGGTCACTCTGACATGGCCTAAACTGATTCCCCCAGTCAGTGTAATCATCAACGTTCTCTAGTTGAGATCTCTACAACTCCATGACGTTTCCCAAAATGTATTAATAATTCACATCTGGATTTGTACCTCCTTGTGTAAAATAAGACATTATTTTGTCAATTCAATGCAGACAAAGCTCTTGGAAACGCGAGCTATGTCTACCAGCTGCTGGTGGTAATTGGTACTACAAACAATGTACAGTATATCTACAGTATGAGTAGCCCATAGAGTAGTGTTTTAAGACTCTACATGTCATGAATTTCGTCACTTTTACTGTTTTCTCAAAGCCTACTTTGGTTTCTTGTGGATGATTAGACGCCTTTTTATTATTCATGTTTTATTTCTTTGTATTGCCACTTTCCACAGACAACATTATTTTAAAAAACACTTTTACGTTTACACAAGCAGCACTGTTCTTCTGTTCTTTATTTTCACTAATTGGTCTTTTTTTTGTGTGATATCCAATTGGATATCGGCAGAGGCGAAGGTCGAGAGCCATGAGATGTGTCGGAGGACACCATACATCTGGCCAAAGTGGCAGCGTGCATGCGCCCGAGCCGCCACAGGAGTCGCTAGAGCGCGATGGGACAAGGACATCCCCGCCGGCAAAAACGCTCCCCTAACCCGTGCGTCGTCATGGGTCTCGTGGTTGCGCATCTGTAGTGACGCCTCAAGCATTGCAGTGTGTTTGACTGCTGCGCCACTCCGGAGGCCAACTAATTGGTCTTTTCACCAATCAGATCGGAAAAATGCTATTACACAAGACTGTTCAAAGGGAGCTTTAAACCAATTTAAGGCCAATTCAAAATTGGTTGTGGTTCTTTTATTTTATGTATTGATTAAATATAAGTAAAGCACCACCTTTCCATGTAACACAATTAATGAAAATAATGTTCTGTTGCAAAAAGATGAGAGAATGTCAATCAAAAGATATTGAAATGATCAAACTAGTTTGTTCAGTTTTCTCTATTGGCTGCACCTGTTAGTTAATTGATTGTCTTGTGGAAGTAGGCCCATGGTAGGTTTGGCTAGTCTGCAACATGTGGTGGAAGTGTTGCCTTACAGGAAGTAAAATAAACAGAGCAGTGTTGAGAAATCTCTAACAGGCATGGGGCTGAGTTATATGCTTCTGCTCTTCTCTGGCTTGTGCTCAATTGGTAAGATCAAATTTTAATAGGATGAAATTGTCTGTGTTTAGTAGAAGTAGTATGGCATGTTCGTTATCTAGGTTTTCTTAGGATTGAGGATTTTTGTCCACAATTTAACAATTCTAATTACTTTACCATAACCACACAATGTCTGTAATTACAAAAATGTTGAATAATGAATTGTCTTTTGATCAGTAGCAGTGCATGCCCGTTAATGATTGTTGTGAAATAATGCAGCTGTATCCTGTTAGCGTTAGGCCCTTATGGATTTCAGTTTCTTTGTGGGGAGTTAGGTTTCTCTGCTCATGTTGGTTGACTTAATCGGTATGAGAAATATATTGTCACTTGCCTTTTGGCAACAGTTCTGACTGTCAGTTGTAGCACAGTCTTGCGTAAGCTGACCTAATTCTGTGTTCATAGGAAGACCTGTCGAACCTAAAACATAACGTCGCAAACATTTAGTGAATTTGTTGAATTAGCTTTTTTTTTTTTTCAGTCAGTTGCCAAAGGTTAGTGCCTGGCGCTCCATATAAGATCGACACAAATGACAAGGGGGTCCTAAAAGCGGCGCTTCATGGGACCAATTCATTTAACAATCAGACCAATGATGCCTTCCTCTTCAAGCCATCTGCAATTGAAAAAGCCAAAAGACAGGTATGGAGGAATTGAATGTGTTGAAATAAGGATGAAAGCTATGTTGAATTGAAGTTCATGCCTCGCTGGTATAGTCCAACTGCACTGCTCAAAAAAATAAAGGGAACACTTAAACAACACAATGTAACACCAAGTCAATCACACTTCTGTGAAATCAAACTGTCCACTTAGGAAGCAACACTGATTGACAATACATTTCACATGCTGTTGTGCAAATGGAATAGACAACAGTTGGAAATTATAGGCAATTAGCAAGACATCCCCAATAAAGGAGTGGTTCTGCAGGTGGTGACCACAGACCACTTCTCAGTTCCTATGCTTCCTGGCTGATGTTTTGGTCACTTTTGAATGCTGGCGGTGCTTTCACTCTAGTGGTAGCATGAGACGGAGTCTACAACCCACACAAGTGGCTCAGGTAGTGCAGCTCATCCAGGATGGAACATCAATGTGAGCTGTGGCAAGAAGGTTTGCTGTGTCTGTCAGCGTAGTGTCCAGAGCATAGAGGCGCTACCAGAAGACAGGCCAATACATCAGGAGATGTGGTAGAGGCCATAGGATGGCAACAACCCAGCAGCAGGACCGCTACCTCCGCCTTTGTGCAAGGAGGAGCACTGCCAGAGCCCTGCAAAATGACCTCCAGCAGGCCACAAATGTGCATGTGTCTGCTCAAACGGTCAGAAACAGACTCCATGAAGGTGGTATGAGGGCCCGACGTCCACAGGTGGGGGTTGTGCTTACAGCCCAACACCGTGCAGGACGTTTGGCATTTGCCAGAGAATACCAAGATTGGCAAATTCGCCACTGGCGCCCTGTGCTCTTCACAGATGAAAGCAGGTTCACACTGAGCACATGTGACAGTCTGGAGACGCCGTGGAGAACGTTCTGCTGCCTGCAGCATGACCGGTTTGGCGGTGGGTCAGTCACAGTGTGGGGTGGCATTTCTTTGGGGGTCCGCACAGCCCTCCATGTGCTCGCCAGAGGTAGCCTGACTGCCATTAGGTACCGAGATGAGATCCTCAGACCCCTTGTGAAACCATATGCTGGTGCGGTTGGCCCCGGGTTCCTCCTAATGCAAGGCAATGCTAGACCTCATGTGGCTGGAGTGTGTCAGCAGTTCCTGCAAGAGGAAGGCATTGATGCTATGGACTGGCCCGCCCGTTCCCCAGACCTGAATCCAATTGAGCACATCTGGGACATCATGTCTCGCTCCATCCACCAACGCCACGTTGCACCACAGACTGTCCAGGAGTTGGCGGATGCTTTAGTCCAGGTCTGGGAGGAGATCCCTCAGGAGACCATCCGCCACCTCATCAGGAGCATGCCCAGGCGTTGTCGGGAGGTCATACAGGCACGTGGAGGCCACACACACTAATGAGCCTCATTTTGACTTGTTTTAAGGACATTACATCAGTTGGATCAGCCTGTAGTGTGGTTTTCCACTTTAATTTTGAGTGTGACTCCAAATCCAGACCTCCATGGGTTGATAAATTTGATTTCCATTGATCATTTGTGTGATTTTGTTGTCAGCACATTCAACTATGTAAAGAAAAAAGTATTTAATAAGAATATTTCATTCATTCAGATCTAGGATGTGTTATTTTAGTGTTCCCTTTATATTTTTGAGCAGTGTAGTTCAGGGCTGCCCAACCATCTTCCTGGAGATCTACCATCCTGTGGGTTTTCAGTCCAACCCTAATTTAATACACCTGATTCTACTAATTAGCTGCTCAACCAGACCAAATTAGGGTTGGACTGAAAACCTACAGGACAGTAGATCTCCAGGAAGAGGGTTGGGCAGCCCTGGTATAGTTAGACTACACCAGGGAGGCACAAACTTCTTCAGTTCAATGTAGCTTTCTGTTACAGATTGTAAAGGGACTCAAATACATTTTGGAAGTAGACCTCTCACGGACCGTGTGCCGCAAAAACGGACACAAAGACCCAGACCTGGCCAACTGCAAGTTCCAACCAGATGGTTTGTTGCAGCAGGTATTGTACGTTTTTAGTTTAGAAATATGATACATTATGTTGAAGCTGTATGTATAGCAATTGGGTGAAGATCAGCACTAATTTTGGCTGGCAAGTGGATCATAGCTAAAAGTAATAACTAATTATAATAGTGCATTTGTGTCTTTCAGACCTTCCACTGTGACTTTGAGGTTTGGACAATGCCTTGGCTCCACTTCATGAAGACTACCTATTTTTCGTGCAGCCCATCTGACCGATCTTGAAGGAAGTTCCTAAGCTGTTTCTCTCCATACATGACTGAGCATTTTCATTCCTCAAAATAAAATTGAGCCTTAACGTATAGTTTAACAATGGCTATTACTATATGTCTTGAGTACCAATATGTATTTTAGGTTAACTTATCTAACCTTGTTATCCTCAAATAAAATGGTGGACTGCTTTATCCCGTGCAAATTATACAATGAATTATAACTCATGTTTTGGCATGAGTTAGGGTCTGCACAGACTAATACATTCTGATCAACACCTTAAATCCCAAACTGGATCATCATATCCGTAGGAAAGAATAGAACATCTGTGCGGCTGTTCCGAGTTGCGTTTGTGCTCGGGCTATCTAAACTTCTAGAGATTCCATCTGAAGGCTTGCTCCACAGGGCCTTTGTACAGACTGGGATATGATTCTTCCTCAGCACTCCGTGACCTATATCCTTTGAAAAGCCTGGTCTATCATTCAAAGGCTCTTATGAAACCAGTGCAGCAGCGTCTGATCTTAGTGAGTAGAGAGCCAGCAGCAGTGGAGGGGCCCCTCCTACAGAGGGCAGCCCTGGGATCAGGCTCGCTGAGTGGGGTCGGAGCTCTCAGGAACATCTTTGAAGCAGCTCTCCGTGCACCCTCTTAATGAGGCCCTTGATCTGATGAGCTCCACTGGCTCTGAGGCAGGGGAGGGTTTCTGTGTGCTCATTTCTACTGTACATTTGAGGTGTCCACTGACATGAAACTACCCCTGTCCAACTGGTTTCTCTGAAGACATGCAGTGGGGGCGGTAGTGTATATAAACACTAGAAATGTCATTTTTATTATTAGGCAAACTGTTTTATTTCAAAGGAAGCTCAGCTGAAGGCTGGCAGCATTCAACATTGAGCAAAAAATGGACATTCCGTTAAGCAGTTGTGCAATATACAAAGTCAGGGGAAATGATTCATACTTATTTCCTTTTTCACCACAGTATGATCAACTTGGTCTAGGATATCTAAATATACACACAAATCAGTTTAAAGTGGCACTCCTAAAATACAGATTCAGTGATCTTTACATCTATTTCTACTGATAAAATTAAGTCTGAAGTACAAGAATAACATTGTCAGTTATTTTTAGGGGTGAGATGAGAGCTCAGTACTGAATGGTTCACACAAGAAAAGTAACACATTTGGCACCTCATTTCAACAAAACAGACCTGAAAAACAATGTACCTTACATGGGGATTTCTTCACAAACAATTTGGCCCAAGGAATGCTTGGTTAAAAAAAAAAAAAAAAAAGTACTTGAGCTCCAAATGAAACACACCATCATACTTGTCAACAGAAGTTAAAGGGTTAATAGTCCATTGTGGGCTGATAAGACTAGAAAGGATGGATATGCATCCCAGTCAAATGTGCCTCAGTAGTGCAGCTACTTAATGAAGACTAGCCCATGTTTTCCTGAAGCTGGCGAAAAAGCAATGCAAACGCAGCACATCAAGCATTAAGCCATTCCGATCAATTCCAATGTATCTGTTATTGGAAAACACTCCTTTGGGAAAGACTAGGTAGGGAGGTGTTAGATAGGCAGAGAGCAGTCTCACAGTGTGGAACATATTGCTGTCTGATGAAAACCCATTCTCCATTTTCTTTTAACACGTATTGAAAGCGGTAACTCCCCTCAATGTACTCTGAACATTTCATGACTCCAGGACCAAGAACATATATTCAAAATAGCTTCTGAAGTTTCATAATAGTATGTTTGTTAATGGGAAAATATGGCAGTTTTTTTACATTTCCTGAAAAGTTCCTGTTTTGGAGATGAGTGGTTTTCATCAGAAAGCAACACTATATGTTTTTTTTTCGAGACAGCGGTTGTGCTCAGCTCCCAGCTCAAACCTTGCTGAGATCCAGCTTGCAGAGGTAAGGGGAGCGGAAAGAGCCTAGGTAGAGGTGGCCGTCGTGCTCGTGTGCCTCGCTGACGTAGGCTGCCACCATGCCGTGGGGGTCATGGAAGCTACGCATGCATGCCCCGCTCTCCTGGAGCTCTATCACCAGACTGTAGCGAGGCACAAACTTCATCAGCACGTCCTGACTGAAGAGCTGCAGGGAGAGGGGGGAGGGATGAAGAGAGATGGGAGAGGGGGATGAGTTATCACCAAAACCAGACTGAAGTAGAGATCACACAAAGAGACAGTCTAACAACATGGTCTCATGGTCACAATGAATGAGGTATACTGTATGTATTCCTTCGATATGTTAGGCAGATTTCCAGCATGCAAGATCCCAAACCCTTGTATGCAGAAACACCCAAGAAACAGACCAACAGGAATGAATACCAGACTTATAGTCACAGTAAATAGGACACGTCAATCCTCCCTTTAGTCTTTTGGTGGATTAAAATGAACTTCCATGTAAATGGTCAATAAAGATATCGTTTTACAACATATCATATAATACCATATGCTATCACATGTCATATCATCTACCTTAAATATTAGCTTCTTTATCCAGGGCTTCTGGGCCAGAAAGTCCAGCATGGAGAATCCAGGGTTGGGCCGCACAGCTGACATGGCCACCCAGTACCCTCCAGAGGAGCTGCGACGGATGTTGTCAGGGAAACCAGGAAGGTTGTCAACAAACGTGTCCATTCCTCCCTTATTTAGACCTGACACATGGACCCTGCACGGACACAGTCAGAAACAAAGTCGTGGAAATTCAGGAGATGAGGGAAAGAAAGTCCATTCTGTCATGCAGATTAAGGTTAAAATGGCTTGCCTCATGCTTATGGAATGTGTGACAGGTAACAGAGGTATTATGGGAAACAATTCAAAAACATTTGACAAAACTCCTGTACGAGCAGTCTTCACAATACTTTGAAGACTGTGTTATTGAAAAACAAGCCAGCTTCAGATCTCTTAGCAGCAGCAGGGGATTTGACTCTGTCTGCATTGATAAAGCCAAAAGAAAATGCATGACTTATGACTATTATAAACCAGTTATGGGAGGGAGACAATCTACTTGCTGGGGAAACCTAAAATACCATGAAAAAAATAAATAATAATAATTCTGCCCCATTTTTCAGGGAATCAACTTACTGATTTCCATTATGCACAGTCATCAAATAAAAAACCTTCCCCTAACTGTCTGCATTACCATACGCGCTGAAATGAACAAACAATGAACACCTCCCTACCACTCATTCCCCCTCACCTCCCCCTCACCTCCAAAATTAGTGTAAGGACAAGCCAATATAATGTCTTTCTGCTCCGGCAGCTCAGTGAAGGGGCTCTGTTACCGAGGCAACAGTGAGCTTGCATCATTTATACATGTGAGTCGTGGGAGAACTGACTGCTCCCGGCAATTTTTTTAAAGTTTGATATTACAAAGGCAACATATATTCATGAAATCTTGATAAGGGAGAGAGAAAATAATGAAAACCAGAGAATTAAAAAAAAAAACCTGTTGGCGCACTTGGAGCACGCTCAAAAAGCCGGCACCACAACAACCTAGCATCTGATGAAACATGAGATAACTAAAGAACGTTTCAATCCACTTTGGGAAGCATTTCGTCACTCGGTGCAGTAGTTAAATAAGGCTGGTTGTGTTCCTCAGGAGGATCAACTCTACAGTACCTGCGTATCCTAGCCATAGTGGTCTCAGCCACCAGCACAGACTCCTCATCAGGGAAAAGCTGGATCCCGTTGGCAAAACGAAGGTTCTCCATCAGCACGGTCACCTCCTTGGTCTCTGTGTCATACTCCAACACGCTAGAAGACAGGCAAAGGGTTACATACGGACAACTTCGCTCAGCCGTCAGGTTGTTGTCTTAATAAAGTGTTCAATTTCTTAAAAATATAAGGTTATGCATTATGTATCAACACAAATGCTTTCATTCTAGAAAATTAAATCTTCAAATATGACAAGGCCCTATACCAGGGGTCTCCAACAGGTCGATCGCGAGCTACCAAAAGCTCGCAGCCCACCTATGAGTAGCTCGCAGCCCACCTATGAGTAGCTCGCAGCCCACTTATGAGTAGCTCGCAGCCCACCTATGAGTAGCTCGCCAAACAATTCTGAAAGTACATGCAATTTTCAAGTGTTCCACCGCAAACTGTCATAAACAAATATCACAAGTATCAGACACCGCAAGCTCCCAGCTACTATCGAATCAACGCAACATTGACATTATCCCACCCCTGGTTAGCCAATATTGGCTTAAAAAGCCAAACCTAACACAATATCTGCCAATTAATTTACAGAAATACGTTCCCCAAAACCTTCTCAATGAAATGTTAACTGTAAAGTAAGCTTACCTGGCAGAAGTATATCACGAGTAAGTATATAATTTGTATCTGTTATTTGTCCATTTTGCCATGAAATGAGCAGCAACAGTACAGAACCATCACTAGACAGGCACATTAGATGGCACATTCCTCACTTGCTAGATGAGAAATTAAAAAGGGCCAGATGTGCAATTAAAGGGGAATTACACTCCAAAATCCTTCCAGACATAAAATAAATTGTCTCCTGATTTGATTTAAGCATTGACATGGACTCAGAAGATTCCATTTCATTGTTTCTCTACAAAATTATAATTTTGAGATTGAAAAAGTAAAATATCTAAAACCAAAAAAATAAAACAGAGTACATAATTTGGGAGATAAAAAAATTACATATTTTATAGGGCTTTTAGGGATTTTTTTGTTGTTTATTAGCCATTATTGTACCAGGTATATTGTAAGAAAACAGTGCACTACTTTCTCCTGTACACTAAGGACCTGGGAAGTGTTGCAGAGGAGAAGAGAAGAATGTGCCTATTGAAAGCTAGAAAAAAATGAGTAGCTCACAACATGTTTCATTTCTCATGCTACAAAAGGTTGGAGACCCCTGCCCTATATGCATATCAAATATCAATAGAAACTCTTGACAAAGTAGACAAGACCTTGCTATTAGAATGTGCTCAAGGATCTCCATATGTTCTGTGGTAACAGTTACCGTCCATCTGCTGTGGCCTCCATAATGAGATGAAGGTAGTCTCTGCGCTGCCACCTGCTGCTAGAGTCGGTGAAGTACACTTTCCTCCCATCCTGCGTTACATCCAGGTCATTGACAAAGGAGAGCCTCCGGCCCCCAACCATCTGCCCAGCCGACACCAGGTTGGTCACCTCACCTTCGTAATGAGTCAAAGAAACACTAAAATGACTTGCATAATCCAGCACTTTCTTTTTGAGGATAGTATATTGAACAAAATTGATTAAACTGAGTAAAAGGTGAAATTGTTGGAAAATCTAAAACAAATATTTAATACCTTGCAAAAAAACCAAACAGGTCTTTGTCACATTATTGATATTCAAATCGATCCTATAAGGAATAGAGAACTGTGATGCCATTGCTGTGTGTGCTGCTTACCTGTGACAGGGTTGACCTTGAACAGCCCAAGGTAGGCATCAGCTACAAACAGGGTGCCGTTAGGACCCACTCTGATACCCAGGGGTCGTCCACAGCTAGGCTCCTGTTCACGGGATCCATCTACAACAAAGCACATAACACAGTGGTGGACATGTGGTGTGTAAAGTAATTGATAATTTATTTGGGAGCAATAATTTCAATAATTTTGAACAGGCTAATCTGATTTATACGAGCAAATGTTTGGGTTAGAGCTTGAGTCTATTCTTGAGGTCTTTTCAGTTTTGAGCCAACATAATAGGCCTGTTGTGCATTAAGCTGTCCTTGTTGTGTAAGCATAAAAACAATCCATAAAGGGCATGAGGGAAATGCACCTGCTAAGAGTTGCTTATGAATGAGCATTTGAAACTCCAGTCTTGAGCAATGGGAACTGTTGGGTCATTCGTCTAAATCATGTCATGTTGAGGGAAGAGACAACATTGTGTCATGAAAGCTTAAGAAATCAGATGGACACACAAGATGGACACACAATCAGATGGACACACAGTGTGTGAGTAACCAGTTAGTCAAAGCCCCTCTCTCACTTACCACAGGGTGGCTTGCCAAGTCTGGCTATAACAGTGATGCTCTTGCCCTCAATCTTCACTATCTTTCCATCAGCCGTACCAGTGTAAATCAAATCTATAGAGAGAGAGTGAGAGATAAACAATCAAAATGTGCATGTTGAAACTGGTCAAACGCAAAGGCAATATGTTGGACATCAGCATAGAACAACCGTTGCAGAGGTGAACTAATAATGCACAAGTCAAATCAAAGGTGACAATGTGTCATGCCAAATATCTGTCCGTCACTAAGACCCACAGAGTATGTGCAGATTTGGAAACTTAAGCATCTGCTATTATTGGTCAACACAGCCATCCAGACAGTATTACCCCAGCATTGCCCCCTCAACTTTGAACTATCAGACTGCTGTTACTGTGGAATCCCCACAAATGACACAAGCCCCAAACAAACTGGGTGAAAGATGTGAAAGACATTGTCATGTGGCGAGACTCCTGCTGGAATACTCTAGTCCCATACTGACCTCCAAAGTTAGCGATAGACTCTGGGCCAACAAGCTGGTCCTCAAACAGCCGCTGTGCCTCCCTCAGCTTAAAGTTGGGCTCGTAACAGCCAGACATAAGGGGCGGCTCATTGAGGCTGAAAAGACAAGAGGAAAGAAATTAGGAAACAAAATCAAAAAGCGCCTAAAGGAAAATTGCAACCGTGCATTCAAACTTTGAGCCGAGTGCCTCATCAATCTTTCTTCAATCAATAATTAAGCAATTACTGAAAAAGTAATGTTTGGCTAAGCATTTTGTCTTTGCATCAGAACATCTAGGCCTACATGATCAATTCTATTGATAAGGGATAACTGAAACCATTCTACATACTGACTATATACTACATAATATGTATGCTATACAAGTAGTATAGGCCCAGTCATTCAGTGGAGTGAGATCTGTGAGAAGGACTAGTACATAATAGTTTCCAAAAACCGATTTCCAGAAAGTTGAAAAGTAAGCAGAAAATGTTAACTATGCAGACTGATTCTAAAGTATCTTGCTGTAAAGCTGATTAAACAGTCTTAAGCAGGAAGTACCGCTACACTACAGTGACTCGCTACACTACAGTGACTCGCTACACTACAGGACTGTTTTGCTAGCACAGACTGGAATATGTTCCGGGATTCATCCAATGACATTGAGGAATACACCACCTCAGTCATCGACTTCATCAATAATTGCATCAATGACGTCGTCCCCACAGTAACTGTACGTACATATCCCAACCAGAAGCCATGGATTACAGGCAACATCTGCATCGAGCTAAAGGCTAGAGCTGCCGCTTTCAAGGAGCGGGAGACTAATCTGGACGCTTTTAGAAATCCCGCTATGCCCTCAGACGAACCATCAAACACAAAGCTGCTGGGCCAGACGGATTACTAGAACGTGTACTCAAAGCATGCGCGGACCAACTGTCAAGTGTCTTCACTGACATTTTCAACCTCTCCCTGACCACCATAGTCCCTGTGCCCAAGGAAGTGAAGGTAACCTGACTAAATTATTACCACCAGGTGGCACTCACGTCTGTAGCCATGACGTGCTTTGAAATGCTAGTCATGGCACATATCAACAGCATCCTCCCGGACACCCTAGACCCACTCCAATTTGCATACCACCCCAACAGATCCACAGATGACGCAATCTCAATCGCACTCCACATTGCCCTTTCTCACTTGGACAAAAGGAACACCTATGTGTGAATGCCCAAGTTATAGACTGTTTTCTCTGCTACCACACAGCAAGCGGTACCGAAGCGTCAAGTCTAGGACCAAAAGGCTCCTCAACAGCTTCTACCCCGAAGCCATTAGACTACTGAACAATTCATAACAATCGCCACCGGACAATTTACATTGACACCACCTAATTGCTCCTGTAAGTCGCTCTGGATAACGGCGTCTGCTAAATGACTCAAATGTAAATGTCAACATTCCTTGAAGTCATTACGTTTCTGAGACATTAGAGTGAACATGATTCTAAAGAACAGGAGAGGAAAAAAAAGAAGGATTTAAATTCTTGACAGCTCACCTAAGCAGCTCAGGGTGAATAGGAGACTCAAGCAGAAAAAAGACTACAAGCATTGGAAGGATCAGGCATCCTCCCAGGGTCACCAGGATCACACGGAATACCTTTCCACTATAGGTACTGGGAAAAACAAAACAGATAAATGAAACACTTTTTTAAATACAGCTGAGGAAATGTTTCCTCTCTCAAATTCATAGACAGGGCACTAGATGCAACGACTGACAGTCTGACATTCATATGATATATATTTATACATTGTCGGTTTATGTTGTTGTTAAACAATGGCATAGGCCTATAACCTTTATATTTGGGGTTATAAGTTACGATAGTTGTGTCCTCAGGCATAGGCCTAAGTTACATTCTTCAAGAATCAATGGGTATATCGAACCGATTCCCAGATCCCAGACTATAGCTTTAATATCAATTTGTTATTTGGTGTTTGAAGAGATCTATGAAATCTGGTCAACAGTGGATAATACAGTACTCAAAACATACACACAGAATGCACATGTATCTATTTTCAGAGGGAAAGCATCTATGAAAAACCTGAATAGGCCTTACTATCAGTAGCCTACACTAAGTGCACGCTGGTCAACGCTCTCTCCACTTATTACTGACTGTTTGGTTCATACCATGCATGCATAATGCAAAGTAATTGCACATTCAGTCCATCCCCTTTTACCTTTAGTCAGTGAGTGTACAACTGACCTAGATATGGATTGTTTACCTCTGCATCTTCCATCAGCTAGGAAGCGCAAATGAGAATCATGCAGTCTGATACACAGTGGTTGATTGTGCATCGTTGCGTGATGCAATACTACAGTAGCAAGGAAAGCAGCATCTGATGTTAATATCAATACTGAGTAAGATAGCTTACCTGGTGCCCTTGTATTGGGGTTCCTGTAATTCATCTGTGATGATCTGTGGTCTGTTCAGTCTCCTGAACCGCAGTCCCTCTGGCTCATTCATAATGAAATGAGACTTCTTCTACTATGACTCTATTACCCAGGAATGATGTTTCAAATATGAAGCTCGCTACATGAGTAGGTTGATCATTTGATTGGTTGTAAAGACAGACAAATACAGGATATCGTAGAGATATCTACAGTATACGACGAGCTTTCCGAGTGGACACCTTTTTCGCAATACGCATTTTTTTCTTCTACGTCAGCGACAGCTGCTGTCTCTAGATCATTGATGTTCAACGCCACCTTCTGTTGTGGAGTGTGCATTACATACCCTTTTGGAACGTCATATTGCCAGAGATAAATAAAATAAAATGTTATTTGTCACATGCGCCGAATACAATAGGTGTAGACCTTACAGTTAATTGCTTACTTACAAGCCCTTAACCAACAATGCAGTTTTAAGAAAATACCTACAAAAAAGGTAAGAGATAAGAAAAACAAATAATTAAAGAGCAGCAGTAAATAACAATAGCGGGGTTATATACAGGGGTACCCATACAGAGTCAATGTGTCAATCTGCTGGGGCACTGGTGTTGAGGTAATTGAGGTAATTATGTACATGCATGTAGGGTTATTAAAGTGGCTATGCATAGATAATAACAGAGAGTAGCAGCAGCGTGGGGGGTTCAAATAGTCTGGGTAGCCATTTGATTAGCTGTTCAGGAGTCTTATGACTTGTGGGTAGAAGCTCTTTAGGAGCCTCTTGGACCTAGACTTGGCGCTCCGGTGACCGCTTGCCGTGCGGAAGCAGAGAGGGCAGTCTATGACTAGGGTGGCTGGATTCTTTGACAATTTTTAGGGCCTTCCTATGACACTGCCTGGTAGAGAGGTCCTGGATGGCAGGAAGCTTGACCCCGGTGATGTACTGGGCTGTACTCACTACCCTCTGTAGTGCCTTGCGGTCAGGGCAGTGATGCAACCCGTGCTCTCGATGGTCTAGCTGTAAAACCTTTTGAGGATCTGAGGACCCATGCCAAATATTTTCAGATACTGGATATAATTACGAGATGCTGGTGTCTCCGCCCTAACAATGGGGTTCGTCGACCGTAGAGCAGAACAGCGGGCTGTCAAGCTCCCGCCTATTCCTCTCTTTGGATTGGTGGATACATTTCGTTGTTTAAATACTTTTTGAATATTCTACGAGGGGTGTTGACGTCAACCACCTGTATTCAATGGAGAGTGATATGCCATGCTATTTTCATGAATATGTATCACAGGAGGTTGGTGGCACCATAATTGGGGAGGACATTCTCGAGCAGAACGGTATCAAATACATCAAACAGATGGTTTGATACCATTCCATTTGCTCCGTTCCAGCCATTATTATGTGTCGTCATCCCCTCAGCAGCCTCCACTGGTATGCATAGACTGTTTCGAACTCTGATATAAGATGCCTTTCTCAAAATTGCCGCGATGTGACTTGCATCACACTTATCAGTACACTCGTAACAACCTAAACATTACGAAACTTCTATTAGATCAAATGAGCCTCGCATATCAAAATAGCAATTCATTTTTTCCTTGACTAAATTCAGCACTCTCTCATTTCCCATTCCCTGTGGTGATACTGAAGATTTGTTCCCCGACATGACCACTAGATGAAGCTATAGGCCTACTCCAGGGGTGAACGTAAGGAGGGAATTTCTGGTACTGCATCCCTGCAAAATAAAGATAAAAACGTAAAAAATCTGGCCAACTGACAATCGCCAAATGTCATTAGGCCTACACTTTTTGGTGTTTTGTGTAAAAGATGTCTGTTTCCATTCATCACTGTTTGGAGGCTGGAAATATGTTGTGAGTGGATGAACATGATTGTTTGACAATCAGATGGAAACTGGTTGTGTTTATTCAACAGTAAAAGGTCATACATTTTAAAAGTTAAATTACAAATCTTTACGACTAGGCCTACAGAGATCCTATTGAATTAATAGGGATTCTATATGTAATTCTAGGATTAGGTACATAAGAAATGTTGGTGGATGGTAACGTTAAAGGGGCAATCTGCAGTTGCTTCATCCATTTTTGGAATTTATGAATTTAAGAGTGATAACATTTCTCCATCCCCATCCCTCAGTTTTTTGCTAAAACTGAACACTTTGTTGTTGATTGCTCCTTTAAGCAACTGTGATGTCACAATGCACATACTCCTGGGGTGACTCCGGTAGCGTTCTCTTCCTCAGACTTTGCATGCGTCAACCAATGGTTGCGTGCCATGTCATTGACTGTGTCAGTGACTGACAGGTTACTGTAACATTTGATGTGATTAGCTGACACGTAAAATATCTATCCAGGTGTTGTAAGATCTGGCACGTGTCAGCAACACCTGGGCAGAGGAATGTGCCCATTATTTGCTTTTGCAGAGCAGTTCAAACTGCCAGTAGGGGAAGTAGCAGTCTGACTGGTCCTCCACCCTGGAGTTCAACAGCAGGTGGAGATCTTTGGCTTCATTGATTAAGTCTGCCCAGAGCACCCTAAAACGAGTGATGCTGGAGGTAGGCTGCTCTACAGTAACTCTCTCCTGCAGGGTGACTACCTCCTTGCACCTAGGGAAGAGGGCAAAGGGCCAGAAGTCTCCGCTCTGACAGGGGTTCCTTCAGAGCATTTTAAATTGCCAGTAGGGGAAGCAGCAACTTGACCGGTCCTCCACCCTGGAGTTCCTCTTCCAGGCAGAGACCTTCAGCTTTGACTCTGAGATAGCCTCGCAGCACGAGAACATTGAGTCTCTTTGTCATGGCCAAGGTCTCCACAGCAGCCACCTCAAGCAGTCTCGTCTATGACGAGCTCAGCCGCCTCAAGCCGAGTCTCCTCCATGACGGGCTGGTTGATCCAAGGGGGAGGCCACGGTTGCTGTCTGCTCCCTGTAAATGCAGGGCAGAATCTTCTCAAAGCACCCAGAAATTAGTGACTGGGCAGATCTGTCCCGGTTCAGTTGCAAATTAAGCTAAATGACCAAATGACCTTGTTTCAGACTCTTGTTATACTGTTTCAACTGACGTCACGATAGCATAATGACATAATAACCTTTTCCCCCTTTTTTTTAGGGTGTAGATCAGCTTTAATATTGCAAATATATTCTGGCTTCCATCAATGTAATTGTCTGCATCATTTTCAATCCCCCATGTACACTACCGTTCAAAAGTTTGAAGTCACTTAGAAATGTTCTTGTTTTCCATGAAAACATACATGAGTGTCAAAATGAATAGGAAATATAGTCAAGACGTTGACAAGGTCATAAATAATGATTCAAACTTTGCTATCGTCAAAGAATCCTCCATTTGCAGCAATTCCAGCCTTGCAGTCCTTTGGCATTCTAGTTGTCATTTTGTTGAGGTAATCTGAAGAGATTTCACCCCATGCTTCCTGAAGCACCTCCCACAAGTTGGAGTGGCTTGATGGGCACTTCTTACGTACCATACGGTCAAGCTGCTCCCACAACAGCTCAATAGGGTTGAGATCCGGTGACTGTGCTGCCCATTTCGTTATAGACAGAATACCAGCTGACTGCTTCTTCCCTAAATAGTTATTTCATAGTTTGGAGCTGTGCTTTAGGTCATTGTCCTGTTGTAGGAGGAAATTGGCTCCAATTAAGCACCGTCCACAGGGTATAGCATGGCATTGCAAAATGGAGTGATAGCCTTCCTTCTTCAAGATCCCTTTTACCCTGTACATATCTCCCACTTTACCACCAACAAAGCACCCCCAGACCATCACACTGCCTCCACCATGCTTGACAGATGGCGTCAAGCACTCCTCCAGCATCTTTCCATTTTTTCTGCATCTCACAAATGTTCTTCTTTCTGATCCGTTCACCTCAAACTTAGATTCGTCTGTCCATAACATTTTTTTCCAATCTTCCTCTGTCCAGTGTCTGTGTTCTTTTGCCCATCTTATTCTTTTATTGGCCAGTCTGAGATATGGCTTTTTCTTTGCAACTCTGCCTAGAAGGCCAGCATCCCAGAGTCGCCTCTTCACTATTGATGTTAAGACTGGTGTTTTGCGGGTACTATTTAATGAAGCTGCCAGTTGAGGACTTGTGAGGCGTCTGTTTCTCAAACTAGACACTCTAATGTACTTGTCCTCTTGCTCAGTTGTGCACCGGGGCCTCCCACTCCTCTTTCTATTCTGGTTAGAGACAGTTTGAGCTGTTCTATGAAGGGAGTAGTACACAGCGTTGTACGAGATCTTCAGTTTCTTGGCAATTTCTCACATGGAATAGCCATCATGTCTCAGAACAAGAATAGACTGACGAGTTTCAGAAGAAAGTTCTTTGTTTCTAGCCATTTTGAGCCTGTAATCAAACCCACAAATGCTGATGCTCCAAATACTCAACTAGTCTAAAGAAGGCCAGTTTTATTGCTTCTTTAATCAGAACAGTTTTCAGTTGTGCTAACAATTGCAAAAGTGTTTTCTAATGATCAATTAGCCTTTTAAAATGATAAACTTGCCATTGGATGTTGATAATGGGCCTATGTACGCCTATGTAGATATTCCATAAAAAAATCTGCCATTTCCAGCTACAATAGTAATTTACAACATTAACAATATTTACACTGTATTTCTGATCAATTTGATGTTATTTAATGGACAAAAAAAATGTGCTTTTCTTTCAAAAACAAGGACATTTCTAAGTGACCCCAAACTTTTGAACGGTAGTGCATATTTTTTTGTAAATATATAAAATATATACAGTGCATTCGGGAAGTATTCAGACCCCCTGACTTTTTCCAAATGTTGTTTAAGTTAGCCTTATTCTAAAATGGATGAATACATATTTTTTTTAAATCATCAATCTACACACAATACCCCATAATGACAAAGCGAAAACAGGCTGTTAGAAATATCTTATTTACATAAGTATTCAAACCCTTTGCTATGAGACTTGAAAGTGAGCTCAGGTGCATCCTGTAGCATTGAAAGTCCCTAAGAACACAGTGGCCTCCATCATTCTGAAATGGAAGAAGTTTGGAACCACCAAGACTCTTCCTAGAGCTGGCCGCCCGGCCAAACTGAACAATCAGGGGAGAAGGGCCTTCGTTAGGGACGTGATGAAGAACCCGATGATCACTCTGACAGAGCTCTGGACTTCCTCTGTGGAGATGGGACCTTCCAGAAGGACAACCATCTCTGCAGCACTCCACCAATGAGGCCTTATGCTAGAGTGGTCAGACGGAAGCCACTGCTCAGTAAAAGGCACATGACATATATATATAAACATTCTATTGGTTGCAATAATTTTCTATAATCATTTAAATTGAAAAACTCAAAGTTCTGAATATGTTTTACTGAATATCTTTAAACTCACAACCTTAGTTAAGCCTATATTAAAGGACACCTTTTCTTTGGTTCAACTGAACAGCGACATGGGTAACGAATAAACACACACATATATATATATATATATAATTTGATTCTAAGTAGATTTATTTAATTCAGATTTACAGTGACAAAACACAAGTCAAACACCTCTTGTTACCTGAGTTAAAATGAGCAAATGTATTGCAACATACTGTAAAATACTCATGCTGCAACATTACTGGTGCATGTGGGTTGAAATATGGAAATGCTAAATACATATTACATACATATAATAACATAGTAGTACTTATCATTAGACTAGGCCCAGGTTACCTGAGAGACATGATGATAGCAACAGTGATGCAAATTTCAACCCATCCTAATATGACATCAGGGGGAATCCATGGAAGGACCATGGACGTACAGTAGAAGGCTTGCATTGTCATTTATGCAGCTTGTGTAATAGCTAGATATTCTAGAATTATAATTGCTACATGGATTTGCAACATTCATAGCATTTTTTGCTAAGCAGCTCCAGTTAGTCAGGTGTGTTGGTATTGTGCCATTATTCATACATTATTACAGTACTTGTGAGAGTCTCCCAACAGTCACTTCCACTATTTGTTCTTGAACTTCAATACACTTGTGTTCCTTCAGATTTCTCATACAGGAGAAGCTCTTCCTGCATTTGGAGCAGTTGTATGGTTTTTCCCCAGTGTGCACTTGCCGGTGAGCCTTGAGATTGTTCGCTTGGCTGAAAGTCTTCCCACACAAAATGCAGAGAAACGGTTTCTCCCCAGTGTGCACGCGTTTGTGGCGAACAAGGTTCTGTGCAAAACTGAAGCTCTTCCCACACAGGTCACAGGTATGTGGCCTTTCTCCAGTGTGAGTGCGTAGGTGAAGATTGAGGAAACGCTGTTTGGCGAACTGCTTCTCACACATGGTGCAGCTGAATGGTTTCCCCTCAGTGTGAATGAGCCGGTGAGCGTTATAGTAACTTAGGGAACTGTACCCTTGTTCACATATATCACAGGTAAATGTCTTCTTGCCTGTGTGGACCCGACGATGAGTTTTGAGATTGGTAGCGGTGTGGAAATTCTTTCCGCATTCTTCACAAGAGTGAGTTTTTTTCTCTGTGTGTGTCACCTGGTGCCTTTTCAGATAGTTTGCAGACCGGTAGCATTTTCCACACTCTAAGCAGTCATAGGGTTTGTCCCCACTGTGTATCTTCTGGTGGATCATCAGCGAACTATTTTGGTTGAAGCTCTTTCCACATACGTCACATACAAACGTTTTCTCACCTGTGTGAATGCGCTGGTGGACTTTGAGATGACTAGCTTGAGTGAAACTCTTCTGGCATATGTCACAGGTGAACGCTTTAACACCAGAGTGAGTCTGCTGGTGTCTGCGGAGGTTAGGCGCTAAACTAAAACATTTGCCACAGATCTCACAGCTAAATGCTTTCTCACCAGTGTGAACTACGTGGTGGGTATTAAGGGCACTTTTCAGGCTGAAGCCTTTTCCGCATTGGTCACACATGTAGGGCTTCTCTCCGGTGTGGGTCCTTCGGTGAGCCTTGAGGCCACTTCTCTGGCTGAATCTATTGCCACATATGTCACAGCTGAAAGGTCGCTCTCCTTTGTGTACAGTCAGCACGTGTACATTTAAACTTCGTCTAGCTGTAAAAGACTTCCCACACGCTGTACACTTAAACGGTCTTTCTCCTGTGTGTACACCCTGGTGTACTATCATATCTCTCTGCCTGGCAAAAACCTTCCCACACTGAGAGCACTTGAATCTCTTCTCTCCTCTGTGTACAGCTATTCTGTGAGCTTTGAGGCTACATTTGGCAGGGAAAGCCTTAGCACACAAAGTACATCTTAATACCTTCTCTTTCTCGCCTTTGAAAACCACCTGGTGTTCTTTAAGCTGGCTCTGGGTGCCAAATATCTTCCCGCAGTATGTGCACTTGAATCGCTTCTCCCTTTTGTGGACTATAACGTGGTGTACTTTGAGACTGCACTTTGCTGTAAAGCCCTTCCCACAATGCGTACACTTAAATGGCCTCTCACCTGTGTGGACAACCTGGTGGGCTTTCAGGTTACTTAATTTACTAAAAGCCTTCCCACACTGTACACAGCTTAAACATTTGTCTCCTTTGACAGATTTCTGGCCCTGGGTGCGTCTCACTGCACGCAGTCTCATTTGACGTACTGTGGGAGCCGCCATCTTAGCATCATTGGATATGTCTGTGGGCACAGCAGGCTCTAAGTCTTGGTCATCTTGGGCCTTTGCTGGTGAGAGTAGTGTAGTAATCTCCTCCTCTAAGTTGTGTTCAATAGTAGCATCCTCCCCATCCTCAGTCCTGGATTCTCCATCTGGGCAGTAGACATTCCATATTAATATCACTGCTGTTGTGCTGCAGTTTCAGCATTTCATTTAAACTTTCTAAGTTGTGAATATAAGATGTAATGCAGTCAGTTGTCTACATTCAGACTATTCTGAACGTATTGAAAGGTGACTTCATAACTGCTTACCTGTGTGCTCATGTGTGTGTCCTGTCTGGGTGTCCTGTTGCAGGGTACCCTCCTTCAACGTGATCCATTCAGCACATTCCTCCTCCGTCTCTGAAGACTAGACGTGAAATAATAAATCAGTGGAAAGTATCCTTCCCCAAACACACACTCTCTCTCTCTCTCTGACCTCTAACATAGGCTAGCTACATTCCTTGAATAGCAACTAATTTGCATCCTATTCAAGATATTGGTGACCAGTGATATGGATATATGGGAGCCTACCGTGCCACTGTTGACTTCAGACAAGCGCACAGATTTAGTCAGGTCTTTTCCTTGGGTCTTCCTGTCCTCTGCATCCACCTCTCCAAGCCCTCCAGTCGACCTCAGGTCCCCATCCATCACCTGGAGATTCTCCTTCAGAACCTGATTATCTCTCTGACACACAGACACTTGCAGACGCAGAGAAGCTGTATCCTCATCTATGAGACTAATGATTTTTTGCATGGCCTCTTTGCACAATCTCTTCATGGTGGCAGACAGCTGTATATGGAGAAGACACAAACATATGACACTGACTCTTTTCTTAACTTCTGAGCTAGCTAGTCTCAATGACAATTTTCTGACCCAAGACATGACATAATAATGTCAAACAAACTATTAAGGTTAGCTCCTCATACAATTTATCCTATGTAACACACACGTCCGTGCCAACACAATGCAGGCTGGTTAGCTAGGCAAATGTAAACTGTGCTTGTGACCCACTTACCTCAGTCCCAGGGCCAGTGCACTGCCTCTGTGACTCGGTGTAAACGTTTTGACTCGTGCACTCGTCCAACAATTTACTTATTTCCACCACGGCTGCATTTACTAAAAGCCTCATGACGGTGGCCAGTTGATCCTTTAAACGTGACATTTTCCCTGAGATTTAAAAGCCTACATTTAGACAAATATAACGTTATGATTACGCAGTAGATGCTGTCACATTGTAGTTCACTGGCTAACTATTTCATTCAACAAGATGACATCAGCATCTCGTCAATAACAATAGAAAAGTACTTCCGGGTCTTCTTCTTCTTTGATGAGGTTAACGGAAGTTGAATTCCAACGTGTTGCATTACCGCCACCTACTAGACTGGAGTACAACTCCCTTATACTTTGGTTAAAAAAATATAAATAAAAAAATATAAATACCCTACCATCTAACACTAAAATCACAAAACAAATGTTAAAAAATCAATAAAATAAAAATTACACCATCCTACTCCACTATTTAAATATATTTAGTTCTACCTCATGCCAACCTGAAATAGATGGGACATCACCACTTAACACACCCTGTAACTCTTCTGATGTCAAGTCTCGCATACCCAAATACTTCTCTGCAGCTGCCACCACAACCTCAGTTTTCTGCGAAATACATTCCAACCCTGCAGTAAAGTTGAAAACCATTGCTATAAATGCTAAAAATCAAATTTTCCTGAAACATACCGTTGAGGTCTGAAGTTTACATACACTTAGGTTGGAGTCATTAAAACTCATTTTTCAACCACTCCACACATTTCTTGTTAACAAACTATAGGTTTGGACACCTACTTTGTGCATGACACAAGTCATTTTTTCAACAATTGCTTACAGACAGATTATTTCACTTATAATTCACTGCATCACAATTCCAGTGGGTCAGAAGTTTACATCTACTAAGTTGACTGTGCCTTTAAACAGCTTGCAAAATTACAGAAAATGATGTCATGACTTTAGAAGCTTCTGATAGGCTAATTTACATAATTTGAGTCAATTGGAGGTGCTTCTTTGCTTGACATGAGAAAATCAAAAGAAATCAGCCAAGACCTCAGAAAGGAAATTGTAGACCTTCACAAGTCTGGTTCATCCTTGGGAGCAATTTACAAAAACATGAAGGTACCACGTTCATCTGTACAAACAATAGCACGCAAGTATAAACACCATGGGACCACACAGTCGTCATACCGCTCAGGAAGGAGACGCGTTCTGTCTCCTAGAGATGAACGTACTTTGGTGCGAAAAGTGCAAATCAATCTCAGAACAACAGCAAAGGACCTTGTAAAGATGGTGGAGGAAACAGGTACAAAAGTATCTATATCCACAGTAAAAATGAGTCCTATATTCACATAATCTGAAAGGCCGCTCAGCAAGGAAGAAGACACTGCTCCAAATCCGCCATAAAAAAAAGCCAGACTATGTTTTGCAACTGCACATGGGGACAAGGATTGTACTTTTTTGAGAAATGTCCTCTGGTTTGATGAAACAAAAATAGAACTGTTTTGCCATAATGACCATTGTTATGTTTGGAGGAAAAGAGGGAGGCTTGCAAGCCAAAGAAAAGCATCCCAAATGTGAACCACGGGGGTGGCAGCATCATGTTGTGGGGTTGCTTTGCTGCAGGAGGGACTGGTGCACTTCACAAAATAGATGCCATCATGAGGTATGAAAATTATGTCGATATATTGAAGCAACATCTCAAGACATCAGTCAGGAATTTAATGCTTGGTCGCAAATGGGTCTTCCAAATGGACAATGACCCCAAGCATACTTCCAAAGTTGTGGCAAAATTTAAGGACAACAAAGTCAAGGTATTATCGCAAATCCCTGACCTCAATCCTATGGAAAATTTGTGGGCAGAACTGAAAAAGTGTGTACGAGCAAGGAGGCCTACAAACCTGACTCAGTTACACCAGCTCTGTCAGGAGGAATGGGCCAAAATTCACCCAACGTATTGTGGGAAGCTTGTGGAAGGCTACCTGAAAAATTTGACCCAAGTTAAACAATTTAAAGGCAATGCTACCAAATACTAATTGAGTGTTTGTAAACTCACACCACTCCTCTCAGGATCCCTCCCCTTGTCCCAACTTCCTCTACTTTCTTTACTGCCTCAGCATATGACAACTTATGCACTACTCTATCCCTGGAAACCTCAACCTGCTTCTCTCGCACTGGACATTTCTGATCCCCAGCCCCAAAGAACAGACAATGACTATTCTGTTTCCCCACTCTCGCCACCCTGTTTGCATCGCACCAAATGACGAGCATCACAAACACCGGGAATCTTCCCCTTCAGTTGGTCAACTTTTACATTTACTGCTACCCCAGTAATCACTCCTTTCAAAGGCGCCCTTTTCTTGAGAGCGAAACAATTCACATTTCTTGCCCCCATTTGTTTAACGCCGAGCGCCTTCTCCCTCTGACCAGCAGAAACATAAACAATTATCACAAGACCACTTCTGGTTACCCCCACCGATTCCACAGTACCCAATTCTGTTTTCACCCACCCTGAAACCCCAAATAGATCAGCCAAAAGGCAAGGGTCCACTTTTTCCTACTGTCACAGACTCATCATACTTCTGGGTCACGGAATTTCAGAAATGTTCAAAATAAAAAAGTCCCACATGTAATAGTAGGAAAGTGTCAATATCCTCTATTTATTCATGATATATGAAAACAATTGTCTAAACATGAACAATGATTCATTTGCATCACATTTGGGTTTGAAAATATGTTCCAAAGTTAAATAAATTCCACCAATGCGAATCCCTGTATATGGAATACATATTCTGGGTGTCGCAGTAAAAGTTCTGTAGGGAATACTCAGTAGGGTCTGTAGGATGTATATATGGTGTCATTTCATGGGGCTCTGAATAATACGGAGTGTTGCTGACCTTTTACTCCACCCATTCCATTGGACACAATGTGAATCACTGTATATGGAATACATATTGGCTTATAGAGCAAAAACCTTTCTACACAATTCTGTGTAGTAGGCTACAATTAATGAATGTGGCTAAAAAATGCTACAAAATCCACCTTCACAATGAGTTTATGCAGATCACTTGATTGGAATAAAACATTTGCAACTGGTTGTCGTGTATCTTCTTCAGCATTGTGGCCTCTTGCCCCTTCCTCTCTCTTCACCGCCTCCACATACGAGATCTGCCGTACAGCCCTGATCCTTGACACCTCGACCACTTTCCCCATAACAGGGTACTCAGGGTAATAGGCGGTAACTAAATCAAATCAAATCGAATTGTATTTGTCACATATTAGCCGAATACAACAGGTTTAGACCTTACCGTGAAATGCTTACTTACAAGCCCTTAACCAACAATGCAGTTCAAGAAGAGTTAAGAAAATATTTACTAAATAAACTAAAGTAAAAAGTAATACAATAAAATAACAATAACGAGGCTATATACAAGCGGTACCGGTACCTAGTCATTGTGCGGGGGTACAGGTTAGTCAACGTAATATGTACATGTAAGTATGGGTAAAGTGACTATGTATAGATGTTAGACAGTGTGTAAGAGCAGTGTAAAGACACATGTAAATAGTCTGGGTGGCCATTTGATTAATTGTTCAGTAGTCTTACATCTTGAGGGTAGAAGCTGTTAAGGAGTCTTTTTGTCCTAGACTTGGCACTCAGGTACCGCTTGCCGTGCAGTAGCAGAGAGAACAGTCTATGACTTGAGTGACTGGAGTCTTTTTTGGGTCTTCCTCTGACACCGCCTAGTATATAGGTCCTGGATGGCAGGAAGCTTGGCCCCAGTGATGTACTGGGCAGTACATACTACCCTCTGTAGCGACCTTACGATCAGATGCCGAGCAGTTGCCATATCAGGCGGTGATGCCATCGGTCACGATGCTCTCGATGGTGCAGCTGTAGAACTTTTTGAGGATCCGGGGACCCATGCCAAATCTTTTCAGTCTCCTGAGGGGGAAAATGTGTTGTCGTGCCCTCTTCACAACTGTCTTACCCTCTAGTACCCTACTCAAATAAATCCAGAGTATGATCCACACCACAGTTGCAACATTTTCCATTCACAGATTCATCAATAATATACAACTTCCATCTGCAAACATTTGACATGTGGCCATATCTTTTGCAATTCCCACACTCTACCTCACATATCCAAGCTTCACATGTGCATTTGGAGTCTCTATTGATAGGCTTTTCTCCTTCTTTCCATTTATCATACTGGTCAGGCGATGAGCACTGTCCACTCCTGAGATTTTCTGAATAAGGTAGGCTACTCGTCATCAATATCGAACGAGACTCCAGATATAATGGTGCTTTCAAGAGATCTGGGAACTCCGAAAAAAACGAGGTTTAATCATTGTGCGCGAGTCAGCTGTTTTTTAACCCGCAATCGCCCGCTAATAAACCAACCGCAACCGCTGATTATGCAGTATGTGATAAAGTGAAAATCTGAGACTTGCTCCCGACCCTAACCCTCAAATATAGAACATGCACTGCGCTCTAGGCTACAGTCAGAGAAGGCAGAACGATTTTTTTGACAGGGGGTGCAGTATTTTTTGTTGTTGCCTGATTTAGATATGTTTCTGCTTATAATTTACGACATTTTGGTAGGCTATTTGTAGTTCTGTTTGTCTATAATTAGATACATGCAGCTTCTCTTCTGACATTATGTTGCCATAGAATACCAAATAAACCCTTTCCCACCAGAATAATGTCATAAATTGTAGAATGAATGCTTCAGTCTAGTTGATATTGGTAACGTTTTCTGGTCATCTCGGATTCTTTCGCAGAGCTAAAACGATTAGGGATCTGGGAGAAAATGCAATAACCCCCCAAAACTGGGAAATATTTTCTGTGCAAAATTTCCAAATTACATTAGTTTACCATGCACAAAGCGAGGTCCATACAAAAATGGAAAGGTATAGAAGGAATTGGAACGCCGACTGCGAGCCAGGCCTAATTGCCCAACATCAGTGCCCGACCTCACTAACGCTCTTGTTACTGAATGGAAGTCCCCACAGCAATGTTCCAACATCTAGTGGAAAGCCTTCCATAAAGAGTGGAGGCTGTTATAGCAGCAAAGGGGTACGAACTCCATGATTTTGGAAGGAGATGTTCGAGGAGCCGGTGTCCACATACTTTTGGTCATGTAGTGTACATATATGAAAATTGTGCATTTCTATATTTTGTAGAAAGGAATATGAAACTAAAAAGTTCTACCTGATGACATCATCAAAAACGTGATTTTCAAACACAAGATTCACGGTGACGTGGGAAGCAAAGAAAATACCTTCCCTCTAACTAGAAACTTGTTGCAGGTTTTGAAAATCACTGTAAAAAAACTACTTTTAATCCTACCCTGTGATGTCACAGAGAAACATTTTTTATGACCTTATTATCTATTTAACCACACATGTAGACACTGGTTTGGTGCTGAAGATAATGAATATGAATATAATGAAAAGTGGTGGAATTGCCCTTTAAATTCATGTTCAGTCTGCCACATATTCCGTGTTATTCCCCTTTATAGCCACACAGTGGTGCTGAGTGTCAAGAGTTTACCAAGAGGAAACTGCTATGGGCTTTCTCTGGGTTGATCATTAACCGCAGTGACAAACCATACTAAGACATTGTTGGTTTTGCCCCTATAGTTTAGAGTAGATTACACAACATTGACACAGCTGAGAAATAGTGCCTATTATACCACTGAATGAAAACAGTGACTATAAGGACACGGTGAACAGTCTGTAACGTTCATGATAGCAAACAGGACTGGAAGAGAAAGATAAACCAGGGGGATTCTCTAGAGTCTAAGAATCTCTATCATGGCCAAGGAGTGATGCATCCTGGTCAGTTGACTCAAAGCTAAGAAGCTCTCCATTTCATGGTTGCATTGTACCGTGATTCAACGGTTTAGAAGCCATTTCAAAGCTTCAGAAATACCTGATTCGCATTATATAATGTACAAAATATATTTTGTGTGTGTTAATGTGGGATGATAGAGAGGTTTTGCATTTGTATGTGTGTATTTGTATTCTTACCCTCTCCTTTGATATCATGGGAATTGCCAATCACAGCAGTCCCTGGAACTGCTGGGTGTTAATCCTAAAAGACAGAAGACAACCATGCAGGAAACAACATTACAGTGACTCTTTAACATAATCAAGAAATTGATTTTATTAGTGATGGAAAAAGTACCCAATTGTCATACTTGAGTAAAAGTAAAGATACCTTATGATAAAATGACTCAAGTAAAAGTGAGTCACCCAGTAAAATACTACTTAAGTACAAGTCTAAAAGTATTTAGTTTTAAATATACTTAAGTATCAAAGGTAAAAGTAAATGCTGTAAATCATGTCATTCTTTCTATTAAGCAAACCAGACATCACTAACTTTTACAGGTGCACAATCGAGAGCATCCTGTCGGGCTGTATCACCACCTGGTACGGCAACTATACCGCCCACAACCGCAGGGCTAACCATAGGGTGGTGCGGTCTGCACAACGCATCACCGGGGGCAAACTACCTGCCCTCCAGGACACCTACAACACCCGATGTCACAGGAAGGCAAAAAAGATCATCAAGGACAATAACCCCCCACTTGCCTGTTCACCCCTCTTCCATCCAGAAGGCGAGGTCAGTACAGGTGCATCAAAGCTGGGACAGAGAGATTGAAAAACAGCTTATATCTCAAGGCCATCAGATTGTTAAACAGCCATCACTAGCACAGAGAGGCAGCTGCCTACCTACAGACTTGATATCATTGCCACTTTAATAAATGGAACACTAGTCACTTTAATAATGCCACTTTATCTTGCATTACTTATCTCATATGTATATACTGTATACTATGTCCTTCACTATCTATTCTATACTATCTATTGCATCTTAGCCGCCTGTCACTGATAATCCATTTATTTTATATTTATATATTCTTATCCCATTCCTTTACTAGATTGTATGTATTAGGTTTTGTTGTGGAATTTATAGACATTACCTGTTAGATACTGTCGGATGTAGAAGCATAAGCATTTTGCTACACTAGCAATAACATCTGCTAACCATGTGTATGTGACTAATAAAATGTGATTTTAAGACTAATTCAGTGCATGGAGATTATACTGTACTTCCATGTAGATGTACTATTTACTGAAATGACTAGTAAAAGAAGTGGAGGAGATGTTTAGTGGGGAGGTCACATTTTCACTCCAACAAAGCCCTGTAGATCTGTTAAATAAGGAAAGGAAGCATATGCTGTCTAGTTTTAATTGCGAAAGGAAGTAAGGCGGGTGTGACCCATCTACCACAGGGTCACATCGGGTCAAGCCTGAGGGATTGGTGGACATAAAGCTATCTATCTCCGTTCTAAAGTCTCTGGTCTGAAGATGAAAAGACTGGGACTAACTAGAGACTCCACAATTCATGTTAAAAAAAAGCAAGGAACAGATCACCTTCTCCTCCATGAAAACAGGCTGAAGCCCGAATGCCCGAAGAAGGGCCTCATGGCTATGGCCCCTCATACTGTCTGTGGGGACAGGGAGAGAGACAGGAGATGCAAGGAAAAGTGCAATAAGCAGGGTTAAAGGGATGTGATGCTGACTTATTGGAGAGTAGTTGACATGTACTGTATTTGACCAAAGTCTGGCTGCACTACAGATTGTCTATGTTTTCCTGACGGGGAAGAGTGGTGTGGGGTGTATTGTAAGGAACCCCTGTGGCTATGGCAAATTAGTAATATGTGATAATCACCTTAATAAAAAAAGGAATTGTAGTACTGGACAAGAAAATTGCACTTCATCTTCTTATTAAGCCTTTGGAAGAACTCTACTCTCCAGTCCCCCTCGAAAGACTTCGCACATATGCTCATGGAGAAAACCCCAGAAAGTGATTTTCGAGGAATTAGGTCATGGCCCTCCCCACTCGCCCGCTGGGGGGTGTGGGGAGTCAGGGAGAAGGGGGTAAGTCTGTTGTGGGTGATGGGGGGGGGATTATTTTAATTCATTTTCAGTGGAGCATGCAGATGTTCCTTGTGCTAATCGGAAATTAGTGTTAAACCACTGATAAACAGTATCAGACAGACTTACTGGCTAGATCAGCACAGAAACTACCACAGCAAATCAAGATGTGCCTTAGACGCAGAGCTTTCTCCTCCAGCAGCATGCAACACAACGGCACTAACGTTAGCATTTATTTGATGCAGAAAATAAGCTTGCTTATGTATGATTGTCTCCTCCTTCTTACAAACCTAACTTGACCTGATTTTTTAGAAGCATTTGATAAGCCCCTGGCGCCATGTTATGTACTGTATTATGATGCTTGTTCCATCATGGTGGTGCAATAAAAATCTTTAAAGACTTTACAAATTACGACGCCTCTTTAAAAAGACTGATCATTCGGCCATTCAGCTAAGACCATCAAAGCTGAAGCCTTTACCACACCAGGCAACCTGGGCCGAGACAGTCAGCAGCCCTGAGGTTACCTGCCTGTCACCATGTATCCACTGAAGGGCATCTTCCATTTGACCCCCCGTTGTAGAATCATTACCATGCCTCGTGATTCATAGGCTCCGCCACTGCATGAAGAAAGATCTGTTCAGTACAGTTACACTCTGTGATAGTTCAAGAAATTGTGAAATGTACTCTAGGCATATAAATGCTGTATTATCCGGGCTGCCTTTTTACTGATGGGCTTTTCAGCTATAAGATACTAATAATAAAGATATTTATTTTTTTTCAACTGTTTTGATTCATTCTCATTTTGGTCTAGAAATGTGATGCTGATAGCTATAGCCAAGACCTGAGAGACACATATTTTGTTAATGTCATTGTAACACTGACAGGAATCACTGTAATGAAGTCAAGTTTCCATAATACGCAAAGCCATTAACTTTGAATTTGTATTGGCATCTATGCGACTAAATTACATACAGAACAGTTCATCAGTCATTTAATCTATCTGGTAGAATCACCTGGTTGATAGTATAATAAGTTGTGCTGGATAGTTTGACAACATTGGTTCGCTCACCAGAGCCGAGGGTCTTGAGGGAGAACCTGTCATACTTTTTCACCCAGCGCTCCTAATACCGTACTTCAGCAGCAGCCTGATGGCAGTGGCAGCACAGTAGAGCCTGTTAATTCCAAGTTACTCCACTGTCTCCCAGTATCTCCCTGGGGGGACAGAGACAGATCGTCATCGTGGCAAAGCCATCCACTACATGCATACACATAGTTATTACTCATCAAAAATAAAGTATATTCTTCCTGTCTCTATAACCCACTTAATACGGGCACAAGAGAGAAGAACAGGACATTTCCAATTATGCCAAAGCTACAGAGCTCAATGGCCGATGTCCCACCACTACAGAGTTACAACAAACCTTAACAATCAACTGATAACTCTGAAGTACCTCTTCAGTTGACAACCCAAGGTAGTAAACCAAGACTAAACTTGTCGTCAACTCAGTGAATGAGTCACTCAACACTGGAGAAATGCCTATACTGCATACTATATGACAATGTTTGCTTTAATAGCCAAGGAATATATACTGTAGCACAACTTTGTATTTCACCCCCATCTCATGATCAAATGGTTTAGACCACAGGTGTCAAACTCATTCCACGGAGGGCCGAGGGTCTGCAGGTTTTCGCTCCTCCCTTGTACTTGATTGATGAATGAAGGTCACTAATTAGTAAGGAACTCCCCACACCTGGTTGTCTAGGGCTAAATTGAAAGGAAAACCCCCAAACCCAAAACCAGCAGAGAGTAGGCCCTCCATGGAATGAGTTTGACACCCCTGGTTTAGACCGTGTGGAGGTTTTGACTGCTCGGCGTGAGCTTCTCTTCTTCTCCCACTTTGACCATGCAGTGACGGTAGCAAAAGTGATTGCTGTCCTCGTTAACTTTACCCTGTATATGTAAAAATGACCATATACACTGATTATTTCAAGCAGAACTACCAAAACTATTGCTAATGGTGAACCTGAACAATCAAAATAAAATCAGCATGTAGCCTACCTATATGATGAGAGTCTCCGGCGGCAGCTTACCGGTAGGCTACTTCATTCCAGTAAAACACAATTTCGATAGCCATTCGATCAAAATAACCTAGCGAATTACGTCTGTGAGTGGAGCTGAACTACAATGCAAACCGATCACTTTACAGGACTGCTACTGGCTTGTCCTACTCAGACTCAGCATTACCTCCACCTGGCACAAGAAAACGTGTGAGAAACAAGTATTACCTCCTCCAATGGGATGTCTAATTTGCCCATGGAAGTTGGGTTTGTGGTCCTCTGGGCCACAAACATATGTTGGACAGAGGGGCAGTTCTTCACTGCTGCATCTACTGTAGGTTTCAGGTCTATGAACCGACCTCCCCTCACACCTTGGTTGCACATGATCACAGCTTTACACTGGGCTGCAGATGGGGGACACAGTCAGAGATCTGAGACCGTGCTGACACCCCTATACAGTCCAATTGAGAATATGAAGTACTTTGAGAAAATGCAAGAAGCTGATAACAATTGGCCGAATTGCTGTTATCTATTGGTTCTGTTTGAGGTATACATGTTATAAATGTTTTACGTGACATGTTGCTCCTAGTTGTCTGTCCAATCCTTGTCTAATCTCATGATGTTAGAAGCGTTTGAGTTCAACAGGACCGTTTACCACTGGAGTTAATTTGGAAAAAAAGGGGAAGAGACTCACCATGACTGGCGTATCCCAGCTACAACGGCCGAGAACATGTTCTATGCATAATGACTCACCTGGGAGTGCTGAGAACCTTTGAAGACTGTTTAAATATCAGTCATTTATCCTGTGCCTTTGAACAGAACATCTGAAATGACTGTAAACTCTCAACATGGTGGAGCTTTATTTAAAGGCGCAAAGCTTAAATATTGGGTCCCGATTTCTATGATTACAGTCTCTAAAATGTTAAATAGCTGGAGGCATGCACAATTGAAATGCCCTGTATTGCCCTTGTGCTCAGTCAACCATTCAAATGTTATGTTTGGGCTTTATGGAGGCAGCAACTGTATACAAAACACAAACGTCCTTGAAATGCATTCTCGGGTTACCAACTGGACCATGAGATCTCGTGACATGCCCAAGGTTTCTAGCTAGAATGACAGCCTGCCCCAACCATTATGGTTGAACAGTGTTGGCAACCTTGGCTAGTGTGACTTGACCCCTAACATTTGTAAAAGCCTAAATTAAGAGTTAATCTCAGTCAAACATGAGTCCAAGCCCAGTATCACTCACCATCTTGAATCCTCCCAGCCAGGGCCTCTGAGCTGAACCCAGCTAACACTACCGCGTCTACAGCACCAATACGAGCACACGTAAGCATGGCAGCCACGGCGATGGGCTACACTGGCATATAGATGGCCAACTGGTCACCCTTGTTGACCACATGCCTCTTCAGGGTGTTGGCTAAGCGGCAGGTAGTCTCAAGTAGCTCCCTGTAGAACAATCATATCGAGGTCAGACTAAAGTTATTACTTGGAGCAGCAGTTACCTCAACTGTTGTTGCATGTGTACGTTAGTAAAAGTATGAGTACTGTATTGATTCCGTCAAACACTATCTGACGTGTCGAAAACGAATGGGTAGATTTTTGGGTACAACACAGTATGAAAGTGTTTTGTTATAAGGTCTTTGAGTACTACTTTGAATCTCCACTCCTTGCAAGCCATATAGGAAGATTAATATTAGTGACTTTGTGGCTTCTTTGGGGCACTGCCATTCACTGGCATGTGTGAGATATTTACAACTGAACAATGGAGATTCTCAATTAATCATCTTCAGGTGCACTGAAATGTTCCACATTTTGTTACATTACAGACTTATTCTAAAATTGAATAATATATATATTTTTTCCTCCTCATCAATCTACATACAGTACCTCATGATGACAAAGTGAAAACAGGTTTTTAGAAATGTTTGCAAATTTATAGAAAATGAAATAAAAATACTTGAAATTGAGCTCAGGTGCATCCTGTTTCCATTGATCAACCTTGAGATGTTTCTACAAATCGGAGTCCACCTATTTATTGGACATGATTTGAAAAGGCACACACCTTTCTATATAAGGCCCCCCAGTTGACAGTGCATGTCAGAGCAAAAACTAAGCCATGAGATTGAAGGAATTGACTGTAGAGCTCCAAGACAGGATTGTGTCGAGGCACAGATCTGGGGAAGGGTACCAAAACATTTCTGCAGCATTAAAGGTCCCCAAGAATACAGTGGCCTCCATCATTCTTAAATGGAAGAAGTTTGGAACTACTAAGACTCTTCCAAGAGCTGGCCGCCCGGCCAAACTGAGCAATGAGGGCCTTGGTCAGGTATGAGGGCCTTGGTCAGGGAGGTGACCAAGAACCCGATGGTCACTCTGACAGAGCTCCAGAGTTCCTCTGTGGAGATGTGAGAACCTTCCAGAAGGACAACCAACTCTGCAGCACTCCACCAATCAGGCCTTTTATAGTAGAGTGGCCAGACGGAAGTGACTCCTCAGTAAAAGGCACATGACAGACCGCTTGGAGTTTGCCAAAAGGAACCTAAAGTACTCTCAGACCAAGAGAAACAAGATTCTCTGGTCTGATGAAACCAAGATTGAACTCTTTGGCCTGAATGCCAAGCGTCAGGTCTGGAGGAAACCAGGCACCATGCCTAGGGTGAAGCATGGTGGTGGTAGCATCATGCTGTGGGGATGTTTTTCAGCTGCATGGACTGGGAGACTAGTCAGGATCGAGGGAAAGATGAATGGAGTAAAGTACTAAGAGATCATTGATGAAAACCTGCTCCAGAGTGCTCAGGGCCTCAGACTGGGGCGAGGGTTCCCCTTCCAACAGGATAACAACCCTAAGCACACAGCCAAGACAAGGCAGAAGTGGCTTTGGTACAAGTCTCAATATTTCTTGAGTGGCCCAGTCAGAGCCCGGACTTGAACCCAATCAAACATCTCTGGAGAGACCTGAAAATAGCTGTGCAGCGACACTCCCCATCCAACCTGACAGAGTTTGAGAGGATCTGCAGAGAGGAATGAGAGACACTCCACAAATACATGTGTGTCAAGCTTGTAGCATTATTCCCAAGAAGACTTGCGGCTGTAATCGCTGCCAAAGGTGCTTCAACAAAGTACTAAGTAAAGGGTCTGAATACTTATGTAAATGTGATATTTCAGTTGTTTTTATATATATGTGCAAACATTTCTAAAAACTTGTTTTTGCTTTTGCTTTGCTACCACAGATTAAGTTGTAGAAACATCTCAAAGGTGATCATTGGAAACAGGATGCACCTGAGCTCAATTTCAAGTCTCATAGCAAAGGATCTGAATAATTATGTAAATAAGGTATTTCTGTTTTTTATTTTGAATACATTTCTAAACCTGTTTTTGTTTTGTTATTATGGGGTATTGGCGGTAGATTGATGAGATTTTGTCTTTATTTAATCCATTTTAGAATAAGGCTGTAACGTAACAACATGTGGAAAAAGTCAGGAGCACTGTATATACTGAACAAAAATATCCTACGATGAAACGTACAGAGGAAAGTTGGTTACAGGTATCTTAGCCAATGACAAGCAGCCAACTCTATTTTACACTATTTTCATTTTTATATTTTTGCTGCAACAGTGAAATTCTGCAAATAAGTTTTGGGGTGCAATTTCTGACTCAGCTGGGGCAACATTCCATTTCACTTTTAATAATTTACATGTCCTATAAAGTAGATTGTGGTATTTAGAAGACATATCAAAACTTATATTAATAAAACGATATTTGTGTTAAATATTTAATGATTAACCTATTGATTTCCTTTTCTATAGCCTAATGTGTGGTAATTCATTTTCCTTTGAATTGTTCATCAGCGTCATCTCGTGTAGGCCCTTAATTAAATAAGTTAAACACTGCAATTAAAACTCTAAATGGGCTGCTACTATGTTATTACATGTATTCTCATATTCAGGAAAAGTGCTGCCTCCTAGAGGACCATAAAGAAGGGTGAAATGATATTCTCATTTAATGACATCTCAATCCCATCATCTGGATTAGTGGAAAACAAAATGCAATCGTTTCAATATAACCTGCAAACACATTCCAACACTTTGTTCAACAACAATTAACCCTTCAGTGTGACCTTTTTTCCCCCTCAAATCCCTAGTTGAAACTTTACATTACATTGGGCTTGTCAATGGGCATAATGTCTAAAATAGCCTAATAGAGGCCTATTATGCTGAGTACAGTAATTTCCATCCCTTGCTTGAATAGTATAAATTGGTAATTTTAACAGAAATCAATTCTTAATCAACACACTGAATATCTACTGAAAAAGCTTTAGGCCCATAACCTCCTAATAAATTATGTATATAATATATATATATATATATATATAGATATATATATATATATATATATATATATATATATATATATATGCTAGTGAATTATCCACCATAAAATATGAATGTTCATGAACTGAGTCAAACAAACATTTGGCAGGCAGTTCCTGCTTGACAAAACAACAACAGATATTATTACGTTCTTTAAACTAACACTATTTTCCATTAAGAGACAATTCCAACAAAAGGCCAGATTATTTTCTCTGTTAATCTATAATGCTCTAAAGTAGTACCATCATATAATTGTTGTTTAGTTTGGGGGAGGGGATGGAAAGGTATGAAAGTGTCTCATAGATTTGTGGGATAAATTCTGATTGGTGACATTTTTACCACCCTCCTTCTTAAAACTGCCTTTGTCTGAAGTGTCTCTAGGTCTTCCCTCCAACCCTAATCTAACACACCTGATTCGAATAATTAGCTGGTTGAAAAAAATGTTTCAGGTTCGTTACAACTTGGGTTGGAGTGGAAACCTACAGGCTCTCCAGGAACAGGGTTGGAGTGGAAACCTACAGGCTCTCCAGGAACAGGGTTGGAGCGGAAACCTACAGGCTCTCCAGGAACAGGGTTGGAGTGGAAACCTACAGGCTCTCCAGGAACAGGGTTGGAGCGGAAACCTACAGGCTCTCCAGGAACAGGGTTGGAGCGGAAACCTACAGGCTCTCCAGGAACAGGGTTGGAGCGGAAACCTACAGGCTCTCCAGGAACAGGGTTAGAGCGGTAACCTACATGCTCTCCAGGAACAGGGTTGGAGAACCCTGGATAATCTCTTTGTGTTTTGTTTTTTTCCCCTGCTTCTAATCTGTTTGTTCAATAAATGAGAAAAGCAATCACTCACATAATGTGACCTACGGTTGGTTCACTGAGCATTATCAATAGTTTAATACTAACGCAATGATGGTAATTGTAATCAGCCTGTGCAATTTATTATAAGTATTGTTTTTGTATGCTAGCTAAGATTGGGAGGTATTCTAGATCGATGAGGCTGTGGAGATAAACATAACGATACAAAATAATGTGTTTTTTATAGTAACACCCTTGCCCTTTGTGAACTAACACTTGACTTTTTCGTACGATCACTGACTTTGCTGGTATATTTTATTGAGGAAAAAATGTTATTACTATGACTGAGATACGGGGTTATCTCAACTAGCTAAAATGAACGCTCTGGATAAATGACTAATATGTAAATGTAAATTATGTTGAATTAAACATTTGATTCTGCTTGTTGGATTGTACACAGAAACAGATACACAGTCTGGTTATGCATATCTACAACACTAATTCCAAGAGAACCTTGTTTACAAGCGATCATTGTCAAATATTTGCATGTGCAATGATTCATTCACGCCATTAACTTACAACCAGCATGTGTTGACAAGCACATTATCATGCTATGATCAATCTCAGGTATTGTTAGGGGTTCAGCAGCTTTAAATGACGTGGAGCTTATAAAGGCTTCATAAACACTACATGCATGTGTTGCAAATCATCTATAACCGTATGCATGAGTTATAAAGGGTTCATAAATGTAAATGCAATAACTCATAAATGCAATAACCCACTATGTCTAATATGACATAAACCTGTGGTTTATAAAGGGAGGCATAAGCACCGCTTAAATTGAGGCTTTACAAAGCATTTATAACCCTGTCATAGTGGGTTCGATTCCTGGGGACCACCCATACATAAAAATGCATTCAGTCATTACTTTAAGTCACTTTGGATAAAAGCGTCTGCTAAATTGTATATATTATATTACTCTAAAACATTTCTAGAATGGCCCAACCTCTTTCCCTCTTGGGAGCATAGCCAATATTGGATGTGAATTCAACTTTCCTCAAAGTTCTGGGCTGCAGGATGACACACACACTAAAGTGCAGTCATGAACAGCAACAAAAAAATTTTGTTAGGGCCTTTAAAAAATCTGTCTGAATTTTTTGGGCCAAATTTCTCCCAATTTCTGTTTTTTCAGGTTTTCTTATTGTTTTCCCCCATTTTTTCTCACTTTTTTAATAGAAAACAACAAAATTTGATTTTCTATGTTCACAACGATGCTTTAACCACATCAGGGGATGACTTTTGAGGTATAGGAAATATCTACATGCCCTGCACTGTTGTTCGGTTAGTGGTGTTTCTGTAGCACGGTAAGCACACATGATCAGATCGGAAATCAAATGGCCACTTGTGGTGCCAGTGGACAGCGAAAAAAAAGAGTAAATTCATCTTTATTTATTGTAATTTAAATGATTTTGGAGTAGTTAAGTTCATACTGTAGCTACCTCAATCATTATTTCAAATTATTTCTGTGGCTTCCACAGTAATTGGTAGCTAGCTGAAATTTAGCCAGCTACTAGCAGGGAAAATAAAAATCTGTCTAGATACAGCCACGTCTCTTTAGTCATGTCATGAGATTTGTAAATGAAAGAGGAATATAATAATACGAATTTAATGGAGTTTCCCATCTCACATTTAGAATATTTCTGGGGCAGCACAGAAATGCCCTTATCCAGATTGTGAGACAAAGGCATTTTCTAACAGACCTGGTAACTTTCTTTGTTGTTACTTTTAAGGTTGGAAACAACATGCAGTACCTCCAGCAGGCAGAGAGGCAAGAACCATTTGTCCTCGAGCTCAGGAACAAGCTACACTGTTCACAGCCTTGTGTAATGTTCAATGTAATTGCATTGCTGTAATTTTTTAACTTAATGTATTTGTGTTGTTTTAAAAATGTACAAATATGTCTTTAATGTTGATTTGTTTTAGCTGTTAGTGCTAATTCCCTAAGTGTTAATACATTTGTGTTTACATCATTAAGACTTTATGTATGTGTAATGAATGACCAAAGGTGTCTGACTTTAACGTAAGTACAGCGTGATGCGATATAGAGTCTTTGTAGATGCGTTATGAATGACTCAAGGTGTGTCACTTCAAACTAAGTATTACAGGACACTACATAAAGTGTCTGTCCAAAAATAGGTTATTAACATTCTGCTAATTTATGACGGTTCTCTCATGATCCACAGCTAGAGTGTGAGAGGTATTTGAATGGGTTAACGGACCTGCAAAGCTTGCGATAATGTATTTGTCACAGCCAAGATGATTTGGAGTAGTCCAACCTGAGATTACCGCACCAGGTATTCCTCTTCTGTTCCCAATGCTGGAGACCAGGGCTTGATTACAACCTGTTACAATGGTGCCCACATGTTGTTGCTGATCTGTCATTGTGAGAGTGGGTGAATGAGTCAAAGACCTGACTGGGTCCGCTACAGCACGGTTATATATTGTTGGATGTGTATTTATGTACTGAGGAACATGTACTGTAACTTGGTTCCAGAGGAAAGCCACTTTCAATTTCCTTGGGGACTTTCATCAAGGTAAAGTGTTTTTGTTGGTGTTAGTTCGTCCACAGGCTATTACGCACACAGTACATACAGGCCTGGGATGTTAACCATTCAAAGCTGGCCTTAGTGAGAGTGACCATGTCATTCTATGGGAGTGACCTTACTGAGTAAAGAATTGCTAGCAAAAACATTCCCCCTGGTCGTCACTGGTTATCACAGCCACAAAGTCTAAACCTTGCCCATTTCCACAATTTCTCTTCATAAAATGTGATTTTAAACCCAACTCTAATTAATGAAGGCCAAGTTTGATGAGTTGGTCCATCAAAACGTCCACACATTTAGGCGGAAGTGTCTGTGAATGAGATTAGGTGTAATGTGACCAACATGACTTCACTTTAGAGCGTATGCCATCCTTCAGTACAACATGTCACCCTTATTAAAGCACATATTTATGTCATATTCGACATAGTGTGTTGTCACATTTGACATTGGTGATTACGTCACACAGTTATTCCACATTTATGAACCCTTTATAATGCATGACATATGGGGATAGATACTTTGTAACACATTTATGTAGTGCTTATGAAGGCATTATGAAGGCTTTATGAAGTCTTTATAAGCTGAAAGTCATTTAAAGATGGACCATTATTCCTCCGTAAGGCCAAAATTCACATGCAAGTACCTGTGAGATAACAAGACCTAGGAGGATGAACATTTGCCTGATGGTAAAGGGCCATGGGCCACACCCTCTGCAATGCCATGCCAACTGGACAGATTGTGGCGCTATAACAATCTTTTGAAAATGCTAATATTGAAAGCTCATGCCCGCACACCGTGTGACCTAGTCATGAACTTTGTTATACATATGTCTCTCTCCTCACGAGGAATAAATGTACCTGAAGGACCCATAATGGGCTCCATGATGGATTTTCCAGCATTTTGAATTTTGTGAAAAACACTTCAAATGCTACTCACCGAATGGCTGATCTGTACGAAACTGTATATATGGCATCTATTGACCAAAGTCTGTAAACGCACTATAATCCAGGCTAGTATGTCAAACGAGATGGCCACAACGGACTAATAAATATTCATTTGGGCGTGGTCTGTCACAAATGCATATAAATCAGTCACGGATACCTGTATTGTAACAAAATTTGGTACACATGTTTCAATCACTGTGAAGACTCAGCCTATGCAAGCACATTCATATCGTGGTGGCGCTATAACAGGCAACATTTTATATCTCTTGATCTGTTGGACAGAGTGATGAAATTTGGCATACATGCTCAAGGATATGAGTCTAGCTAACTTGTAAAGTATGGTTGAGTTTGGCCACATTGTGGCACTGTAGGTCAGGAAAAAACATTCATGCAAGTTCATAGACTCAAAAAAATAAAAGTTAATGGGCTCGTAGCGGCCATATTGTTTCAGCTAGAGTCATGGAAAATACTGTGTTTAAATATGTCCATAGCTGCTATATACCAAATTTGGTGATGATTTGGCCAGCGGTTCTGGAGAAGAAGACGTTTAAAGTAACATAATTGACAATGGTTCAAAATACTTCAAAAGCCTATTATATTACATGATCAGTTTGATTTTGAGTTCTGATATTTGGCAAGTGTTGTAAATAGTACAGAAATAGCTCATCCTAGGGAAATGTGTCCAATTTGTCCTGATGGTGTCACGTTCTGACCATAGTTCTTGTGTGTTTTCCTTGTTTTAGTGTTGGTCAGGACGTGAGCTGGGTGGGCATTCTATGTTGTGTGTCTAGTTTGTCTATTTCTACGTTTGGCCTGATATGGTTCTCAATCAGAGGCAGGTGTTAGTCATTGTCTCTGATTGGGAACCATATTTGGGTAGCCTGTTTTGTGTTGGGATTTGTGGGTGATTGTTTCCTGTCTTTGTGTTCTCTGCACCAGATAGGACTGTTTTCAGGTTTTGCCACGTTTATTGTTTTGTAGTGTGTTCATGTTGAGTTTCTGTTATTAAAAAACCATGGACACTTACCACGCTGCGCTTTGGTCCTCTCCTTCCCAGGAAGAAAGCCGTTACAGATGGTGGCACAGTGGGCACACAGCCGAACCCCGGCCACGCTGCTTGCAGCTTTAACTATTGTTTGGAAATGTGTGTTATGTATCATATTAAAGATGTTGTTGATGTTACAGGATAAATAAACTATTAGCGAACCCAAATCAAAATACTCTTTCATTTGGAAATCTACTGGCCTATTGGCTATTCAAAACATTGTAATCTCAAAACAATTTCAGATTAAAGGCCATTAGACTATGATGTGGAAAATGAAGGAAAGGCAGGAGAGCAATTATATGATTTGTGAACCATTAAGTGGGAATTATATGTGATGAAGCAGGGTTTTAAAGCTTAATCTAGACATGAAAAACAACTAGATATTAGAAATCTTAAGAACCATAAACCGAATAGGGCAACGATGATAGTATTTGGGGTTTTCAATACCCACTCAAGCCATCACAATGAGGCTTATAGGCTAAGCAAAGCAATGTCAACAAGATACTTTTTTTCTGTGAGAAAACAGCAATAAAATAAGTCAAATAACAGATATCTAAAAGTAGGATATTGAAATAAAATATTCTGTTTGAAAATACATAAACTCAATTTAAGTATGTGTAATACTAATTCATTAAAATATTTATTGACATGCACTTATGCCCAAGTTAATATACAGAGGCTGCATTAAATAAAAAAAAACATTTTACTTTTGGTAATGTAATGTATTGATTAATAAATATCAGTATTCATATTCAGAACCCATCTATTACATTGTAGGCCTACATATATTCACCTGAAAAGCAAAATCAATTCTACTGAAACTGTGGACCTGCCCGTGAGTTCACTTCAAGCTTCCTCATCTTCTGTTTTAAGTGTCTCCTGATGAGTCTTCAAGAAATTAGACAGAATCACTTTCCACATGTGGTACATACAGTGGGGCAAAAAGGAATTTAGTCAGCCACCAATTGTGCAAGTTCTCCCACTTAAAAAGATGAGAGAGGCCTGTAATTTTCATCATAGATACACTTCAACTATGACAGACAAAATGAGAAAAAAAAAATCCAGAAAATCACATTGTAGGATTTTTTATTTATTTATTTGCAAATTATGGTGGAAAATAAGTATTACCTATGGGCATCAAGGTAATACAAAATACACCGTGGTGATCAGATAAAGCAACATCGACAATAGAGGACATGTCAATAGAAATATGATTGGTCAAAAAAACAATTAGTGGAAAAAGATCAGAACTGGGTTCCCACAGAATCTCTTCCCACAAGTCCCACAGCCGAATGCTTAACTCCTCATGGTGTACATCTTGGTTCACATGGGCAGCATGACCAAAACCTCTCCCACATATTCCGCAGATGTAAGGTTTTTCACTGCTTCCTTGGTATGAAAGGCAATATTTCTAATTCATCTGTATGTATAAGTTCTTCACCATGATGTGCTCACCATCACGATTCTCCACATTGACCAGAGATCCACACCAATCGCATTTATGACACCACTCTGAAAAAATATCTTATGATAATTTCAGTCAAACAGAAACACTTAACTTCAACACTTTCTGAATTGCAAATAACTTATTCTAATGAGTAGCTAGTGCATGAACTGACCCCATTAATCAGAATGAAAGGCTACAGTTCCTCTCCACTGATCCACAGATTGTGTTACTTTCCTGAGACAGAGGGAGAGATGGAATTATTGTAAATGGTACTGAAGTGTATATTCAAAAGTGTATATTCAATGAGAATTGTGCTTAGGCACAGGGGTCGAAATGACTTTGGGTTAGGTTAAAGAATGAAGTTAAGGTTAGGTATAGTTTCAGTGATTACGGTTAGGGTTAGGAACGGCATAACCTAATGAGAATTGTGGTTAGGCACAGGGGTCGAAATTACTTTAGGTTAGGTTTAAGAATGAGGGTAAAGTATAGTTTCAGTGATTAAGGTTAGGGTTAGGAAGGACTGTACCTAACCATAAACACCAATGCCTTTCTTAAAATCAATACACAGAAGTATATATTTTTAAACCTGCATATTTAGCTAAAAGAAATCCAGGTTAGCAGGCAATATTAACCAGGTGAAATTGTGTCACTTCTCTTGCGTTCATTGCACGCAGAGTCAGGGTATATGCAACAGTTTGGGCAGCCTGGCTCATTGCGAACTAATTTTCCAGAATTTTACGTAATTATGACATAACATTGAAGGTTGTACAATGTAACAGGAATATTTAGACTTATGGATGCCACCCGTTAGATAAAATACCGAACAGTTCCGTATTTCACTGAAATAATAAACGTTTTGTTTTCGAAATGATAGTTTCCAGATTCGACCATGTTAATGACCAGAGGCTCGTATTTCTGTGTGTTTTTATGTTATAATTAAGTCGATGATTTGATATTTGATAGAGCAGTCTTACTGAGCGATGGTAGGCAGCAGCAGGCTCGTAAGCATTCATTCAAACAGCACTTTCGTGCATTTTGCCAGCAGATCTTCACAATGCTTCAAGCATTGCGCTGCTTTTGACTTCAAGCCTATCAACTCCCGAGATTAGGCTTGTGTAACCGATGTGAAATGGATAGCTAGTTAGCGGGGTGCGCGCTAATAACGTTTCAAACGTCACTCGCTCTGAGACTTGGAGTAGTTGTTCCCCTTGCTCTGCATGGGTAACGCTGCTTCGGGGGTGGCTGTTGTCGATGTGTTCCTGGTTCGAGCCCAGGTAGCGGCGAGGAGAGAGATAGAAGCTATACTGTTACACTGGCAATACTAAAGGGCCTATAAGAACATCTAATAGTCAAAGGTATATGAAATACAAATGATATAGAGAGAAATAGTCTTATAAATACTATATTAACCACAACCTAAAACCTCTTACCTTGGAATATTGAAGACTCATGTTAATAAAAGGAACCACCAGCTTTCATATGTTCTCATGTTCTGAGCAAGGAACTTAAACGTTAGCTTTTTTACATGGCACATATTGTACTTTTACTTTCTTCTCCAACACTTTGTTTTTGCATTATTTAAACCAAATTGAACATGTTTCATTATTTACTTGAGGCTAAATTGATTTGATTGATGTATTATATTAAGTTAAAATAAGTGTTCATTCAGTATTGTTGTAATTGTCATTATTACAAATAAATTAAAAGAATCGGCTGATTAATCGGCATCGGCTTTTTTTGGTGCTCCAATAATCGGTATCGGTATCAGCGTTAAAAAAATCATAATCTGTCGACCTCTATTAGCAACTTCCATCAAACTGCACGCAGAGACATAAAGATGATATCCAAGAGTTCATCTCACTCTGGGAAAGTAGCCTAGATAAAGGGTGTTCATTGCCAAAATCATAAAGTATCCCTTTAAATCCTATTGCTGGGATAGAATTGTCATCTTTTAGCAGGACAATAACCCCAAATATCCACTGGGCACTCCACATAATCTCAACCTAGATAATTGGGCTATATTTGGTTGAGATGTTGATCAATGAGATTACAACCTATATTTAACCACTCAAAAAGACAGCCAAAAGTTAGTTGAATTTCCCCATGTGTTATTGCTATGCTCTGAATCATCTTAAAGTAAAACCAAATTCCAATGGAAAAACAATGTCTGATGTTTGGTTTAGTTGTCAACCAACTGTCTGTCACTGCGCTTTCAACCATTTAAAAGGAAAGCAAAGTCCATAGGGGAACACAATGTCAGATTACATGAAAAGTGGTGAAAGTGATCAATGTCGTTCGAGATCATGTACAAATTATTAGATGAATTGTAAAGATCTCCACAGACATGCAACGATGTATGCATACTATCTTGAACATGCAGGCTTTATATGATTACATAAGACGAAATGTATAGTAATAGTAACCTCAAAATGTGGCCATGCATGTGTTACTCATTTATATCTTGAATGTTACATTAGTTTGTATAATAGCCTTAACTTTAGTCTATTTATTTATTGTATTACAAAAGTAATATTGAATTACGTTTGGTTGACAACATAACCAAATATCGGCATTTAAAGAAGATGTATCTACTGCTTGGATAGTTCCTTCTAAGATGTGAATCCAACGTGACATTTTTTTTACTTGTCGACAAGTTAATAGGCTATTTATTGTATTTTAAAAGTGATGTTGAATTGGGTTTGGTAGTCAACGCATATAAAATAAATAAAAATGTATCTTCATCTTGGATAGTTCCATCTGGGTCACTGACTTAGTCTGGCTTTAATTCCAGTTTATCTACAAATGTATAACTGATATGTTGGATTCACATCTTAACCAAAATAATAAGTTAAAGAATAGGACTGCATCAAATCAAACATGAAATAAAATTTAAACAGAGTTTGATTTGGTTTAGTCATATTCCTTAACTTAGATTTTTGGTTTGTTGGACTTTTAGAGGTTAACCTGTCAACTCCCCTTCATGATTGAAGTGGATTTAATTAACAAGTGACAACAATAAAGAATCTTAGCTTTTACCTGAATTCACCTGGTCAGTCTGTCATGTTCCTAATGTTTTGTACACCAGTGTATGTGATCGTATAGAAATGTAAGCAAGGTTTGAAATTATTATGTTTTAGTCAAATATTATAACTCTTTAGGTTTCTTTTGGCCTGTTTGCAGTCTACTAATTATTTGTAATTATGTTCCCTCCCCCTGACTATCTGGTGAATCTAGTTCATGATTCCTGCCCTAAGGTCTCATTGGTAAGGTTGAATCCGCCCACGACCCATTTGAAAAGGTGCCGTCCTACTTTGATGGGAATTTGTTTATTACATTACAATTATCACAATTACCTATTCAAAACAATCTATTAAAATGCTGATTACAAGGGAAAGCTGGAAGATTTTCAAGTATCTTTCTGTCCATTCTTAACGTGAGAGTGCAGCCTCTTATATTTTGTTTTGGATTCACCACTGGAGTCTAACATGCTGACCACACCGCTAGCTTTGCGTGCGCGAGCGATGTAATTCAATCTTTAGACCCACACTGCTCGCGCGCGTAAACAAGCATCTGCGTAGCCAGGCGTTAAAACAGAACTTGCTTCTATTTGTGGAGCTTGAAGCGCTGCAAGTCCTGCCTCTCCCATCTCGTCACTGATTTTTAGGAGCATATACGTGTGAGTGATTGAAAGATGATTGAAACTGAGGTCCACACTCCAGTCCAGTTGGTGGTGGTAATACACCTTAAAGTTGGTTGCCAACCGCCATATACAGTCCAAACAAAAAGAAGAAGCCTGAAGGAGGAGAGATGACTAGAAACAAACTCAGTTTACCCTTTTATCTGAGGATTAATTGTCGGAGTAGAGGTCCTTGTGCATTTCAGGTAAAATAACAAGCCAATGTTTACATCCCAGGACAAATTAGCTAGCAACAGCAAGCTAGCTAGCTAAATTGCCATAAATGTTTAATGCTTTTTGACCTGTCCCCAAATTAATATAGTTGTTTCAGAGTCCTGATCGCGTCTTGTGTGGGTGGACAAAATCAACATGCGCGCACCGACGCATGTAAGGATAGACCTATGCCTACATTTCCTCTGAGCCGATGAGTTTATTGTGTTTTAGTTCATCAATCATCGACTATTTATCTCCCACCATTGGGCTTCATTCTGTACATTAAATATAAGGCATTTTTGGTATTATGGTAAGTGTGATTTTAAACTCTCAAATGACTCTGGACATCATGGCGTTAAAAAGATATGTGTTTATTTGCCACAGCATCCACTACCTGGGCATAATGACTCCCTGGCGTGTGCGGCTTGCCTTGGGGCTAATCTGGGTGCTGAGTGTCACCATTGGCACTTGGCAGTAATGACCTTGTCCTTCTCAACCTGGGACGGGGTGCATTTAACAGAGCCACTGCAGGGCTGCTCTGTGAGCCTGGAATCGTGAGAGCATCTATGAGCTTTAATCCTGTGCAAAATTTACAGCTCCATGACCCCTCCCATTACCATCATGACTCTTTCAATCATCTTCTGCTCCTGTTATGGGCGTATACAGTATTCAACGAGGCACGCAGTGCTGTTATGGCCCTTAAACTGAACAACCGCCATGCTTGTAGAGCCTTCTATCTCTGCATGTTTTTACTTCAATTGGTGCCAATAATCTAGGACTCTGCAACCTGTATACTACAAGAGCAAACTGTGTCCTATCGCTTCTCTCAGCAATGAAGTGTCCAGCATGTTACAATGATGGTGCTGCACATGGTGCCACTGTTCATCAATCCAATTGTTTATATGAATCTTAAGCAAGAGTTGAAGGGGGCTTCCAAGACTCGGAGAGCGAGAGCTTGATGTGATGCCCCTGGGAGAGAGAGGACGACCACAGAAGGATGGGGTGGGAATGGATGGGAGCAGGCATAGCCACAGGATGTAGGGGGGCTGAGGTTGCTGCAGCACCCACTGAAAAATCAGTTTGAAGGTTGGCACACTAATCTGAGAATGTAATAGCTGGTGAAAGATGGCATACCTTATTACAGGTATAAGTGTTCATGTATACTGTTGTCTATTGGATTTTCAACATTAGCAAAACATTGTATTTGATTATACCTGTTTTGCCACTAAATCAAATCAAATGTGAAACTGTGTGCTGTTAGCAGTGAGTGTAATGGATCCACTCTTTGAAGAAAAATGATATTTGGGGTCCTATGTATAACCTTTTGGTTCTTTGGATATTAAAGGATCAATATAGTGTAGAATCAATATGTTTAGGCTATCTGTCTGACTGTGACTGCTGATAACTTCAGAGCAGGAGTTGACTAAATACAAAGTTGCCAAAGTAGCTTATTTGCAATTGTTATAAACAAGTGAAGGATGAGATTATGCTTCAAATAAAAACGAGATGACTGCGTTAAAATATGGCCTACATAGGCTACATGGGCCTATATAGGCTATTTCAATCACATTTAAATACATTTCATGTTCAATCAATTGAGTTCTAATTTGCCACTAGGCTACTGTCTGTTATTTGTGCCTCAATGTGTTTAAGAATGGGTGACAACGAGCGCAAAAATGTGCCCAATCTGGGATTTAGTGCATTATTATTGGGTAGGAATAAACTGCCTCAATAGCCTATTTGGAGCCATAGGTGGTAATATCGCTCTAGGAGCTGATGCGTGGTCATTATTTTTGACTACTTCTAATGTTAAGGTACAATTTCAATGGAGAAAGCTGATCCGAAGGCAGCGCTGCTTTTCTTTCGATCTGTATCGACGCATGGTCTGAGGCACTTATACGTGAACGTTCTCTCTACGTGCTTATTTGGTAAAAATGTAGAAAGGCGATGCATTTGGGACGATCGTCGTAAAGCTTCATTTACATCGCAACGGGGTAACTGGGTTACTTACTGCATCAACTTCTGTCTTTTTATTAACCCATGTAAATATTACAATAAAAACAGATTTGTGGAACCAATAACGTTATCTAGGCTACATCAAGTGAATGAAGGTAGGCCTATATGAAGGTAGGCCTATATGAAGGTAGGCCTATACAAATCAATAAAAATACACAATTTCAAAAAAATACTTTTATTTCTTTATCCAGGTACTGTTTTCCTGATATTACTGTTATTACAGTGTTGTTATTATTGCTGTCATTGCGGTGAAATTGACCTCTGAATGACATTCAGTATCAACACAACTAAAGTGCTTCATAATTGTGCCATTTGATAATCTGTGTATTTTAGTTTATGTTTTATATCAAATGCAGGTGGTGGGGTTTACACCCTAACCACCACCTTTCAAAAATATGAAATGAAATGTAGGCATGAGGTTTGTACATTTTCCCTAATTGTTTTTTAGAGAAATTGCATTTGGATTTATCATGTAACACGTTTCTGCAGGAGAAGAGGTGATATATCCTCTCCTTGGTCCTCTCGCTTCTTTTTTGAAATATCATTTCAACAACACACAAATCAAACAAAAGTTGAATAAAACATGAAATATTTTCTTATATTTAAAATCAAACAACTTTATAAAACATATGTCCAAATACAATTATTAAGAAATAAGACAAGTACACTGTACACCCCTAATGTGATGGGAATGTTGCGCATCTTTGGAAAATAATTGTCTTCCAGGTGAACATAATTTCCACGCAAATGTCCAAGCTCACTGTCTGCAACCAGGATTCATTTAGCTTTCATCGTCTGAATCACTGTTGCGAATGGGATCCCTTTGGGGCGACGATGACTTCAAAGTGCTCTTGCTGCTGTCCTGCTTAGAGGTGCTGGATAGGTCTATTGCCATGTCCTCGCTGTCGTCTATACCACGAGAGCGATTTGGCCAGGACATGTCGTTGTCTTTCCCTTTAGTTTCCTCGGAGTTAGTATCCGAGTGGGTAAACTCTGGCATTCCTGGGGACTTCTTTACTATATCCATGGACTTCTTGTGCATTCCTGCGTAAAGTGATCAAAATGAAAAACAATTAGTCTCAGCGCAGCCTATAGCAAAATAAAGCAAAAAATAAATAGACATTAGGCCCATAGGTCTATTTGTTAACTAAAATGTTGGCCTAACATTTAGACCTTTATCGTTATAATGTATACGTTATGAAATGTGTTGGCTGAATTTCCATAAAACATTGCTCGGATACAAAACACATCTCAGCTATGTATTCAAGTGATTAAATACATATTTGAGTCTTATATTATGAATAAAGCAAACAACCTGCTGGCTCACCTAGAAGCCAGGGAGCACAGGAGCCCATCATCCCGCTTTTGGCGGAGTTGATGATTGATTCTGGCAGAGGGATGGAGTGGCGGACCATGGCACCGTAGAGCCCATACTCTGCCATCACACTGCTGCGTCCCCAGCACTTCTCACGTTTCCTCCACTTGGCCCGACGATTCTGAAACCAAACCTGGAAAATAGGAACCAATGTTAGATATTTGGACAATTTTGCAGATTAAACTATTTCAATAAGGCAGTTGTAAATTTGCACGCTCGTTCAACCTTGTAGTAGCCTACATGTTGTTATAAATAGCATACCTGTATTCTGTCCTCAGGCAATTCTGTCTTCATTGCTAACATTTCCCTGGCATACACATCTGGGTAATGTGCCTCATGGAATGCCTTTTCCAGCTCCTCCAGTTGATGAGAAGTGAACACAGTTCTGTAATGGATGGATTTTATTTTTATTGAAAGCATTAGGACACCGGCGTCCTAACGGCATTCATTGTACTTATTTAATGTAATAGCCTACTCAATTTCTCTTTTAGCTCTGGCGCAATAAAACTGCGTCATATGTACCAACCTGTGCCTCCTTTTCTTTCTCTTCTGTGAGTTCCCTGAGTTTTTCGAATCGTTTCGTTCACCAGAGAGACATTCGTCATCTAAAAAATAAACGGGAAACATATAGGCTATTAAAGAATAACAATCAAACCCAAATACAACATATAATTGTTAATTTATAATTGTACAGAAAAGTTCAATAAATCGAGTGCTTGTAAATGGAATATAGAGTCATCAAATTTAGCGCGAGTCGAAAATTGTTATTTTGGATAGGTTTAACATTCAATCAACATCTTAATTTTGAGAGATAAAATTACGCTACGTCAATCTTGAATGCATTGAATATTTTAAATAAATTGAGCTACATGAGGTTTCAGCACCCCCTGAGAATACATGCTAAGTGGACAGCTAACTGTAACTGTAAAGTCAACCATTTGAAATGAGCTGTACCAGAGTAGGCGTCTCTTTGTTGCTCCATATTCTGCATGAAATGGCTCTCCGTCCTGGACTGAAGGAGGGGTATGTGACTCGGTAGGAAGCAGGGGCCCCCCGGAGGTTGCTGAGCCGCCAAACTGCACAGGAACCCCAGACCAAGAGGCAAGGATCCTCCAGCGAAAGGGAATCCCATCCCAGCGCTCTGAACATCCCCGTGTCCTCCTACTCCATAAGGTCCGGATGGGCGAGGCTGGAGATCCGTTTCAAGACCCAGTAGGTCCGTGATGGCAAAGCCTTTAGACCTAAACCCAGATCCATGAAGTCGTGATTTATCGATCCCAAATGCAGGCGCCAGCATCTTGACTTTGGGCTTTTCGTCCTCGCCATCCTCTCTTCCTATCATGGTTGTCATTGTAAAGGTCTATACTTCTCTTTTCCCTGCAGCTTGGGTGATGAGGTGGCAGACATATGGGAGGACAATTTATCCCTGTGTTGTGTCCCGGGGGATAACCTCCAGTGACCAATCAGAGCGAACCTGACCCGTCAAACCGAAAGGAGGCGTTTCCCTTTTTCAATCCTAAAGGATTAATTGCCACCAATTTTGACTCAAATCCGATAAGGATTTTATCCTCTGTCCCCTCTATCTGAACTGGTCCTAAGTGTTTTTCTCTGATGTCAAATGGCATTTATGTAGGTCTCCAGCTAAACAATAGTGCATGCTTTACATCTTAAAAAATCAACTTTATTTTAAATGTTTATAAACATTTTTCAATGATCAATCTTCATTTTATCTCAATCTGCTGTTGCTGTGCTATGGTCATTGCTCAGTGAAGTTTATTTATTTTATTTGTTTTCTAAATGTGTAAATGAGGAAACATACTATCCTAACGAAAATCGCTGTTTGCCCGTGCAGTGAAAATGTGAGAATAGCCTCTTGACTAGGAGTAGTCTAGCGTAATATATAGCCAAACTGGGAATAGGTTTAAAAGACAAAAAATATGAACATTTGAGAATAAATTCAAGTCATAGGTTTATTCTAATCACTCTCTGGGATTGAATTAATTGAATGTTAAATTAATTTAGGCGAATAATTGTATACTAAACTACAGCAAGCTAATGATGCAACCTGCAGAATAAAGAACAAGAAATAGCCTGGAAAGGTGGCCTGACGATGTCAGTTGACACATTTCGAAAAAAAGAAACTGTCAATGCAACATCTCAATGATTTTTGATATTTTACATATAAATATTTTGCTACATTTCTTTGCACCACAAGGTGAAAATAAATGTAGGCCTATGCCTGACAGAAAAATGATCATGAAGAAAATCTATCATTTCCATGCACATCACATCTTGCGTTCAAAGGACTTTTACAAATGATAGTTTTCAACATTTGATTCAATCTTTACAACTCTGGGCCTTGTTTCCCAGAACCTTCATATAGTTAAAGAGAAACTCCACTAAAAAAACGATATTTTTGTATTTCTTTCATTAGTCCACTGTTGATAGAGTCCCAAAATGTTTTGCATGTCAGCTGTCAAGTTTTAAAGATATTGGACTTTTGAGAAGCAAAGTGTCACCGGCCACATCATCATGGTGATGAAAAATGCCAATAGACCTGCAAAATAATAAGGAAAGTATGCATTCATTTAATATTAAAGAAAGGTCCAAATCTCCCAGACAAGATGTTCTGGATTAACAAACTATAGTCAAACCTCCATTTGGGTAATTGGTTTTTGAATTAGAGGGTTATTTGTTTCTGTTTTAATTTACTTAGCTTTAAATAACCAACAAAGTTTGTGCAATAAAAAATATCACCAATTAGGCCTAACTGGCCTAACTGTGTTATGCGAAGTGGAACAGGGGAACCCAAGAGCAGACTCAGACGAGGAGACTGGGATGAAGTAACCAAGGTATTTATTGAAACACAGGGGGGAGAGGGAGTGCAGGTCAGGGGAAGCTTGGGCGGGTTGCTGGAAACCAGGTGCGGAGGCTGAGGCTGGAACGAGAGGGGTTGGGACAGCATAAGCAGGTCCCGAGGGGGAATCCAAGGGAGTAGTAGAGTGGGGAATCCAGGACAGAATACCAGGATGAAGATACATGGGACTAGAGACAGGGACCAGAGTCAGAGCGGGCAGAACTGTAGCAGAGAGGAAAACAGTGTCAGGCAAGGAAAACAGGCACAACAGGATAACAGGATCTGAATAGTAACAAACGTCTAGAAATGTCGACTGACTGAGCAGAGATTATGATCTGGCAGGGTGGAAGTGGCAGGGCGAAAGTGGCAGGGCTGAGTATTTGTAGAGGTCTTGATTGTGGAACAGGTTGCAGCTGGTGGGGATCTGCTCTGACTCCAGCACACCTGTCTCCGCCCACACAATCACACACACATAGAGAGAGAGAGGGAGAGAGTACTGGGGGAGTGGCGGCAGGTCAAGGAGACACAGGATGAGCAGTAGAGGGCGTTGCAGGAGCAGATGTGACAAACTGAAGATGTAAAATCAAGGTGATAACAAATGGAGACTTAACAGCATTTCACTCACAAAATTGACCTTCAACAGGCTACCCTTTGTAGAAATTTTATCAGTGTACTTTTGCATTGCATATGGGTCATTCTTAAATTGAGGTGATATTTGGGCAGGTCATTTATAAAACCAAATTTTTCTGCGTTTTTATTTATTTAATTGTATTTGGATACATCTCCCATTCTAAATCAACTAATATGGCAGCTTAATGACTTGAAGGCTGAAATTACATTTTTCCATAGACTTTAGTAATTTAATATTAGCACTTGCAAAAAGTAAACTTAAAAATGTCAAAAATTTGATGTAAATGTATGTTTTATTTTGTTTATTATACTACCCTCTATGGAGGACCAAACCTGCCGTAATTAAAAATAAATAAATATATGAACACATAAATAGATACATAAAATACTAACCTAAACACTGCTCTGTCATATTGAACGCACACCAGGCAAATCCAATTGATCCACCAATGATGTTAGATACCACCCACATATGTTTACTTGACACCCCCTCCTTATCATATTGGAGGAACAAATACAGCAATAAATAAATGAAGAAATAATATAAATGAATACAATTAAAGTGTGATTCATTATTTAAATAATTACAGTTTTTATCTATTTATGTGTGCATTTATTCATCCATTTATTCATGTATCTATTTATGTGTGTATTTATGTATTTATATGTGAATTCATGTATTTATTAATGTCTTTATCTATTTACTGTATGTGTACATTTATTTATTCATTTATTTATAATTATGGCAGGTTTGGTACTCCATAACATTGTCAAAACGTCATGCCTTTTAACATAATGTAAAATCCCATTACATAGAGAATGTTGCAAAGTGGACTATATGTAGTAACTTACTTTGAAGAGATTGTGACTGGGTCTAAATAGGTTTTTGGCGTTTGGTAGGCAAATTTTTAATTTTTTATATTTTACTGCCATTTCCTGAAAGTCAGATTCTTCCCACAACCCAGCAATAAAAAGTCAGCTTCAGAAGTATCTGTGTTCACCACATTCTGTTAGTTTATCATTCGATATAGTCGCCAAACTTGTATGGAGGGAATTGTTTACATGTTGTCAAATGTGCCAAAAATATGTTGGAAATATGTGCCAAAAATGCTGTTTATGTACATGGTTTAGTAATTTACAGATATAAATATGACAAAGTATATATCCACAAGCTGCTTTATGTAAGTTCCATAACAAAATGATGAAACCAAAATATTTAAGATGACTTCATCCAGTGTCCAGAAAAATAGATTTGCAGTAGATGTAAATATGCACATATTTAATGAGATATCGCCTCATTAGTAATTTACAGATATAAATATGACAAAGGTATAGCTCCACAAGCTGCTTTATATAAGTTCCGTAACAACATGATGAAACCAAAATATTTAGCCTGACTTCATCCAGTGTCCAGAAAAATACATTTGCATTAGATTCAAATATGCAAATTGTTAATGAGATATCGCCTCATTTGCATATAATACAATATTTCAGAAAAGTTGTAATAGAAAAAAGTATTATATTGGTGTCTATATTCAACTGTGATATGAATAAGGGAAATATATGCTCTTTTAGGGTGTGGTGCCTTCCTTTAAATAATTTGTACTATTATGATAACATTGCGCCACCAGTAGTGAAGGAGTAGTAACACCGATGAGACATTTTAGTTATTGAGGATTTTCTAAGGTCATTAACCTGAGAATCAAGCTTTTAAAAATAATTTACTAAGGTTATATGATTAATAATTTTGCTCACAATGTTATTTCCCTCCTTATAAAGTGAGTAACACCAAGTGACACTTTGAATTAAGACACACCAAATGATCAATGGAATCTTAAAATGGAGGGTGTGATTAGCTAATTATTGTATTTAATATAGACCCCTCCCCACGATAACAGTTTGCCACTGAAGGGAATGCTCAAGGTCCTTGTATATCTTTGTAATGAGTGATTTTCAAGGCGGTAACACCAATGGCATAAAACTGAGGGACAGAAATTATACTAGTAAAAAAAAAAAAATTTTAATAGCGTTCCTTGCTTTTATTGATCTGTACAATATATTTGATACGTTTTTTAAAACAATTGTATAGCATTAAAAATAATAGATCTATATTATCTATATTATCCAAAAACACGTCACTACAACTTTATACATGACTGGGATGAGCCAATTTGATTACCCTAAGACTGCAGGAAATGTAAACTTGTAGTGTATTAAATAGTCTTCTGAAGCTTGACATTTCCATTTAAGAATGTTAGACTGAATTATAATCCACGTAATAATTCATATTTGCTGTTGCTGCAGGATTATTTTCCTGCTGTATGAAACTGGCTCAAATTAAGATCCTACATCTGTATGATGTGTAACTGTTTGTAATTTGAAAGTGTTTTTCATGGTTGCAATGGAAAGGGATGTCAAATGCCACCGCATTTCAAGAACCAGCCATCTCCTGAAGTCATCAATGTAAAGGAATTTCGTCTATTTTTCACCCATCTTTTAACCTAAATCCAATGACATGGTGACATTTTTGCGTTGATTTCACGTTGAATTCACGTTAGTTGACAACTCAACCAAATGTAGATCAAAACTAGACGTTGAACTGACGTTGTGCCCAGTGGGCCTCTTAGTACACTTTCACTGAGGCCTGAGAACCATATTTAGAGAAAATCTGATGTTCTAAATAAAGTTTGTAATCTGACCCTTCGCCAAATGTCCTGTCTGAATAGATATTAGGATAAGTTTGTTTTGACATGGACATGTATTATCTTTATTTCTGCAGTTAAAGTTAATTCTGAGGTCTGGGAAGACAACGAAACTCCTTATGTGGACAAGTAAATCGGGAAATTATGACCAGGTATAAAAAAAACTTCCTCGTCTGCCCAATGACTTTTCATTTAAGGAGGTGAAAGTGTATCGAGTCAGTCTCTGATTTAAAAAGCAATTAGAGAAATCGTCTTAACCAAGATAATTACACCAAATGCATTACCTTTGTTTAATCTAGCATTTGAATGGAGCTGTGTGAAATCTGCTTTTAGGGAACGTATCTACCAAAGAGCACGTGATGTGTTTTTCACACAGCCTTAGATCGAAATGGTTGTAAATAGCTAATAGTTCGTTTATACTAGGAAAATCGTGGGATTTGAACATGATAGGCTGTGAATTCAGTTATTGGAGATAAGAAGTGGGCCATCCTAACATCGAATTATCCGAATTTCAAATGATGTAAAATAGATGATTCAGGATAATCCACAGTTAACATCAGATAAGCTTTTTCAATGTCAATTAAGAGGTAAGTAACATAAAATGATTTATTCTCATCCCATAAGATTAAATCAATGTCCTCAATGAATCATTATGCATTAGACTTGTGGGCATGCAGTAACAATGATCAGGTTTACTGCATCGAAAATAACGACAATAAGGCCAATAAGAATCTATGCAGGCCTGTAAACCCAGACCCATAATGTACACCAGCACCATCATTAGTAGGCTACCAGGATTGGTATTCAATTTGTTTCAGCAGTTTCTAAACCCATATTGCAGAATCTTAAAATTAACACGGGGTAAATTTAGGAAAATTAAATAAACACAACACCCTCTTTAATTTGATAGAAATAACACCCTTAAAATACTCCGAATAAAACATCCCACTTCCCTTAAAAGGGCGCTTGGAGTGAATTGAGCGGAGGGGGGAAAAAAACATTATTTTAAAGGCCAGATTGCAAGACTGGGTTTCATAGTGTCATCAAATGGGATTACATGGGATTAAGCTAATCAGTAAAAGTTATCTGCTCAATATTTTCCAGATAATATTTCTAGGTGATTCTCCACAGCCAATATTAATAAGCTCTTAAAGAACATAACATCAAAAATTGCATTTTGCTCAACTTTTCTCCGGCTATCCCTGGCACATGGAGGTCGTTTGATTTATAGATGGGCCACGTTCCTGACATATACAGTGCCTTCAGAAAGTATTCATACCCATTCACCTGACATGCTAACCTTGAACCATTTCAAGGATAGCTTTTCTTTTTTTTGGGGGGGGTTATGATATTTCTGCCTCTGTAACTTTTTCACTCATCATTATTCACGATTCATTCATGATTATCCGTAATCATAGTAGCATCCACATTAATGTAGAAGTGTTTAGAAACATATTCTATTCTTATTTACTATATAAGTGACTGCAAAATGACACAATACATTATTTACAGTTCATTTTTATTGGACACAAAATAATCTGAAACAAACCCAAAACACACTGCAAATGCATCCAACAAGTTTGTAGAGTCACAAGCTTGATGTAATCATCGTATGCTAGGAATATGGGACCAAATACTACATTTTTGACTATTTTGAGTCGGTTCACCCGATATAGATTAAAATACCCTCAAATTAAAGCTGACAGTTTGCACTTTAACCTCATAGTCAGAGCAACACTGGACCTCACTGTATTTCAGATCTCTTGACCATGGACAGTCTTCTTCCTCAAGGACTGTTGGTACTATACACAAGGCAAATCTGGCAGATGGACAAATCCTCTCTGGGGTGGGGGCATGGACCGATGGGTGTGACCTCATGATGCACACTTGACAAACGTGTGGTGTAAGCAGACAGACTGGGCTGAGTCCAGATGTTTGAGCCTTTCTATTAAGATTCATCAGGATTTGTAATCACCAAGAACATGAGACACTGCTGTCGTAACATAGCAATGGAGAGAGCTCCTTACTTCCTCATCAGCCAATGTTAAGGACCCCCTGCTGTTCTCTTCCTGATCTTGTTGTCTCTGCATCAGGACAGTCTCTTATGCCACTGCTTATTTAGCGCTCAAAGACATGTGGCGTCACACTGTGAGACATCTCTTTGAACACCCCACCCTCCACAATTACTTGGCTAAGACTCCCCTTCCAGCAATCTTTATCTCATGAACCTGCCATGAAGGGTCTAAGCCATTGAGGAGTGGGGGTTCTAAGCTGACATATGTAGTTGTTTTAAGAAGGGCATGCCATGGATCACTTAGCTATTGGATTTAGAATTTTAGGACTCCTTTAGATATATATAAAAAAAATGCTACAGACGGTTTCGTGAGAAGACCGATTTTCGGGATGTCTCCTGGGCTCTGCCACTTTCCACTGCAGATGCGGAAGGGCGACAGGCGGATTGAGACGCAGCCCATGCAGATATCTCTAGTTTAAACTGACGGAATTTGATGTTACTTAGATTGATGCACGGGTGCATCAATAGACTCTAGGGGTTAAGGCGAAGCAGATCTCGTAGTTTTGTCAACCTCACTTAAAGCATGCTCTGTTGCACATAACACACATACAGTATGCATGCATGCATGCAAGTGCACGTGCATGTGCACACATACACACAAGACACCACCCTGCTGCCAGCAGAAAACTGCACATTAATGGACTGTAAAATCAGTTTTTACATCATTTTCATATATATATTCTTTAGTACAGTATAATCTTCTGTATAATGAAAACATTACGCAACTACAATGATTGCTAAACATGTGCAGATTTACAAAGGGTATACAATGTGTCCACCTCAGTTTTGATTGTATGATTTAAAAATGTACTTACAGTGTTAAGGTTTAGTGCTCATCCAAAATCTACTAAAGTGTGTGTGTGTGTGTGTGTGTGTGTGCGTGCGTGCGTGCGTGCGTGCGTGCATGCGTGCGTGCATGGCATGGGGTAAGGTCGCATAAACCGCTGCTCACTTCAGAAACCTATGTCATATTTAATTTTCAACATGGATTATAATTATATCAAGAAGAGGATTCATTGATTTTGGGGGATGAATAATGTTCAGATTAAGGTTTTTAGATTCTTTGCTCTCAGAGCTTTTATCCTGATCCAGATTTCTGTCGGTTTAGCACTTTATCTTTCTTTCATATCTTAACATTTTTAGAGTTTTCTCGGCTTTTGGTTTTGTAATTAATTGCTTGTGTTCTGTAAGTACAGCAACCTTTAATTCCATTGGATGACTTGATGATAGATTGAAAAGGGGCCCATGGTTGCATCTGTTAAAATCAGCTCCTGTCCGTAATCATCACCAATAAGGGGAGTCCATACCCAAAAGGTCACAGCATGTGTGATGGACGCATTAGGCCACATTTCATTATTTATCTTGTCTTCTTGCTCTCACGTTAACATATACATTTATGTATTTTTCTCTATTGTATAAAATATTTTATACAAACTTCAATGGTTGCTTTTTATTCTCCATTGTTTCGTTTTTTACAAAAATATAACAGACATCCTGTCAATCACTTTATTACAGAATCAGAGAATATTTAGGCTCTATAGTTAATTTAAAAAATATTTATATTGAAGGTTAATTGTAGCAACAGTTTTTCTTCCCATCTCTGAATAACAAAATCTGATCTACAATAAACGCTATATCTACTTATTGATTCTGAGAAAGAAGAAAACAACAATGACAACAACAGTACAATAAAAGCATATAAAGTGCCTTCAGAATGTATTCACACCCTTTTATTTTTTCCCACATTTTGTTGTGTTCCAGACTAAATTGATATTTTGTGTACTTGATCTACACACAATACCCTATAATGTCAAAGTGGAATTATGTTTGTAGAAAATTTCAGAAATTAATAAAAATGTAAAATCTTAAATGTTTTGAGTCGATAAGTATTCAACCTCTTTCTTATGGCAAGCCTGAATAAGTTCAGAAGTAAAAATGTGCTTAACAAATCACATAATAAGTTGCATAATCTCCTTCTGTGTTCAATAATTGTGTTTAACATGATTTTTTTATGACTAGCACGTCTTTACCCCACACATACAATTATCTGTAAGGTCCCTCAATCGAGTAGTGAATTTCAAGCACAGATTCAACCCCAATGACCAGGGAAGTTTTAACAATGCCTCACAAAGAATGGGTCGATGAGTACATTTCAAAAAAATAAAAAGCAGACGCAAAAGTTATTGATTAGGCTTTGGATGGTGTATCAATACACCCAGTAACTAAGATATAGGCATCTGCCACGTCGTAATAATGATGATTGGACCAAGGCGCATCGTATGTTGAGTTCCACATATTGTAATGAAAGTGAAAATAAGCAACGAAAAAAACAAATAAACAATAAACTAACAACGAACCTGACTACAGATATGCTATGTGCACTAACTCAAAACACATACATACAAACAATATCTCATAACCCACAGGTGGAAAAAATGCTACTTAAGTATGATCCCCAATTAGAGACAACGATAACCATCTGCCTCTAATTGGGAATCATACAAATCACCAACATAGAAAATCAAACCTAGAACCCCACATAGAAAATATAAACTAGAACAAAACACCCTAGTCACGCCCTGACCTACTCTACCATAGAAAATACAGGTTTTCTATGGTCAGGACGTGACAGCACCCCCCCACCCCAAAGGTGCGGACTCTGACCGCAAAACCTGAAACAAAAAGGGAGGGTTAGTTGGGGTGTCTAGTGTCGGCTCTGGTGCGGAACGAAGTACCCGCTCATCTGCCAGCATCGGGGGCGGCTCTGGTGTGGGACGAAGTACCCGCTCATCCTTTGGATCCAGCCATGGACCCAGGCTGAACACTTTGTCTGGACTGGGCATCGGCGCAGGGGAAGGCTTCCGCCATGGAGCAGGACTGGACGCTGTGCCTGGACTGGGCATCAACGCAGAAGAAGACTCTGGCCTTGGAGCTGGACTGGACGCCGTGCTTAGACTGGGCATCGGCGCAGGGGAAGGCTCCGGCCATGGAACTGGAGGTTTCAAACCGTTGACCGTCGCAGGAGGTTCCGGACCGTGGACCGTCGCAGTAGGTTCCGGACCGTGGACTGTCTCAGGAGGTTCCGGACTGTGGACCATCGTTGGAGGTTCCGGACTGGGAACTGTCGCCGGAAGCTCTGGACTGGGAACTGTCGCCGGAAGCTCTGGACTGGGGCTCGTTGCAGGAAGCTCTGGACTGGGGCTCATCGCAGGCAGCCTGGTGCGTGGGGCCGGCACTGGTGTTACCGGGCTGGTGACATGCACCTCAGGGCGAGCGCGAGGAGCAGGCACAGGACGTACTGGATTGGGGAGGCGCACTGGAGGCCTGATGCATGGGGCCGGTACAGGTGGCACCAGACTAGTGACACACACTTCAGGGTGAGTGCGTGGAGGAGGCACGGGACGTTCTGGACTGGGGAGACGCACCTCAGGGCGAGTGTGAGGAGCAGGTACAGGACGTACTGGACTGGGGACACGCACTCCAAGGAGAGTACGAGGAGCAGAAACAGGACGCACCTGTCTGGGAAAGCGGACTTGAGGGAGAGTGCGAGGAGCAGGCACAGGACGTACCGGACTGGGGACACGCACTTGAGGGAGAGTGCGAGGAGCAGGCACAGGACGTACCGGACTGGGGACACGCACTTGAGGGAGAGTGCGAGGAGCAGGAACAGGACGCACCTGACTGGGAAAGCACACTTGAGGGAGAGTGCGAGGAGCAGGCACAGGACGTACCGGACTGGGGACACGCACTTGAGGGAGAGTGCGAGGAGCAGGCACAGGACGTACCGGGCTGGGGAGACGTACTGGAGAACTGGTGCGTATAGCCGGAATCAATGGTACCGGAACTTTAACACACTTCTCAGGACGAGTAGAGCTGACTCAGGTGGCACCAAACTGACAACATGTTCCTTTAGTCCAAATCCGTGCATCCTCCACCAACTCAACAACTCTCCCATTTCTCTCTCCTCCAAATTCTCCTTCTTCTCCCAGACTGGCTCTGGTTCACTCCTCAGCTCCGCCGACTGCTCCATATTCCCCCCCCCAATAATAATTTCTGTGGCCTTCCTCCCCGACTTCGTCACTGTCCCTCCTTCGCTGCTTCCGCCTGCTTCCATGGCTCTTCTCCCCAGCCATTATGTCGTCCCAAGTCCAGGATGTTCTCTCCCTAGTCTTCTCCAAAGACCAGGATGCCATTACTTCCTGGGCACGCTGCTTGGTCCTTTGTAGATGGGATATTCTGTCACGTTGTGTGTGTGTGTGTGTGTATACTTTTAATGAAAGTTAAACTAAGCAACGAAAAAAACAAATAAACTAACAACGAACCGTGACTACAGATATGCTATGTGCACTAACTCAAAACACATACATACAAACAATATCCCATAACACACAGGTGGAAAATATGCTACTTAAGTATGATCCCCAATTAGAAACAACGATAACCAGCTGCCTCTAATTGGGAATCATACAAATCCCCAACATAGAAAATCAAACCTAGAACCCCACATAGAAAATATAAACTAGAACATAAACCCCTAGTCACGCCCTGACCTACTCTACTATAGAAAATACAGGTTTTCTATGGTCAGGACGTGACAGAATCCTTCCTAACTCAGTAGCCCAAGAGGAAGGAAACTGATCAGGGATTTCACCATGAGGCCAATGGTGATTTTAAAACAGTTACAGGGTTTCATGGTTGTGATATGAGAAAACTGAGGATGGATCAACAACACTGTAGTTTTTCCACAATACTAACCTAATTGAAAAGAAGGAAGCCTGTACAGAATACAAATATTCCAAAGTATGCATCCTGTTTGCAACAAGGCACTTAAGTAATACTGCAAAAGATGTGGCAAAGAAATTAACTTTTTGTCCTGAATACGAAGGGTTATGTTTGGGGCAAATCTAACACAATACATCACTGAGTACCACTCTTCATATTTTCAAGCATGGTGGTGGCTGCATCATGTTATGGATATGAGTGTCATCGGCAAGGACTAGGGAGGTTTTTGGATCAAAAGAAACAGAATACAGCTAAGCACAGGCAAAATCCTAGAGAAAAACCAAGGTTCAGTCTGCTTTCCAACAGACACTGGGAGATTAATTCAACTTTCAGCAGGATAATAACCTAAAACACAAGGTAAAATCTACACTGGAGTAGCTTACCAAAACGACACTGATTGTGCCTGAGTGGCGTAGGTACAGTTTTTACTTAAATTGTCTTGAAAATCTATGGCAAGACTTGAAAATGGCTTTCTAGAAATGGTCAACAACCAACTTTACAGAGCCTGAAGAATTTAAAAAAGAATAATTATCAAATATTGTACAATCCAGGTGTGCAAAGCTCTTAGAGACTCACCCCAAAAGACTCAGCGGTAATCACTGCCTAAGGTGATTCTAACATATATTGTCTCAGAGGTGAGAATACTTATCTAATCAAGATATATTAGTTTTGTCTTTGTAATACATTTGTAATAAATATTATAATTTTTCATCCACTTTGACATTACAGCGTATTTTGTGGAGATCGTTGACCAAAAATTACAATTAAATCCAGTTTAATCCCACTTTGTTACACAACAACATGCGTAAAAAGTCCAAAGGTGTGAATACTTTCTGAAGGCACAACAGCAGTACAGAGATGTTAGATCGGCATTCAGGCCAGCGAGTTCAATCTTGGTTTCATCAGACTAGAGAATCTTGTTTCTCATGGTCTGATAGTCTTTAGGTGCCTTTTGGCAAACTCCAAGCGGGCTGTCATGTGCCTTTTACTGAGGAGTGGCTTCCCGTCTGGACACTCTACCACAAAGGCCTGATTGGTGGAGTGCTGCAGAGATGGCTGTCCTTCTTGAAGGTTCTCCCATCTCCACAGAGGAACTGTGGAGCTCTTTAAGAGTGAAGATCGGGTACTTGGTCACCTCCCTGAACAAGGCCCTACTGCCCCGTTTACTCAGTTTGGCTGGGCGGCCAGCTCTAGGAATAGTCTTAGTGGTTCCTAACGTCTTCCATTTAAGAATTATGGAGGCCACTATTTTTTATTGTATTTTTTATTTCACCTTTATTTAACCAGGTAGGCTAGTTGAGAACAAGTTCTCATTTACAACTGCAACCTGGCCAAGATAAAGCATAGCACTGTGAACAGACAGCACAGAGTTACACATGGAGTAAACAATAAACAAGTCAATAACGCAGTAGGAAAAAAAGAGTCTATATACATAGTGTGCAAAACGCATGAGGAGGTAGGCAATAAATAGGCCATAGGAGCGAATAATTACAATTTAGCAGATTAACACTGGAGTGAAAAATGATCAGATGATCATGTGCAAGTAGAGATACTGGTGTGCAAAAGAGCAGAAAACTAAATAAATAAAAACAGTATGGGGATGAGGTAGAGTGGGGCAAAAAGTATTTAGTCAGCCACCAATTGTGCAAGTTCTCCCACTTAAAAAAGATGAGAGAGGCCTGTAATTTTCATCATAGGTACACTTCAACTAATCCAGAAAATCCCATTGTAGGATTTTTAATGAATTTATTTGCAAATTGTGGTGGAAAATGAGTATTTCATTACCTACAAACAAGCAATATTTCTGGCTCTCACAGACCTGTAACGTCTTCTTTAAGAGGCTCCTCTGTCCTCACTCGTTACCTGTATCAATGGCCTGAGGAGGTAGGAGGAGGTAAAATTACAGGCCTCTCTCATATTTTTAAGTGGGAGAACTTGAACAATTGGTGGCTGACTAAATACTTTTTTGCCCCACTGTATTTCAAGGCCTACCTTCAAAGTCAGTGCCTCGTTGCTTGACATCATGAGAAAATTAAAAGAAATCAGCCAAGACCTCATAAACTAAATATTAAACTTACACAAGTCTGATTCATCCTTGGGAGCAATTTCCAAATGCCTGAAGTTACCACATTCATCTGTACAAACAATAGTACGCAAGTATAAACACCATGGGACCACGTAGCCAACATATCGGTCAGGAAGAAGACGCGTTCTGTCTCCTAGAGATGAACGTACTTTGGTGCGACAAGTGCAAATCACTTCCAGAACAACAGCAAAGGATGTTGTGAAGATGCTGTAGGAAACAGGTACAAAAGTATCTACAGTGCCTTGCGAAAGTATTCGGCCCCCTTGAACTTTGCGACCTTTTGCCACATTTCAGGCTTCAAACATAAAGATATAAAACTGTATTTTTTTGTGAAGAATCAACAACAAGTGGGACACAATCATGAAGTGGAACGACATTTATTGGATATTTCAAACTTTTTGAACAAATCAAAAACTGAAAAATTGGGCGTGCAAAATTATTCATCCCCCTTAAGTTAATACTTTGTAGCGCCACCTTTTGCTGCGATTACAGCTGTAAGTCGCTTGGGGTATGTCTCTATCAGTTTTGCACATCGAGAGACTGACATTTTTTCCCATTCCTCCTTGCAAAACAGCTCGAACTCAGTGAGGTTGGATGGAGAGCATTTGTGAACAGCAGTTTTCAGTTCTTTCCACAGATTCTCGATTGGATTCAGGTCTGGACTTTGACTTGGCCATTCAACACCTGGATATGTTTATTTTTGAACCATTCCATTGTAGATTTTGCTTTATGTTTTGGATCATTGTCTTGTTGGAAGACAAATCTCCGTCCCAGTCTCAGGTCTTTTGCAGACTCCATCAGGTTTTCTTCCAGAATGGTCCTGTATTTGGCTCCATCCATCTTCCCATCAATTTTAACCATCTTCCCTGTCCCTGCTGAAGAAAAGCAGGCCCAAACCATGATGCTGCCACCACCATGTTTGACAGTGGGGATGGTGTGTTCAGGGTGATGAGCTGTGTTGCTTTTACGCCAAACATAACGTTTTGCATTGTTGCCAAAAAGTTCAATTTTGGTTTCATCTGACCAGAGCACCTTCTTCCACATGTTTGGTGTGTCTCCCAGGTGGCTTGTGGCAAACTTTAAACGACACTTTTTATGGATATCTTTAAGAAATGGCTTTCTTCTTGCCACTCTTCCATAAAGGCCAGATTTGTGCAATATACGACTGATTGTTGTCCTATGGACAGAGTTTCCCATCTCAGCTGTAGATCTCTGCAGTTCATCCAGAGTGATCATGGGCCTCTTGGCTGCATCTCTGATCAGTCTTCTCCTTGTATGAGCTGAAAGTTTAGAGGGACGGCCAGGTCTTGGTAGATTTGCAGTGGTCTGATACTCCTTCCATTTCAATATTATCGCTTGCACAGTGCTCCTTGGGATGTTTAAAGCTTGGGAAATCTTTTTGTATCCAAATCCGGCTTTAAACTTCTTCACAACAGTATCTCGGACCTGCCTGGTGTGTTCCTTGTTCTTCATGATGCTCTCTGCGCTTTTAACGGACCTCTGAGACTATCACAGTGCAGGTGCATTTATACAGAGACTTGATTACACACAGGTGGATTGTATTTATCATCATTAGTCATTTAGGTCAACATTGGATCATTCAGAGATCCTCACTGAATTTATGGAGAGAGTTTGCTGTACTGAAAGTAAAGGGGCTGAATAATTTTGCACGCCCAATTTTTCAGTTTTTGATTTGTTAAAAAAGTTTGAAATATCCAATAAATGTCGTTCCACTTCATGATTGTGTCCCACTTGTTGTTGATTCTTCACAAAAAAATACAGTTTTATATCTTTATGTTTGAAGCCTGAAATGTGGCAAAAGGTCGCAAAGTTCAAGGGGGTCGAATACTTTCGCAAGGCACTGTACATGACCTAAACGCTGCCAGTTTCTGCATAATTCAAGCAGGCAATGAGCCCCGTCAGGTCTTTTTAAAAATGGCGGGTGGGGAAGCGAAACTAATGCGTGATAGTGAGAAGGAGAGATGTTGTGTGGGACAATTGCTTTTTTTCACTCGATCTGTCCAACTTACCACCTTATCGCCTCTAAAATGTAAATAAAACACTATAAAGAGTTTATATATTGTGTCATTACATACCTATTTGAAAGTTTGCGTCGAATTTGAATCTGGTTTTTAGGGCGGTGCTAAAGTGATCTTAGAAGTAAACAGCGGCTTTGAGAATGATGATCGCATGCAATGATGACGAAAAAAATGACTAGGTATCCCCCCTTACCCCCGTCACTGTCCATTTCTTGATTTTAAAGAATAATAGAAGTGGTGGAGAGAGATTGTAAGTCAGAAATAGTTGCTTTATGCATGTACATTACAACATGACACGTCAAGCTGTAACGGAGGGTCAGTTTTTTCAACTTTTCTCCAATACTATAGGGCCATTACCATGTCGAACAACGCTTGAATAGGAACCTAGTTCACACCCCCAATTTTGATGTCAACACAGTCGCTACAGTCCCATTAGTTTTCTTTGTAGCCTTGTTTGAATGTTGCGGTTGCACACATTTGTACGGAACGGGGTGAGTTTACGTTAGCTCAGTTAGCAAGCTCTATGAAAGCCTTTCTGGATTTTTGTTGTAGATTCCGTCTCTCACAGTTGAAGTGTACCTATGATAAAAATTACAGACCTCTACATGCTTTGTAAGTAGGAAAACCTGCAAAATTGGCAGTGTATCAAATACTTGTTCTCCCCACTGTACATTAAACAACCTGCCCAAGACAACTCTTGTTTGGATTCAGTCTTTGCCACTGCATTTCTTAATGACCAAGCTGTACACCACACTATCTACCAAGAGAGTTCTCATCTATATTATTCGTAGCCGTCTATTTACCACCACAGACCGATGCTGGCACTAAGACCACACTCAACCAACTCTGTAAGGCCATAAGCAAACAAGAAAATGCTCATCCAGAAGCGGCACTCCTCGTGGTCGGGGACTTTAATAAAGGCAAACTTAAATCAGTTTTACCAAATTTTTACCAGCATGTGCAACCGGAGGGAAAAAAACTCTAGACCACCTTTACTCTACACACAGAGATGTGTACAAAGCTTTCCCCCGCCCTCGATTTGGCAAATCTGACCATAATTCTATCCCCCTGATTCCTGCTTACAAGCAAAAACTAGTGACTAGTTCAATACGGAAGTGGTCAGATGACGCACGCGGATGCTATGGTTCAGGACTGACTGTTTTTCTAGCACAGACTGGAATATGTTCCAGGATTCACCCAATGGCATTGAGGAGTATATCACCTCAGTCATCAGCTTCATCAATAAGTGCATCGACGACGTCCTCCCCACAGTGACCGTACGTACATATCCCAACCAGAAGCCATGGATTACAGGCAACATCCGCATCTGGCTAAAAGTCTAGAGCTGCCGCTTTCAAGGAGTGGGACACTAATCAGGACGCTTATAAGAAATCCTGCTATGCCCTCAGACTAACCATCAAACAAGCAAAGCGTCAATACAGGATTAAGATTGAATCCTGCTACACCGGCTCTGACGCTCGTTGGATGTGGCAGGGCTTGAAAACTATTACGGACTACAAAGGGAACCCCGACGCAAGCTGCCCAGTGACACAAGCCTAACAGACGAGCTAAATGCCCTTTTTGCTCGCTTTGAGGCAAGCAACACTGAAGCATGCATGAGAGCACCAGCTGTTCTGGATGACTGTGTGATAACGCGATAGCCGATGTGAGCAAGACCTTTAAACAGGTCAACATTCACAAAGGCAGGGCCAGATGGATTACCAGGATGTGTACTCAAAGCGTGCGCGGACCAACTGGCAAGTGTCTTCACTGACGTTTTCAACCTCTCCCTGACTGAGTCTGTAATACCGCCATGTTTCTAGCAGACCACCATAGTCCCTGTGCCCAAGGAAGTGAAGGTAACCTGCCTAGATGATTACCACCACGTAGCACTCACATCGGTAGCCATGAAGTGCTTTGAAAGGCTGGTCATAGCTCACATCAACAGCATCCTCCCGGATACCCTAGACCCACTCCAATTTGCATACAGCCCCAACAGATCCACAGATGACGCAATCTCAATCGCACTCCACACTGCCCTTTCCCACGTGGACAAAAGGAACACCTATGTGTGAAAGCTGTTCATTGACTAGAGCTCAGCGTTCAACACCATAGTGCCTACGAAGCTCATCACTAAGCTAAGGACCCTGGGACTAAACACCTCCCTCTGCAACTGGATCCTGGACTTCCTGACAGGCCGCCCCCAGGTGGTAAGGGTAGGCAACAACACGTGTGCCACGCTGATCCTCAACCCTGGGGCCCCTCACGGGTGTGTACTTAGTACCCTCCTGTACTCCCTGTTCACCCACGACTGTGTGGCCAAACACGACTCCAGCACTACCAACAGTGGTAGGCCTGATCACAAACAACGATGAGACAGCCTATAGGGAGGAGGTCAGAGAACTGGCAGTGTGGTGCCAGGACAACAACCTCTCCCTCAATGTGAGCAAGACAAAGGAGCTGATCGTAGAATACAGGAAAAGGCGGGCCGAACAGGCCCCCATTAACATCAACATGGCTGTAGTGGAGTGGGTTGAGAGTTTCAAGTTCCTTGGTGTCCACATCACCAACAAACTATCATGGTCCAAACACACCAAGACAGTTGTGAAAAGGGCACAACAAAATATTTTCGCCCACAGGAGACTGAAAAGATTTGGCATGGGTCCCTAGATCCTCAAAAAGTTCTACAGCTGCACCATTGAGAGCATCCTGACAGGTTGCTTCACCGCCTGGTATGGCAACTGCTCGGCATCTGACCATAAGGTGCTACAGAGGGTAATGTGTACGGCCCAGTACATCCAGGACCATCCAGGACCTATATAATAGACGGTGTCAGAAGAAGGCCCATAAAATTGTCAGAGACTCCAGTCACCCAAGTCATAGACTGTTTTCTCTGCTACCGCATGGCAAGCAGTACCGGAGCGCCAAGTCTAGGACCAAAAGACTCCTTAACAGCTTCTACCCTCAAGCCATTAGACTGATGAACAATTAATCAAATGGCCAATAGACTGTAACATTAAGTTTGATTTGATTTGAACTCTTGTTTGGCTTCAGTCATGGCCACTGCATTTCTTAATGACCAAGCCGAAAATGAGGCCAAATCAGGAAGTTCAGCCCTCCTTTAATGTTTACCATGATGTTTCAAAACTGTGATTTGCTAATGAATAAGCTCTTCAACAAGTTATACTATAGAGTACTATAAAATACCACTCGTACAGTTACCTAGGGCAAATTAAGTTGGTATAATATCATCAAACTTTTGGTGAACTCTCAGATAAATGTTTATTCTGGTTGCTTTACCAGAATGTTTCGTTGGTGCATTGAGCATGATTAAACCATTGTTATAATATCCCATACATGGTATATAAGCAGTGACGTCGTGAGCATTCAGTCATTGAATTCAAACAAATGTATGGGGCACTGAGACTCTGTAGACCCAAATCCTTATCTCATACACTGTTGGGCTTATATGAAATTCAGCAAATTCAATTGGTAAAATAAGCGGCAGCGATAAAGCAGCAATCAAAACTCCCCCAGTTTAATCATACAGTAGATTAAAAAAATAAACATTTGTATAAAGCCAGTAAAAGCATTGTGACCTTTAATATCAGGACAATAACAGAAAATACATTTAACTGGTAAATCTGTTTCAATCAGTTTCAATCAGAAAATCTGATTGAACTGTAAAACATAACTTTCCCCGGGAAACGTGCTAAATGATTTGTGTTGCCTTAAGGTCATGGGTCAAATTACGGGTCAATTGTCACCCCAAGTGTCGATCAGTATGGGACACATACCCAATAAGCAAGTACCTTGACTCAACTTGAAGCCTAGCCCCTTTAAATGTGAGTTGTTTCATTACATGATAAACTGTTAATTTAATTGTTTTTCACTTACATTACATGATTACCGCAACAACCCAGGGAATCAAATCACTTAATGCATTACTGTCTACAGGATGATGTATTGAGGCCAGGCCAGGCACTCAAGCTCCTTTAGCACAATGACTGTTGATATTTGCTTTTAATTTAAGCAATTCCAATCCAGTACAAGACTCATTAACGTGCCAGTAGATTAACTCATTCGAAGCAGAGGTTATCCTCCCCTTAATGCCTTTTTCATGAAGGATAATCCGAGTTAACTTGGATTTAGGGCCTACAATGAGATAAGCAGCAAATATTAAGTGATGACCAAATAAATAAGATGCCTCCTGATGCAACCTGTGGTGTGGGTCCTGGCTTTTGTTGTCTGATCTCGCAGAGGTTGATTGTTTTTGTAATTTACAGCAATTCCACTGGAGGCATTCAATTTGCTTAATTTGTAATGTGTGTTATTGTCAGTCATTGTAGCTAAGAGCTCGGAGGTGATACACTGTATTTAGGGAAAACATAATGATTTTTGAGGTAGCCATTTCTGCGACACACTAATGTATAGGCTGTGACTTTTTTTGTATGCGACATGCTGACTTTACCATAAACTGCGGGAAAAATGCGCGGACTTCAACATTTTGAGTATTAAAGAATGGGAACCCATTTACCATTCCCAGTGTAAAATGGTGTAAAAATAAATACATTTTAAAAAAATAAAACATTTCAATTTTTTTGGGGGGTGTATGCAAAAGTTCACAACGTGGTGTTTGAGTGTGGTCTTTTCTTTTCACTGCTGTAACTTCTTCCTTGATAACATATTCATGACTAAAACACATTTTGAGTCTCTACGGAATGAAATAAATGATCATATCATGGATACAACCAATTCTGACCAGGCATCTGGTGGGGCATCCTGGGGGGATGTCAAGGAGCATATGCATAACATTAGCTGGGGAACAACTGTTTCACCTCGGGGAGGGAGAGGGTCGTAGAACCAACTGTGCTACTTCTGTTCTCCCTGTCCGAGGACTGCACGCCCCACTGCACAGCCACACAGGCTCTAGAACACAGGCCAATGCTACTCTGTGCATGGATGGTAGAAGATGGCCATGCACTCTGCCATCTGTGTTAGAAAGTCCAGTTTAGCCACAGACAGTGTAACGTTGCAATAAGAAGGGTAATACATTATTTCTATTTCTATGGGTAATACAACAGAGAGATGTGTAAAACAAACATGATGATAGTGTAAACTCAATTGTATCCTGGGGAACATTCAATGAGAATGGCAACTGCATTGACAGTGAAGCTTTTGGCCTTCATGTAACAGTGCAAACGATATAAACAATAGGTGTAATTAACTATGACCTTTGCGGACTCTTTTCTTTGCAGCGTTCATTTTGGAACAGTTTATTTGAAATTAGTAATACAAAAAAAGACAAATAGAAAACAAATGCCATGTACTCTCATTGGCCACCAAGCATCTCCGAATCAGCTCGTAGTTTTATTTTAGATTTCACAGACTTGAAGGTTAAATTCATTGTCATTAATTGTGAATTAATGTTTGCATTTTAAACCGATTTTCTTCTTATTTTCCTTTTCCCCTCTTTTCCAATCTGTTCTTAGCCTCATTTACTCTAATCCTGCCACACAGTTGGTGGGGAAGGACGAAGCGGGCACACGCCTGTAAGACAGAGACAAACGTTAATGGGAGGCATTACTGCCCTGGACACTTTATACACATCACCCAGTAACCCCCCTCTTCCCCTGCTTCCCTTATCCCCCCTCCCTTCCTCTGGTCTGTATTGAGGTAGTAACAGCCAGGGAACGATGAATGGCTAATGAACTCCCGATAGCACCCACCAAGGAGCATCTACAGTGCCTTTAAAGGTGAAAATGAGCTATATTCAAGCCTAATGTATATTTTGTATACTTTTACTCTGTCAGACATACAACAGCTTAATGTTATTATTTTTAGTTGACCCCTTTTTTCCCCAATTTCATGATATCCAATTGGTAGTTACAGTCTTGTCCCATCGCTGCAACTCCTGTACGGACTCACGAGAGGTGAAGGTCGAGAGCCGTGTGTCCTCCGAAACACAACACTGCCAGGCCGCACTGCTTCTTGACACACTGCTCGCTTAACCCGGAAGCCAGCCGTACCAATGTGTCGGAGGAAACACCGTACAACTGGCGACCGTGTCGGCGTGCATGTGCCCGGCCTTCCACAGGAGTCGCTAGAGAACGATTGGACAAGGACATCCCGGTTGGCCAAACCCTCCCCTAACCCGGAAGATGCTGGGCCAATTGTGCATCTCCTCATGGGTCTCCCGGTTGCTGCTGGCTGTGACACAGCCCAGGATCGAATCCGGATCTGTAGTGATGCCTTAAGCACTGCATTGCCTTAGACCGCTGCACCACTCGGGAGACACTAATGTTGTTGTTTTTGAGAGATTTACATATTCATTATTGCAAAAGAGTGAAACAAATTCAGGCTCACTTGTACAGAATTCCCTGATCAGTGACGTGGATGTGGGGTAGAGCATTCGTGGCAGGTGTGCCCTCTATCAAACTTTATGGTCACGTGAGGACGGAGGGCACTCGTGGCAGGTGAGCCCTCTATTTAACTCTATATATGGCCATGAAGGTATATATAGGTATTTATATGGCAGATTTGAGGGCGCTTCCTTTCAATCCGGATCCTTCACCCAGATAGAGTTGAGCAATCGAGCACGCCAAACAATTCTCATAACAAGAAACCTACACGCATTATTGAAATAGAAACCATACAAACATACTCTACAGACCCACTGGCTAGTCCATCCTAATTAAAGCCAACCAAGTCACTATTCAAGACTGGCTACAACTGTCAATGTTCATTCCATGCCATGTAGCATCTTCCTAATCTGAATATATAAAGACATTCATAATTGCATCTCTGCCTCCGTCCTGCTCTCTAACTGGAGTCTCACATTAAATGGGCATCATCATAACCCTCACCTAAACCTCAACCTCAATGAGTTTGTTTCCTGGAGACTAACCCAGGTCCCTGGAAGTCTGGCCCTCTGGCCTTAGGGAGATAGGGGACTACTGCCTGCCCACTGCCCCACATGAACATACCCAAAGTGGCAGATTGAAGACAGATGGGGGTATGAGGAGCACGGGTCTTCATTTACTGAGGAGGAGGAGGAAGATGAAGAGTGGCTGAGTTGGGTCAATCTTTTTAATCATCAAATGATAACACAAGACATCTGCTGCCAGGGCCTCAGTGCCAAGGGTCTGGCGACACGTCGAGGAGTGTGCCAGGCTCCTCTAATCGTACCAAGGACTTGCTTTATTCCTCGATATTCCTGTGTGTTCACAGTTCAATCCCAATACACCCCCCCCCCCCCTCCCGCCCCCCCGCCCGCGCCCCCGCTCCACATACTATTTAATAATCTTGTGTAAATACTGCTGTAGATACAGGTATTATCAAAAAATGTAATGACTGGTGCAATCTGTTGTGAAAATAAATCCCCCAACCTCACAGCTTGAGTTTGGTCAGTTTTGGATAAAAGAGAGGTATAAAATATTTTTATCATGACGCTAAGCATAAAGACACATGGCTTAGTCTTTGCATGCAACCTGATAAATGTGGAACAAAACCCAGATTTGTGTCATGGCCAGAGAATGGAGAATTAGATACTAATAACTCGGTAATCCATCAGAAAAATTGTACTTTTCTATTCTTCTTCCCTCGCAACATGGACCATATGTCTGGTACTGGGCCATATGTGATCTGTTCTACCAGACAGAAAAGGGGCAAAAGCAACAAACAAAAAAAGTATTAATCCTTCGACTTTTTATAGCACAGTTATTGTTTGAATCAAGGGCAGATTTTGTTTTCATTTTCTTTGTAATACTCTTAAGGTTCCTCCCTATCTCTTACACCCAGTCTTCACCCAGTTAAAGCTGACCTCTCGCCCCTTGAGCTGAGAGAGGATTTTCATTCCTTTAACCTTATGACCAACTGATGTTTTCAATAGTTTGTAGAAAGAGAAAGGGGGGGGGCACTAAGCTAACACATGGATTTGTTTTAAGATGATCATACCATGGATCATTTAGCTATTTTAGGACCCCTTTAGGTATCCATTTTTTATATTTGATAAAACATTGAATTTGGCCTTTACTACTATAGCCCATATAAATGCATCGAAGAACACATTCATAAATGGCAAAAAAGACAGTCAGAAAATAAATTGTGCGGACGCTACAGACGTTTCGTGAGAAGACCGATTTTCGCAATGTCTCATGGTCTGACAAACACTGTTGCGGCTCAGCGACCTTCCACCGCAGATGCGGAAGGTCAACATAGGCGGATGTGTTGGATTGAGACACAGCCCTGATATCTCTAGCTTAAACTGACAGATTTTGATGTTACTTAGATTGATGCGCGTAAACAGACTCTTAAGAATGAGTCTCTCCATAATTGACTTGATGATCTAATTACCACACATGATCTAATTACCACACTTTGAGAAGGTGGAGAGAGAGGGAAGAGTGAAAAAAGGAGAGATAGAGAGCTTTCACCCTAAGATGAACTGAGTCCAACAGACAGGTTTATAGCTGAGAGGAGAATGGCAGCATTTTGAGACTGGCTAACTGAAACAGACAGATTATTTTAATAGAAGTGGGGGTGAAGAATGGGGGGGGCTTCCCAACAATCTGTTGGCTTCCCAACAGCAGTGAATCAAGAAGACCAGAATAGTATATACCTTACGTTTTTAAGTTTGCAGGACTCCATTTCCCTCTCTCTCTCTCCATATCAATCTTGAACTAAAATTTAGCCCTGATAGGAGATTGGTGAATTAGTGACCCTTTGCCTCATCAAGCAACAAAGATGCTTACAGGTCAAGGGAGAGGGGCCATTCGGAGAAATGATCAGGCAGCCTATTGGGATCCATACAGACGGGCCTAATAAGGCGACTATCCGAAAAATAGGGGTTCTCTGCCATGTCCCGATACCTAGCCCCTTCTATGTGATAGAACGTTGGAGAGGCCACCTCGCTATATAAATACTGTTCTAAGGAACATGTAGGGCTACTGTATAGGAAAAAGGTAGGGGGGATTAATTTCATAAAGTTCATAGAAATGAATAACAAAATAAAACTATATGAGAAATGTCCTGAACAAGCAAAAGTTGAACGCGACAGTTCTTTCAGTGCCCTTTTAGAGCAGGGATGGGCAACTTTGATGGGGGTGAGAAACAAAAAATCTGATTTCATCATGAGTGGCCGCAGTTGCTCACAGGTCTGCGTACCCACTTTCCAAGGGGTGCAATTTGTTTTACATCTATTCCACCTACGAACCCCATCTAGCGGGCGTCGCTATTGTCCATTTCTAAGCTTGCCAACCGCTGAAAAACATCCAAAAGAAGAAACAACACAGAATTAGAATTGGAGACATGCCGTTTTGATTTTGAACATTCATTGTGTGGACTAAAGATCCATTGAACTGAGTACCCAACTCAAGGGTCCACTCAAAATGGCTGAACTCCATTCTTTGAGCATTTAACAGTAGCTGCCATGGAGTACCATGAGGAGATCCAATGAGGAGAATAACCGGCTACGGAGACGCTGCGGATCCCAGCAGAGATACAACTGTGTAGAATAGGCTCCCTCCAGTTCTTTCTCGCTGTCTCTGAGGAGGTTACTCTGAGCAGCAGCACTGTGGTAAGGACTGTCCACAAAGAAAGAAAACAGGACGAAAATGGAAAGAAGAAAGAAAATTAAGACCCAGAGATCATCTGTCAAGAGATGGGAACAAAAAGGCAGGATCAACACTGTTAGGAATGAAAAGCAAGACCTCTTTCTTGCTGTGGGTTTCAGATAAATTGATGTTATGGATTTACTTTTGTAAAACGTTTAATGTCAATACAGTTTTTATTATATTTTACAATGATGTAATTATCTTTTTTTTTCTTTTTTTTGAATTTTACCCCTTTTTCTCCCCAATTTCGTGGTATCCAATTGTTGTAGTAGCTACTATCTTGTCTCATCGCTACAACTTCCGCATGGACTCGGGAGAGACGAAGGTTGAAAGTCATGCGTCCTCCGATACACATACCCAACCAGCCGCACTGCTTCTTAACACAGCGCGCATCCAACCCGGAAGCCAGCAGCGCCAATGTGTTGGAGGATACACCGTGCACCTGGCAACCTTGGTTAGCGCGCACTGCGCCCCGCCCGCCACAGGAGTCGCTGGTGCGCGATGAGACAAGGGCATCCCTACCGACCAAGCCCTCCCTAACCCGGACGATGCTAGGCCAATTGTGTGTCGCCCCACGGACCTCCCGGTCGCGGCCGGTTACGACAGAGCCTGGGCGCAAACCCAGGGACTCTGATGGCACAGCTGGCGCTGCAGTACAGCGCCCTTAACCACTGCGCCACCCGGGAGGCCCATGATGTAATTATCAAACTGTACAGAATATTTTAGGAAACCATGGATTGAAGTCCAAGGAAATAATGGATCCAGCTGGACTGCAAATACAATTGTATGGCTCTATTCAATCAAGCTTTTATGATTTCAGTTTTTTGCAACACAGGACAACACCTTCGGATCCATACACTAAAGGAAGTAACAAATTCATATACACGGTAACTTCAAACATGATAGAATAATTTGAACTTTGGATTTATCCCAGAAACGTACTGGTTTTGAATTGTGTTTTCAATGTTAAGCCACTTTTCTGCACTTTTCTTGAAGTGCATATGAAAAGTATTATAGAATGCGGTTCAGTTTCAAAGGTAGCCTTCATGCCAATATCATTTTAGTTGTGCAAAAATGTGATCCTTGTCTGACGTTTACAGTTTTCAAACTTGACCTCATTCTAACAGCACAGTCAGTTTTGATATGTTTTTATTCTACAAGTGGCCATACATTTCTGTATTGTTTCCTAAAATGCCAATTATGTCTCAATTAGCATTTTGCATACCGAAATGTTATTCAGACACTTTTGTAGAAAGATGTTGGTTAATTGAAGAGATAGCAAATTAGCATATGTATGTGCTTTGTAACTTTTTTTGTCAGATTGGCACGTGTACCAATTCTGGTTTGTGCACCAACATGGCTCCACAAATGCATGGCTGGACGGTTGCTGCTTGGATTGAAAGAAATGGCTGAGACATGGTGTCAGTACGGTGGTAACCCTTAATCATTAGCCATTACTGCTAATGCCAGCCGACATGATTGTATTGTGTGTCATGTCTGGCTTGGCCTCACTTTAAGGGTGTGATTATGGACTATATAAGGAGGGGCCCCATTAGAAGACTGCACCCAGACTTCGAGACTACTAGGGGTCATTATAAACCATTGTCTAATTGACAAAACTTTAATCCCAGTCGAGGAGTTGTTTACATGAACAAATTAGGTTAATCTATCCTGGGCTATTTGCATAAATGTGCATTTTTTAAATAATTACTGGGCCACCGTCAGACTGCGTAGGGTTGATTTGCAGGTGGATGAAGCATGGCCAGACTATCGTATCCTGTGCCATAGGCTCATTTAAACAATGGACCAGCAAAACAATTAACAACACAACCAAGAAGGCCTGGTCTTCAGCATCATTTGTGCTAGTGACCTCAGGCATTATCACTGTCTGGGAGGAGAATTATAGGGCTGCAATTACTGCTATTGCTTACGATGCCCTTTGGATTCAATTATTTCAGTCATTTAAGGTCACATAGGGTAGCAAAGTAGAATTAATGTGATGAAAAACTATGTTAATTGTTTAATTTATTTAATTAAATTGTTTCGGTTTTATGTTAATGTCTGGAAATATAATTCTGTAAACGTAGTTGTACTGCTTTGTTGTTCTTTCTTCAAATCCATTGGTGCTTTCATGTTTTTAATGAACATTTTGGATTTACAGTGCCTTCGGAAAGTATTCAGACCCCTTGACTTTTTCCACATTTTGTAACATTACGGCCTTATTGTAAAATGGATTAAATAAAAAAAATCCTCAGCAATCTACACACAATTCCCAATAATGACAACGTGAAAACAGGTTTTTGGACATTTTTGCAAATGTATTAAAAATTAAATAAATAAATACCTTATTTACACAAGTATTGAGACCCTTTGCTATGTGACTCGAAATTGAGCTCAGATGTATCCTGTTTCCATTGATCATCCTTGAGATTTTTCTACAACTTGATTGGAGTCCACCTGTGAAAGATTATATTGATTCGACAGGATTTGGAAACGCACACACCTGTCTATATACAATGGCTTGCGGAAGTATTCACCCCCTTAGCATTTTTCTATTTTGTTGCCTTACAACCTGGAATTAAAATTGATTTTTTGGGGGGGGTTTGTATCATTTGATTTACACAACATGCCTACCACTTTGAAGATGCAAAATATTTTGGGGGGTGAAACAAACAAGAAATAAGACAAAAAACTTTGTAGAGCCACCTTTTGAAGTAAATACAGCGGCAAGTCTCTTGGGGTATGTCTCTATAAGCTTGGTACATCTACCCATTGGGATTTTTGCCCATTCTTCAAGGCAAAACTGCTCCAGCTCCTTCAAGTTGGATGGGTTCCGCTGGTGTACAGCCATCTTTAAGTCATACCCCAGATTCTCAATTGGATTGAGGTCTGGGCTTTGACTACACCATTCCAAGACATTTAAATGCTTCCCTTAAACCACTCAAGTGTTGCTTTAGCGATATAATTAGGCTCATTGTCCTGCTGGAAGGTGAACCTCTGTCCCAGTCTCAAATCTCTGGAAGACGGAACCAAGTTTCCCTCAAGAATTTCCCTGTATATAGCGCCATCCATCACTCCTTCAATTTTGACCAGTTTCCCAGTCCCTGCCGATGAAAAACATTTCCACAGCACGATGCTGCCACCACCTTGGGGATGGTGTTTTCGGGGTGATGAGAGGTGTTGGGTTTGCACCAAACATAGTGTTATCCTTGATGGCCTAAAAGCAAACGTTTTGTCTCATCTGACCAGAGTCCCATATGTTTTGGGAGTCTCCCACATGCCTTTTGGTGAACACCAAATGTGTTTGCTTATTTTTTTCTTTAAGCAATGGCTTTTTTTCTGGCCACTCTTCCATAAAGCCCAGCTCTGTGGAGTGTACTGCTTAAAGTGGTCCTATGAACAGATACTCCAATCTCTGCTGTGGAGCTTCGCAGCTCCTTCAGGGTTATCTTTGGTCAGTTTTTTTGCCTCTCTGATTAATGACCTCCTTGCCTGGTCAGTGAGTTTTGGTGGGCGGCCCTCTCTTGGCAGGTTTGTTGTGGTGTCATGTTCTTTCAATTTTTTTATAATGAATTTAATTGCGCTACGTGGGATGTTCAAAGTTTCAGATATTTTTTTATAACCCAACCCTGGTCTGTACTTCTCCACAACTTTGTCCCTGACCTGTTTGGAGAGCTCCTTGGTCTTCATGTGCCTCTTGCTTGGCGGTGCCCCTTGCTTAGTGGTGTTGCTGTCTCTGGGGCCTTTCAGAACAGGTGAAGTCGGAAGTTTACATACACCTTAGCCAAATACATTTAAACTCAGTTTTTCACAATTCCCGACATTTAATCCTAGTAAAATTTCCCTGTCTTAGGTCAGTTAGGATCACCACTTTATTTTAAGAATATGAAATGTCCAAATAATGGTAGAGAGAATGATTTATTTCAGCTTTTATTTCTTTCATCACATTCCCAGTGGGTCAGATGTTTACATACACTCAATTAGTATTTGGTAGCATTGCCTTTAAATTGTTGAACTTGGGTCAAACGTTTCGGGTAGGCTTCCACAAGCTTTCCACAATAAGTTGGGTGAATTTTGGCCCATTCCTCCTGACAGAGCTGGTGCAACTGAGTCAGGTTTGTAGGCCTCCTTGCTCGCACACGCTTTTTCAGTTCTGCCCACAAATGTTCTATAGGATTGAGCTCTGGGCTTTGTGATGGCCACTCCAATACATTGACTTTGTTGTCCTTAAGCCATTTTGCCACAACTTTGGAAGTTTGCTTGGGGTCATTGTCCATTTGGAAGACCCATTTGCAACCAAGCTTTAACTTCCTGACTGATGTCTTGAGATGTTTCTTCAAAATATCCCCATCATTTTCAGACCTCATGATGCCATCTATTTTGTGACATGCACCAGTCCCTCCTGCAGCAAAACACCCCCACAACATGATGCTGCCACCCCCATGCTTCACGGTCAGGATGGTGTTTTTCGGCTTGCAAGCCTCCCCCTTTTCCCTCCAAACGTAACGATGGTCATTATGGCCATACAGTTATATTTTTTGTTTCATCAGACCAGAGGAAATTTCTACAAAAAGTACGATCTTTGTACCCAGACATATGGGGAGGTTTTGGAGCAGTGGCTTCTTCCGTGCTGAGCGGCCTTTCAGGTTTTACTGTGGATATACTGTAATTGATTCTGTTGGAAAGGGGAGAAATTGTGCTTTACAATGGTATTGACATTACAGTTGATCTGGAAGTATTACATTTTTGGGGCGCTAAAATAAGTGCAATTGTACGGACCAAGGCGATGTACGAGTTTATGTGAGTTTACGTTAGCTAGCTACCTAGCTAGCTCCTTCTTTAGCTTGCAGTGTGACTAATGTAAGAAAAAATTGTTTAGAAAATTTAAATGGATTGTTCAGTAGAATTAATGTCATGTCTGTATTAGATATCATTTAATTGACAATACTAATGTTAAATGTTCTTGGCTAGACAAGCAATGCGTTGCTTGCAAGCTAGCTAACTTAGCTAGCTTTAGTGAGGGTTGGGTGTCTGAAAGAATTTATAGCTAGCTAGATTATTTATAACATATATTAGCTCTATTTTTGCCCACCTACAGTGGTCTGGAGCCTCAGCTGCCTATTGACAGACCCCAGGCAATGTAAGAAGTATTTTGTATAATTTAGCTAGCTTGTTCCCAATGAAATGTGTTCATGAACATTAACCCTTTATTTATTCTTCATCTTGTGTGAAATTGATTCACTGACTCTCTGTCCCAGCATTATCCACAGGGTAACTGTCAATGTGTGAGTTTGCAATGGACACTGGAGGTGAAGGAATCTGCACTTTAAGCATCAATTTTATGTTCATGAACATTAACCAGTAATTCTTCATCTTGTGTGGAATGTTTTCACTGACTCTGCATTATCCACAGTGTAGCTGTCAACTTGTGAGCCTGAAAATGGACACTGGAGGTGAAGGAATCTGCATTGTAACTATGAATTTGACATTCAAATACATACTTTTGAAATACAGATGTTAAGTGCACAAAGGTCATTTAAACATTATATTTTGTGTTTCAGATGTGACCTTACAGTGATTCCCATGTCGCATTTCAGTTATTATACACAAAAGTTATTTGAGCAAAAAATAAAGATTATTGAAAGCACTTTTAGTTGTCAGTCATGTGCTATTCATTCAAATTTGTCAAAGTGATTTATTGCTCTACTTTTAGTTTTATGCATATCATTTTAATGTAGCCTAGCTCCAAAATGTAAGGTAAAAAGACAACATTTCCATTCATTAAAATACATGGCAATGTATATTTATGAAATATTTATGAAATATATTTTGGAACATATTTTACTATTTTACACAAATCATTCAAATCCAGACAGAAAATATTTACACAACAAGCAATCTAATATCTCACAGTCAAAACTCTCCGTCGTTTAGTTCACCATTCTGCGATTCTCACTGCATGCGCTCAAAATGTATTTCCATACTATATATTTAAACATGCAGTTGCTGTCGGAAGTTTACATACACATTTGCCAAATACATTTAAACTCAGTTTTTCACAATTCCTTGTCACGGTCTTCCTCCTCTTCATCTGAAGAGGAGAGGCGAGAAGGATCAGAGGACCAAAATGCGGCGTGGTATGTGTTCATAGTGAATTTTAATAAAGAAAACACTGAACACTGCAACACTATACAAAAACAATAAACCAATGACGACCGTGAAGCTACAAATGAGACCTGTGCTGACACAAGCCACTAACATAGACAATCACCCACAAACAAACAGTGGAACCCAGGCTACCTAAGTATGATTCTCAATCAGAGACAACTAATGACACCTGTCTCTGATTGAGAACCATACTAGGCCGAAACATAGAAATCCCCAAATCATAGAAAATCAAACATAGACTGCCCACCCAACTCACGCCATGACCATACTAAATAATGACAAAACAAAGGAAATAAAGGTCAGAACGTGACATTCCTGACATTTAATCTTAGTAAAAAATGCCATGTCTTAGGTCAGTTAGGATCACCACTTTATATTAAGAATGTGAAAATGTCAGAATAATAGTAGAGAGAATGATTTATCTCAGCTTTTATTTCTTTCATCACATTCCCAGTGGGTCAGAAGTTTACATACACTCAATTAGTATTTGGTAGCATTGCCTTTAAATTGTTTAACTTGGGTCAAACGTTTTAGGTAGCCTTCCACAAGCTTCCCATAATAAGTTGGGTGAATTTTGTCCCATTCCTCCTGACCGAGCTGGTGTAACTGTGTCAGGTTTGTAGGCCTCCTTGCTCGCACACGCTTTTTCAGTTCTGCCCACACATTTTCTATGGGATTGAGGTCAGGGCTTTGTGATGGCCACTCCAATACCTTGACTTTGTTGTCCTTAAGCCATTTTGCCACAACTTTGGAAGTATGCTTTGGGTCATTGTCCATTTGGAAGACCCATTTGTGACCAAGCCTTAACTTCCTGACTGATGTCATTAGATGTTGCTTCAATATATCCACACCATATTCTTTCCTCATGATGGCATCTATTTTGTGACGTGCACCAGTCCCTCCTGCAGCAAAACACCCCCACAACATGATGCTGCCACCCTCGTGCTTCACGGTTGGGATGGTGTTCCTCGGCTTGCAAGACTCCCCCTTTTTCCTCCAAACATAACAATGGTCATTATGGCCAAACAGTTCTATTTTTGTTTCATCAGACCAGAGGACATTTCTACAAAAAGTACGATCTTTGTCCCCATGTCCAGTTGCAAACCGTAGTCTGGCTTTTTTATGGTTGTTTTGGAGCAGTGGCTTCTTCCTTGCTTAGTGGCCTTTCAGGTTATGTCGATATAGGACTCGTTTTACTGAGGCTATAGATACTTTTGTACCTGTTTCCTCCAGCATCTTCACAAGGTCCTTTGCTGTTGTTCTGGGATTGATTTACACTTTTCGCACCAAAGTACGTTCATCTCTAGGAGATAGAATGCGTCTCCTTCCTGAGCGGTATGACGGCTGCGTGGTCCAATGTTGTTTATAGATGAACAGATGAACGTGGTACCTTCAGGCATTTGGAAATTGCTCCCAATGATGAACCAGATTTGTAGAGGTCTACAATTTTTTTTCTGAGGTTTTGGCTGATTTCTTTAGATTTTCCCATGATGTCAAGCGAAGAGGCACTGAGTTTGAAGGTAGGCCTTGAAATACATCCTCAGGTACACCTCCAATTGACTCAAATGAGGTCAACTATCAGAAGCTTCTAAAGCCATGACCTAATTTTCTGGAATTTTCCAAGCTGTTTAAAGGCACAGTTAACTTAGTGTATGTAAACTTCTGACCCACTGGAATTGTGATGCAGTGAATTATAAGTGAAAATAATCTGTCTGTAAACAATTGTTGGAAAAATGACTTGTGTCATGCACAAAGTAGATGTCCTAACCGACTTGCCAAACTATAGTTTGTTAACAAGAAATGTGTGGAGTGGTTGAAAAATGAGTTTTCATGACTCCAATCTAAGTGTATGTAAACTTCCGACTTCAACTGTATATATAAACTGAACAGTACTGGAACCAAAATCAAACCTTGTGGAACGTCACATGTGATATGTATTTCTCTGAGTTATGTTCACCAAGGGTGACAAAACACTCTTGACCAGTTAAATAGGTATAAAATAATGTGTCTGTTTGAAAACTAATTTCTTAAGAATTTTGCTTAAGAAGGAAAGGTTGGAAATTGGTGGAAAATTGCTAAGAGCTGAAGAATCTAGATTTATTTTCGACAGAGGGGGTTTCCCCATAGCAGTTTTTAGTGCAGTGGGGAAAATGTCTGTGAACAAGGAGTGATTAACAATAGCTTGCACTTCTTCAGATATGCAATTAAAACTGTTTTGAAGAAGGCAGTGGGGATAGGATCGAGAAAGCAGTTTGAAGGCTTAAGTTGTGATATCACTTTCCTGAGCATGCCTGTGTCAACCAGGTAAAATAAACCTGTAGTGCCGTTGCGTGGTAGGCTAGGGCACATATCATCAAACTTCTCATCAGATCTTAATTGACTGATAGCCAGACTAATCTTATCTCTGAAATATGCCTCAAACTCATCACATTTACATGTGGAGGAATGTTCACATAGGTTTGAGGGGGTAGGATTTATCAAACCATCAATGGTCGAGAAGAGCACTCTCAAATTATTCTGATTTATAGTGATCAAGTTAGAAAAATGTGCTTGTCTGGCCTTTCTAATTACCTTGTTATATATGACAAGTTCTTCTCTCAGAATATCATAATGGACCTGCAGCTTTGACTTTCTCCACTTTACCTTTGTGCAATTCTGTGGATGTGGCCTTTTTCAACCTTACTGGAGCTATGGTTGCCCTTAATTGTGCTTTTAAAGTGATCAACTAATTCATCACAAGAGGAAGTCAGAATAGGTGGTGGAGTATTGTTCATACACTCAATAAACTCAATAAAATATGTAGCAACTTCAGAGGTAACATAGCGTTTCTTAATGATGTGTGTAGATGGGTGAGACATTTTTTTGTTGAATCCTTTTTGAATTCAGGCTGTAACACAACAACATGTGGAATAAGTCAAGGGGTCTGAATACTTTCTTCGGAAAGTATTCAGACCCCTTAACTTTTTAATGGGTCTGATTCTACAAGCTTGGCACACCTGTATTTGAGGAGTTTCTCCCATTATTCTCTGTAGATCCTCTGAAGCTCTGTCAATTTGGATGGGGTGTGTCGCTGCACAGCTATTTTCAGGTCTCTCCAGAGATGTTTGATCAAGTTCAAGTCCAGGCTCTGGCTGGGCCACTCAATGACATTCAGAGACTTGTCCCGAAGCCACTCTTGCATTGTCTTTGCTGTGTGCTTAGGGTCATTGTCCTGTTGGAAGATTCCTTCACCCTAGTCTGAGGTCCTGAGCGCTCTGGAGCAGGTTTTCATCAAGGATATCTTTATCCTGACTTGTCTCCCAGTCCCTGAAAAACATCTCCACAGCATGATGCTGCCATCACCATGCTTCACCGTTCAGGCCAAATAGTAACATGTTGGTTTCATCAGACAAGATAATCTTATTTCTCATGTTCTGAGAGTCCTTTAGGTGCCTTTTTGGCAAACTCCAAGCGGGCTGTCATTTGACTTTTACTGAGGAGTGGCTTCCGTCTGGCCATTCCACCATAAAGGCCTGATTGATGGAGTGCTGCAGAGATGGTTGTCCTTCTGGAAGTTTCTCCCAATTCCACACACAGAGAAACTCTGGAGCTCTGTCAGAGTGACCATCAAGTTCTTGTTCACCTCCCTGACCAAGGCCCTTCTCCCTGATTGCTCCCCGGGCAGCCAGCTCTAGGAAGAGTCTTGGTGGTCCCAAACTTCTTCCATTTAAGAATGATGGCGGCCATTGTGTTCTTCGGGAACTTCAATGCTGCATACATTCTTTGGTACCCTTCCCCAGATCTGTGCCTCAACACAATCCTGTCTCGGAGCTCTACTGACAATTCCTTTGTCCTCATGGCTTGGTTTTTGCTCTGACATGCACTGTCAACTGTAGGACCTTATATAGACAGGTTTGAGCCTTTCCAAATCATGTCCAATGAACTGAATTTACCACAGGTGGACTACAATCAAGTTGTAGAAACATCTCAAGGATGATCAATGGAAACAGGATGCACCTAAGCGCAATTTTGAGTCTCATAGCAAGGGTCTAAGTATTTATGTAATTAATTAATTAAAACATCTCTAAAATCCTGTTTTCACTTTGTCATTATGGGGTATTGTGTGTTGATTAATGAGGGAAAAAAAACAATGTAATCAATTTTAGAATACGTCTGTAACGTAACAAAAAAAATGTCAAACGTGAAGGGGTCTGCCTACTTTCCGAATACACTATGTATAAGTATATGAAAACGGCAAATGTTGTAATATGTCCATGTATTTTGGTACATATAAGACTTAAACATATATTTATGTATCAGTAATTTACTTATACATAAATACATTTACATTTACATACATGTTGTTAAAATACATGTAAATATAGAAATTTTCTGTATGGGGATATATCTACATATTCAGTTCATAAATAACATTAACATTTGTGATCAATGGTACAGTAAAATACCCTGATACAATCTGCCAAATCATAAATTAATTGATCAAATCATGGAAATAACCTTTATTTTGAGAGTGCAAGCTATGGTAATTGCATTTACATTCACGGACAATTCTCAGTGGAGTTTCCCGAAAGACAGATGGTTGGTCATATAAAATGTCTCCAAGCTAAATAAACAGATTGGGACAAAAATCCTGATCTCCACATTCATTTTAAACGGAATACCACAGATCATGTGTGCCATTAAAATTAAATATTTTCATAGCTTAGATGTCAACCTTATATTGAATCAGTGATATATATCTCTGGTCCATAAAATGAGTGAGAAAGCTATTCCCGGAAGGGATTACGCTGGAACCTCACACTTCAAGTGACAGAAAGACTACAAGAATTTTAATTTAATTTTAACATTAATTCTGTGCAGTGGTTGAAGGTGGCAATATGGGCACGATCTACAGTATAAAACTCAGTTTTACAATTGAGTGTGTGATATATCTTTTGATGTGCCAAAACACGTAACCCTCAGATTGCATGACACATTCCACTGCTGCTCCACATACCATTCATGATTCCTCCCCCCCCCCCCCCTTCTCCTTATACAATACATGGCATGTAAAAATAAGCCAGGTTAGGCTAACTTAATTTTCCTTAAGTGAAAGTCTCTCAGTGAATTCTAAATCTCTCCTCCCCACCTGCTCCCCCAACAAGGGATTAGCCATAGTTGTGATTCTTCCCTTTTTTCATTTAATAAACAATGTCTGCAGATTAGCCTGACGATTCAGAACACATCAAATAAAGAAAATTGCATTAAATTATCACATTAATATTATTATAGTTCCCCTGCCTGCACTCCTTTAAATCATTATATAATGAATCAAAGTGGTATTACCCACTTATCCCTTTTATTTCCCATTTATAAAGGACCTGAGCTAGTAAATATTGGATTGGAACTGCATAATGCAATCAGCTATAAGTGAAATACTGGAGTGGAGACAGGACTATATTAGCAATAGCCTCCACAAAGGGCAACCAAGGTCCTGTGCCTACATGGGTTGAAAAATAGTGGAGGTGTTTGGGTACTTTTGTATAACGTTTTAAGATTTTCTGACATAGGTGATGCTTAAGAGTGCTGAAAGTAACCTGAAGTTTTCACCTGGACCTTTGGCTCAGTTGGCAAAGGATGGACATATGAAATTGGGGGACACTAGTGTCAGCCCGTCGTTAATGATTATGCAGTCAGTTTCCATGTATGATGGCAAATTTGGTAAATGACTAGAATGTAAATGTAAGCTCCTTTGGACATGTTCTGTATTTTCTCTGGTTTTACAGTTTGGATTGTAGTATCAACACCTCACCAAATCCCACATTATTTATATTGGAGAATACAATCCAAAATCAAAAGGGGGGTGTATATGTGAGAAAGAGGAGAGGATTCAGTCAACAACCATGTGACTTGTAGTTACTTGCTATATATCTAGGCCACATGATAAGGAGGATTATTAGGAAATAATTCAGGGATTTATAGGGATATAATTCAGTGTAAATACAGTATATTAGAATAGTAAGTAATAGAAGATTCCACTTTCATCTTTTAAATCAGGGTTCTCAAAGGATTAGGAGATGGGCAGCATGGACATCTGGCCTGAGCTACCTTTAATTTTTCTAAGTAAATATGTGTATTTTATGTATTTCTTCGAGCAAAGCATTGGCTGTTTATAAATTCCTAAGGTCATATACCATCATTCTGACTATCGAAGATGTATTGTTATCTTTCATCCTCTTCAGTAATTGGGATAATAATATTCAAAAGAGCTGTTTAATTCAAAAATCTAAAACCCAAGACTGAAAGTCTGTAATCCAGCCTTTCTTGAAGCATACTGTACCAAACTCTGCAAAAAGAAATAGACTACTGATTAATCTCATTGGATTATTTACGTTGCCTTCAACATGATTGACCAGTAGAAAAGAAATTAAAATGTGTGTTCAATGGGATTTTCTAGGAAAATCCTGTTATGTTAGTTGAAAAACCACTTTGATAATAAGGAATGACTAATTCTCCAAAAGTCGATTAAATGTCATCTCATCCGATGTCGCCCTGTCCTCATGAAATACAGCAGGTCATGGCTTTTGCTGAGGTTATGTATATTTAGATTTACCAATAAGAGCTGGATTAGACACATTTTTTCTGTAAGGGGTTTTCTTATTATTCAGGGTATAGGCTACTGCTCACCCGTGTGTCAATCTAAGTAACAAAAAATATCCCCGTCAAAATCTGTCAGTTTAAACTAGAGAAATCTGATTAGTATGGGGTGCGTCTCAATCCTCCAAATCCGCCTATGTCGGCTTTCCGCGTCAGCGGAGGAAGGTGGCCGAGCTACAGCGGTGTTTGTCAGACCATGAGACATCTCCAAAATTGGTCTTCTCACGAAAACATCTGACTGTCCGAACGGTTTGGCCTAAAAACTAACAACAGTGTTCTCCGTTATGCTCTACAACCCACACGGAACTCATCTGAAGGTAACCCATACAAATGAATGGAAGCACGGAGGTAAATTTGTGCCAACAAAACTATGGGGTTAAATATGTAAAAAAAAAAAAAATCCTAAACGTTCTTATAGGTCCTAAATATAGGACAAACACTTCAAATCCTTGTTCCTTATGATGAATAATTGAATACTAATATCTGACTGTCTTGAAGGGCATTCAGGTGCGTACATTATTTCCCTTCATAAACTGGGTAGTTCGAGCCCTGAATACTGATTGGCTGACAGTCATGGTATATCAGACCATATACCACGGATATGACAAAACATTTATTTTTACCTCTCTATTTATGTGGTAACCTGTTTATAATAGCAATAAGGCCAAAGCCTAAGGGCTGTTTTTAGGCGTAACACAACAAAAAATTCAAAGGCTTTCATTCTCACATGTTCTATTTTTGAGCTGCTTTTGAATGCAAAAGTCGACTTGAAAACATTATTAGCATTACTGAATTCGATGTTCATAATAGCAAGCTAGGACTAATGGTTTGGTTAGCTAAACTAGCAAGTCTGTTTGTTTGGTTACCAAGGCAACTAATGTAGCTATCTAGTAAAATTGCCAGATTGAACACATTTCTACATGCAAATGAACACATTTCTAGTGGCAAATTATAGCCATGGTATATAAGGGTTATAATCAACAAGGGGGTCTATGTGTTCTCTGGAAAATAATGCAACTCTGTGGAAAGTAAGTTCCACTCCTTTAGCGTAACTGTGTGCATAGAAAACAAGCCATTAGGGAAACAGAAATGGTCAAATATATGTTATTGAGTCATCCTAGTTTTAACAGTAATCCCACAAAGCTGTGTCAACCTGCTGTCTTTATTTACTGTGACTCAAGAGTCTGATAGAAGAGACTATGATGCTAGTTATGAAAAGAGGGACATTTTGAAAAGTCCTAACCCATTTCTATCCACAATGAAGGGAAGCATAGTCCGTGCATTAAGATATTTGGACAATATTTATCTCAATCATCCTCTGTGTTGAGTTGATTTGTCGATTTCTATATTTGGAATTTGAAAGGAAAAAGTGCTTTATGACATTATTAGAATTCAACCCTCTACAGACTCACCTAAGTGAACCCTCCTTAAAATATAGGAATATACACATGGTTTGCACTCTACTACTACCACTACTTTTACTACTATCTATCTATTCCAGTACTACTACTACTACTACTACTACTACTACTACTACTACTATTAGTAGTTTACTGTTTAGAACATTGAGAAAACACTACCAATATTATGTAGTTATATTCTTACTGCACCTCGTGTTCACAATAGCTTATAAGCAATTTAATAGTAGTACTAGTAGTGGTTACCACTTACCGTGTGGTTAAAAGTGACTAGATAGAACTAAGGGGGCAAAGACATTCCTTGAGAATCCATGATCATAGGCATGATGGGAGCAGAAGCAGGTCAGAGGGGCTCTTTCCTCCCCACGCAGACATTTCTGCCTCGCTTAACAACTTAGTTGGATTAGTCATCATTCCATTGAAAGTGCCCCTTAATGATCTGAAGTAATTGTTCTAAATGTCATTTGTATGTAAATCTCTGTGCCGATTAGGATCCACTCAACGTGCTTTTGTTATTATTATCATTATTATTAAAATGTTTGCTCATGGAGGAGAAAGATTACAGAACCATCAAGCATGTTGTCTGACCCATTAACTGATAAAAAGCTGTTAGGGGCTTAAATATTAAATTACATATATGGACCACAGAGTGATGAAACTGTACTATTTCTCTACCTCATGAAGAGTGTAAAGGCTTTAGACTGCAGAAAGCTCAGAAAAACGTCCTGAGAGAGAGAGAGAGAGAGAGAGAGAGAGAGAGAGAGAGAGAGCGAGAGAGAGAGAGAATAAATAAAATAAAAAAATAAAACCTGGTCCTTTTTTTAAATATATTTTTGTTACAGTTCTTTTCTCATAATTTTTTTTAGTGTCGATTGGCATAAATCCTGACTCCATGCAGCACACTGAATTGTAGATTTGTTATTTTATGCTCCAATTATATATCCTTTGAATAGTTATGACATGGCGTCCTCTACATCTGCAGAGACTTTGAATTCTGGGACTCTAATTGAATATCTACAAAACCATCACCAACCTCTCTTCAAATTCCCATAGCCCCTCAATGCCAGTCATTTATTTACACTGAACAAAAATATAAATGCTACATGTAAAGTGTTGGTCCTATGTTTCATGAGCTTAAATAAAAGATCCCAGAAATGTTCCATACTCACAAAAACCTTTTCTCTCAAATGTTGTGCACAAATTTGTTTACATCCCTGTTAGTGAGCATTTGAGCCTTAGTCAAGATAATACATCCACCTGACAGGTGTGGCATATCAAGAAGCTGATTTAAAAGCATGATCATTTCACAGGTGCACCTTGTGCTGGGTACAATAAAAGGCCACTCTAAAATATGCAGTTTTGTCACACAACACAACCGCAGACCACGTCTTCACCTGTGGGTTCTTCTGAGACCAGCCACCCGGACAGCTGATGAAACCGAGGAATATTTCTGTCTGTAATAAAGCCGTTTTGTGGTCAAAAAACGAATTCTGATTGGGAGGGCCTGGCTCCCAAGTGGGTGGGCCTATGCCCTCCCAGGCCCACCCATGGCAGTGCCTCTGCCCAGTCATGTGAAATCCATAGATTAGGGCCTAATGAATTTATCTCAATTGACTGATTTACTTTTATAAACTGTAACTCAGTGTAGCCGATGTGAAATGGCTAGCTAGTTAGCGGTGGTGCGCGCTAGTGGCGTCACTTGCTCTGAGACCTTGAAGTAGTGGTTCCCTCTGCAAGGGCCGCGGCTTTTGTGGAGCGTTGGGTAACGATGCTTCGAGGGTGACTGTTGATGTGTGCAGAGCGTCCCTGGTTCGCACCCAGGTCGGGGCGAGGAGACGGACGCAAAGTCTATACTGTTACATTGATGCTGTTGACCCGGATCACTGGTTGCTGCGGAAAGAGGAGGAGGTAAAAAGGGGGGTGAGTGTAGCGGATGTGAAATGGCTAGCTAGTTAGTGGTGGTGCGCGCTAGTGACGTCACTTGCTCTGAGACCTTGAAGTAGTGGTCCCCGCAGCTTTTGTGGAGCGATGGGTAACTATGCTTCGAGGGTGACTGTTGACGTGTGCAGAGCGTCCCTGGTTCACGCCCAGGTCGGGGCGAGGGGACGGTCGTAAAGTCTATACTGTTACATCAGCAATATCTTCAAAATTGTTGCATGTTGCATTAAAAATGTGGTTTCACAAATTGAAGTTGATGCAGTGATGCAGATGCAGATGCACTGTGCAGTCATAGGATATATTTGTCTGATTAATCGATTCTAACAATGGATAAGAGTTGTTTTTGTTTTCTCACAGACAAATTATTTACTTTCCATAATAAATTTGCCTACTTGTGTGGCTTCAGGTAGGTAGGTAGTTTAACAAAATCTGGACTAAATAATTGTCAGAATTATGGTCACAGGGTTTTTGGGTAGTGCCAACCTTCAGTACTGGAAATAATCTTGCCACTTTTAATTTGCCAGATAATGTACAAACCACTTTTGAGCCTATATAGAAGCTATTTGGTATTTTGCCGGGTTAATCTGCTAGTCGGAACAAGGAAACTCGAAAATGTCGGACTTGTTAAATGGATGCAGTTATACACGTACCGCGTTCAACCAGTCAGCAAGTCGGACATTTTTTCGTTTTCTAATTCCGACTAGTTTATGAACGCGGCATTTTCTTCACACGTCATCACTAAAACACACACTGATGTAATCAAACAGAGACTTGGATTGGATAGAGGTCCGCGCACCAAGCTAATTAATTATTTGACATGAGTTTTCAAACTATCGTCCCAGATAGGAACACCGAAAATGCGAATGGAATCAGAATAAGTAGCTAGCTAGCTATTTATGCTACACGCATAGGATTTGCTCTCGTAAGTTGTCTTCAATATAAGCAAGCCAGGAACAAAGCCAGTTAGCTATTTGCTACACTAGCTAACGTTAGTAAATGTTGTTTGTCTCTTACTGTACTACAATACAGTGACATCTAGCCTGCCAGTATTTACACTATCCTACTTAAGATTTCATGCTAGCAATTCAAAAGGGAGAACATTACAGTACCTAGTAGTGTACGTTAGTTAGTCACTAAAGCAATTAGCTAGCTTATTTAGCTAGTACTAAAACGGTGTTTTATAGCTAGTGGCGATGGTGTTGAAAAGCTTGAAATTATGTATACAAGTAGCTAGCTAAACTTTGGTGGCCCCCGTGATGTCACCTTTCTAACAGCCCTCTATCAGATCGCTAACTGCTGTATGTGTTTCATTTTTAGGACGAACGGCCTTCAGTTCTGTATGGAACTGCAGAATGTGCCTTACACACACCAGTCACCATGAGATTACCAAAGTTGGCCAGTGTTTTTGTCTTCTTGGGCTGCCTGGCAGCTTACCTGATGTTTGTTAAGCGCCACTATGATGGTGTAAGGCCAGCCATCTCCAAAATACCACCTCACTTCCCACACAGATTGGGCTTGTTGGGCAGTCCCAACAGACCAACATCCTCAGAAGTGGTCAGCGGACGTTTCCAGTATGGCGTTATGTTTGATGCTGGGAGCACAGGGACAAGGATCCATGTCTTCAAGTTTCAACTGGAGGACAACGGTACAGTACACGTGTGCATTGTTGAAAACAAATATATTACACTGGGAGAGGTAGAAATGTTACCTCCATACTTCTGAACCCAAAATTAAAACGCTGTCTCTCTTCCATCCATTAATGGACTTGTTTTGGTGAATAGTATTATGAATAGCATCTGCATATGTAGTTGACCAAAATGGATCAATTAAATGTAGCTCTGCATTGTTTTTAGAATTTGTAATCTATGTGTGGCAGCAAAAGTATTAATTACAGATTTGAATCCATGTGAGACATGTAAGGCTTTCAGGCTTAATTTGTATTATGTGCCTCATATTAGGCTTACGCTACCCCATACCAGGAATCCCCCCAAAAAGTTACTGTAAAGCATCGCCAAATGGCTTAGTTACCGCATTATTTGAACATTAAGCTAAATAATTTAAGTGCTCTTTTGGCTTTATTATTAAACCAATGATTGTTATATTCTGATGGCTACCAAGCACCTACTATTTATGTTGAAATAGCCCTCATTGTTTTTCCACAAACACGCAACATGTCAAGTAGAGGTTCACAGAAGCAATGTAGAAATTCTGAGAAGATAGAACATGTCAATTTTTATGGCAGTGTTATATAGGCTACTTTATAATATCACACCGCTTGCCATGGGTTTCTGCTTTGGTGGTAACTATTAGCATTACTCAAGTCTACATTAGCACCCTACAATTCTTTCAATTGTGAATTAAATGTCAACTGTATTTCACTGCAATGGGCTTCATGCTATTTGTTCTGTCTTTTTCTACAGAGGCTCCTAAATTGGCACATGAAACATTCAGAGCAATAAAACCAGGTCTATCTGCATATGCCGATGACCCAGAAAAGGTTACCAACTTCATATATCTATTTGAAAAGAACAGTCAAGATACTCCTAAATGTAGACCATCTCTTGTTATTGCACTGACATTATCTTTAGAAATCTAATCTCTTGGTTCCACTGTGGTTTGTTTCTTAGTGTAAAGAAGGGATCCTGGAGCTGTTGGCTGTGGCCCAAGGCAGCATTCCCTCCTCCGTATGGAGCAGCACTCCTCTGGTCCTCAAGGCCACTGCAGGCCTCCGTCTTTTGCCTGGGGAGAAGGCCACACACCTACTGGACAGGGTGAGCCTTTCACCACTGGCCAATGTCTGTGGACTCACTGCGTCGATATATTGCCATACCACAAACACTGCACAGTTCCCACTCTTTCACCTTGTGGAGTTAGCATTTCCGTTATCTGTTTTGTTACATTTCACCCCGATTTCAGATTTTACATTGGAAAAAGACGAGTTGTGCTGGTAGGTTGGCAGCGGTCAAATAATGAGTTGCCCACTTACAAATGAGCTAGGCTATGTAATTGCATAACTTGTCTAAATTTACCCCATGCTGTTGGTGGTCCTCCTGGTACAGTAATACCATCAGCTGAAAGCAATTAATGACATGAATGAATTGCATAAGTGACCTCTTTGTTTGATCACCTGTCAGTGTTCCAGGTCCTCCACGCCTTTCACAGATCCTCCTCTGCACCTCTTTCTTTTTTCTCTCTCTCTCCATTTAATAGCCTATGACAGCTTCACCTAAGGACTACACACCCTAAACCTGTTTAGTTTGTAGTTGAACTATTACGTGGCCAAGTGTTAACACACCCAACTCCTTTTTACAACAATGAGGGGTGTGAATTGAATGCACGTCATCCTTGTCCTAAAGATGCATAAATGTGCTATCTATACAGCTCGTGAATAGTAGTATTTATATATTGCAAAGTTGATTTCATGTAGATAATACCTTATAGAAAGAATTGTGTCATGTACATGAAGAATGTACAGTTGATGTTGGAAGTTTACATACACCTTAGCGAAATACATTTAAACTCAGTTTTTTACCATTTCTGACATTTAATCCTAGTAAAAATTACCAGTCTTAGGTCAGTTATTAAGACCACTTAATTTTAAGAATGTGAAATGTCAGAATAATAGTTGAGTGATTTATTTCAGCTTTTATTTCTTTCATCACTCAATTTGTATTTGGTAACATTGCCTTTAAATTGTTTAACTTGGGTCAAACGTTTTGGGTAGCCTTCCACAAGCTTCCCACAATAAGTTGGGTGAATTTTGGCCCATTCCTCCTGACAGAGCTGGTGTAACCGTGTCAGGTTTGTAGGCCTCCATGCTCGCACAAGCTTTTTCAGTTCTGCCTACACATTTTCTACAGGATTGAGGTCAGGGCTTTGTAATGGCCACTCCAATACCTTGACTTTGTTGTCCTTAAGCCAATTTGCCACAACTTTGGAAGAATGCTTGGGGTCATTGTCCATTTGGAAGACCCATTTGCCACCAAGCTTTAAATTCCTGACTTATGTCTTGAGATGCTGCTTCAGTATATCCAGATAAATTTTCCTTCCTCATGAAGCCATCTATTTTGTGAAGTGCACCAGTCCCTCCTACAGCAAAGCACCCCCACAACATGATGCTGCCACCCCGTGCTTCACGGTTGGGATGGTGTTCTTCGGCTGCAAATCTCCCCTTTTTCCTCCAAACATAACGATGGTCATTATGGCCAAACAGTTCTATTTTTGTTTCATCAGACCAGAGGACATTTCTCCAAAAAGTACGATCTTTGTCCCCATGTGCAGTTGCAAACCGTAGTCTGGCTTTTTTATGCCGGTTTTGGAGCAGTGGCTTCTTCCTTGCTGAGCGGCCTTTCAGGTTATGTGGATATAAGACTCGTTTTACTGTAGATATAGATACTTTTGTACCTGTTTCCTCCAGCATCTTCACAAGGTCCTTTGTTGTTGTTCTGGGATTGATTTGCACTTTTCGCACCAAAATACGTTAATCTCTAGGAGACAGAACGTGTCTCCTTCCTGGGTGATATGACGGCTGCGTGGTCCCATGGTGTTTATACTTGTGTACTATTGTTCGTACAGATGAACGTGGTACTTTCAGGCGTTTGTAAATTGCTCCCAATGATGAACCAGACTTGTGGAGGTCTACACTTTTTCTGAGGTCTTGGCTGATTTCCCATGATGTCAAGCAAAGAGGCATTGAGTTTGAAGGTAGGCCTTGAACTACATCCACAGATACACCTCCAATTGACTCAAATGAGGTCAACTAGCCTATCAGAAGCTTCTAAAGCCATGACATCAATTTCTGGACTTTTCCAAGCTGTTTAAAGGCACAGTCAACTTAGTGGATGTAAACTTCCTACCCACTGGAATTATAAGTGAAATAATCTGTCTAAACAATTGTTGGAAAAATGACTTGTACAAAGTAGATGTCCTAACCGACTTGCCAAAATCATAGTTTGTTAACAAGAGACTTGTGGAGTGGTTGAAAAACGAGTTTGAATGTCTCCAACCAAAGTGGATGTAAACTTCCAACTTCAACTGTATGTGGAAAACAGCTTCCAAACATGGTTGAGGAAGAACTGACCTTAAGCTTTCTATCTAGGTGAGGGAGGTGTTTGGGGAGTCTCCATTCCTGTCCAGAGGGGACAGTGTGTCCATAATGGATGGCACTGATGAAGGTATGTCTGGCCCTCACCCACTTGTAGTTATACAAAACATGTCATTCCCTTGCAGGTGTTTCTAGTGTCATGTACTGTGGGACTCACATTTTTGTATACAATAAAACCTTTATTTTTATTTTTTTTTGTTATAGATGCAAGATTCCCCCTTAATCCAATTAGAATTCAATGTTTTTACACTGCACCCGGTCTTAGTGAAGCAATATTTCCATGGCCTTGCCAATTTAAGGACATTTCCTTTTTTTAAATCCTGTGTACATCCTGTAACAACAGTGACTTTTTGATGTAGAACATTTTTTTCTCATTTGATAGTTCTTCTAATTCATAACCATTTCTAGATGTTCTTTCGTCTTGCATGATGAATTGGAGGTAACATAAGTTATCACAGGACTGGATATTTGGGATCACTGATTAGGATGTTTCTGCACAGTGTTGCATTGACTCTGAGAGAGAGGTCACTCAGTTTGACCCTGCCCTGAATTACCCAATGCATACAGAGGCACTTAGCGGATTATGGGAAAAAAGCTAGTTAAATGTGTCAATCTCCGCTTTAACCTCCATGACTAATTACAGCAAAACTTTTGACAGGAGTGCAGAATTAATACAATTTGTAAATAATGGAGTTGGGACTGGACTGGAGCCCTCTGTGTCCAGTGGAGTGGCCTAGATGGTAGAGGCCCACTCTGGTCCATTACTGGCTTGTTTGAGCAACATCAAGCTGTTTGGTGACAGGCTATGTTTCTGTGGCTACTAGGTTCTGGTCCTTTTGCCTGGTATTGACCATTCAATTCTCTGCAATTACTGTGGGCATTAACGCTTTAATAGGATTGTTATATTGAAATAAGATATACATTGGTGTTTTGTGTTGAAAGCCATGTTTGATATAGGCACAAAAGCAGTACATAAAATATTTTAAATCCAATCCTTTTAAAGTAGTTTATACAAGCAATTATGGGCATGTAGGATAATGTTCCGTTTAATCTCTGCAAACCGAGTATCCTCCATTTGATTTCTGAGGCTGAAAATGTTGTCTTCTTCCCCAAGTCTATCAGCTTGTTACAGTGGAGGTGACCTGACCCTTGGAAAATACCTTTTATGATTACTGAATTCACTTTGAAGTTCACGTTTTTGTGCCTAATGGACAAATTCCTCTGGCGTCATTGCTGAGCTGTAATGCTAAACTCCAGCTCGATCCATAACCGGATTTCACTGCCTTATTATCAGTTTGATTTTTGCCGCTCTTTCCCCAGACGCTAATCCTAGTGGAGATTACACATGCTTCTCTGAATCGAACAGACTTATACAAAAATATAAGTGGTATTTGAGGGAGGACGGAGGGATAAAGTGGGCAAAGTGTATGGTATCTAAGCGACAGTGTTTTGGTCATAATGACTACTAGCGCAGCACTCTTTTTAAAGTTGTTTGTTTGTAAATGTCAGTTGCTTCTTGACATCTTACTGTAAGAGTTTTATCCTAAAGCTCCTATGATATAGTTCTGAGTCCATAAACTAGGAAAGGGTTGTTAAAGGCACTAATGCACACAATGGAGTCCTACTCACTGAGTGCAAACATAATGTATATAGCATAATCTCCTCATTTGACCTAAATAGTTGACCCCTAAGCACTGTTGCATGACTAACTGTTAAAGGTTAGACATTTTCTATTTTTTGTTTTTTTGTTTAAAGGATTTCAGTACAAACTATGTAAGAGGGATGAGGTAATCACCATCTATTTTTTTTCTTTTTTTTCCCCTCACAGGGATCTCTGCTTGGATCACTGTCAACTTCCTCATAGGTGAGATGCTTTCAAACTTTGTTTACTGTCAGTTGCTAATGGCATAGACAGCATTGGTAAGGATCGATATAGAGTAAACTCTTAGATTAAAGGTGTACTAGATGTAAGATAAAATATATTCCAGTGGGAATGTGACCATCTACTAGGGGTGTGCATCTTTCCCTTTCAAGACGATTTGATACGTATCTAGATGCATGGGATACGATACTGGAGCCATATGTTTTAGTTTGGAACGATTCAGTGAACTAAAGGCCAAGACGTCCTGTACTGACCCCACCACCCTCAGGGGCCCTGGCCCCAAGCTCAATGTTCAGAACAGGCTTTACTCTGGTACATAAACAGAACACCAGCTAAATAGATTAATCTGGACAAGAAATGTTGATTACCTGTTATTGGATTAGCCTAGCGCTGCATCCCCAGTTCCTCCTTGGTGACCACACTGGCACCCCCCCCTGCTCTTTCTCCCCTTCTCTCTCTCCTCCTCTCGCTCTCTCTGCAGGGGGTCTCCACGGCTCTGACACACCCACTGTGGGGATGCTGGATCTGGGAGGGGGGTCCACCCAGATCACCTTCTCCCCCCAGGATGAGGTACAATAAGGCGACTACTGTGTTTGATAGGGAATGTGCATGCCCGTACACGCACGCACACACACATACACACACACACAGTAGATAATGAAGCCAGATCTCTTCTCTAAAGCAACACAAACTACCGGGATGTCCTCTCATCTTAGGGCTTAATCAGCAAATGCCCCGCTAATCCTAAAGGGCTGGTAAATAAACGTTGTTGGACATTAGGTTGGAGGGGGATTTCTTGTTCCTTAACTAGGTCAGGCCTTGTACGCGAGGGATTGAGGACCAATTTACCATGTCATTACACTGCTTTTCAAAGAGTTTAAACTCTCCCGGCAAGCCGTTCACGCCGTAGGGGTGAAATTGGTTTTGCAGATTGCAGCAGGTTTTTTTTTTCTCTCTCTCTTCTTATTGAGTAGTCCTTGTCTGTTTGATGTCAAACAGCACAGTGTGATGTTTGTTGTATAAGCTCTAGCTGGTCACCCAGGAATTGGGGTTCATATAAGAAAGCATGTACCATTCTGACGTTTTTAAATCTAGAAATGTTTTGTTTGCAAATGTATAAAGCCACACAATTTTATGTGTTGCATCTTCTCTTTCTCTCCAGAAAACCATCCAGACCTCACCCATCAACTACATTACATCATTTCAGATGTTCAACAGCACCCACACACTCTACTCACACAGGTACTATCGTGCACTATGTTTCGACGGATAATTGGGCTTTGTGGAAAGCCCTCCTCCCTCTTTATGTTAAACCTACGGTGTGATGCAAACGGCTATATTATTGCAGCTGTCAATATATATTTTTATTGAAATGATTCCTACCATTAAATTTTTTGTTTGCATGGAGTTTTAAGAGAATCTGTAGCACAAATGTATATGGCAGTGTGGTGTGTGTGTGTGTATATATATATGCGCGCTCTGAAGTACACTCTTTGGCTTAATAATATCTTATACGAAGGCTAAGTGCTAAAGCAGCTTTGGTGGGACATTTACAGTGGGACATTTACAGTGGGTATCATAAGTATTAACCCTCCTTGGATTTCTTTCATATTTTTTTGTGTGTTTGGGATCATAGCTTGACAGCAATTTTTGTCATAGATTTTCAAATGGAGTTAAGTCAAAACTGTGACTTGCCGTTATTGTCCTGCTGAAAGGTGAATTCCTCTCCCAGTGTCTGGTGTAAAGCAGGTTTTCTAGGACTTTGCCTGTGCTTAGCTCTGGACCGTTTCTTTTTATCCTGAAGAACTCTGCCGATGTCAAGCACACCCATATCATGCAGCCACCACCATGCTTGAAAAGGAGACAGTTACTCAGTGACGTGTTGTTGGATTTGCCCCAGAAGGTTTTGCATTTTGGCCAGAACGTGTATGCCTTTGCTGTGTTCTTTTTTTTCTTCAGTATTATTTTAGTGCCTTGTTGCATACATATTGGGGCGGCAGGGTAGCCTAGTGGTTAGAGCGTTGGACTAGTAACCGGAAGGTTGCGAGTTCAAACCCCCGAGCTGGCAAGATCTGTCGTTCTGCCCCTGAACAGGCAGTTAACCCACTGTTCCCAGGCCGTCATTGAAAATAAGAATTTGTTCTTAACTGACTTGCCTGGTTAAATAAAGGTAAAATAAAAAAATAAAAAATAAAAAAAAATATGCATGTTTTGGAATGTGTTTTCTTTTTACACTCATTTAAGTCATTATTGTGGAGTCTCTACAATGTCGATCCATCCTCAGTTTTCTCCCATCACAGCCATTGAACTCTGTAGCTGTTTTAAAATCACCAATGACCTCATGGTGACATCCCTGAGCAGTGTCCTTTCTGTCCTGCAGTTCAGTTCAGAAGGACAACTGTCTTTGATATCTGGTTGGTTTATTACAACATCCACAGCGTAATTAACTTGACCGTGCTTCAAGAGATATTCGATGTGTTATTGTTACCCATCTACCAATCACTGCCCTTCTTTAAGGCTTTTGAAAAGCTCCCTGGTCTTTGTAGTTGAATCTGTAGTTGAATTTCAATACTTGACCGAGGGATGTTACATGTATGGGAGACGAAGGAAGGGGTAGTCATAAAGTTATGTCAACTCATATTATTTCAGAGTGAGTCCATGTAACTTGTTGTTTTTTTTTATACCATATTTTACTCCTTAACTCATTTAGACTTGTCTAAACAAAGGGGTGAATACTTACACAACGACTATATTTTTATTCATTTGTAGAATTATTTTTCTTACTTTGACAGTAATAGAGTTGTGTAGATCAATCACAAAACAATCACAATTAAATCTGTTTCAATCCCAACAACAAAATGTGAAAAACTCCAATGGGGTAAATAGTTATGGTACATACTGTAGTTTAGTTTTTGGCACTGTGGAGGGCTCTACCTGCTTTCCTGAAATGCAGCCCTCTCTGTGCTGTTGTTCAGAGAGTGAAACAGGTGTATTCTTTCTGTCCTCGGGTTAGTGTATGACCCTGCTACGTTTTTTGGCATGTTGCACAAACTGTATGACTACACACACTCTGACACCTCTCTCACTCTCTTATTTCTGTGTATCACAGACTGATTCTGCTTTCTTTTTTCCACAGCTACCTTGGTCTAGGCTTGATGTCGGCAAGACTAGCTATCTTGGGAGGAATCGAGGGACAGCCTTGTATGTGGTTTTTCAATTTGCTTTCATCGTTGACTTTTAAAGACCCTGCCCGTCCCGATAAATAAGCCATTATCTAATCTTTTAATAACATGGACCAAGATTAATTCCTTGCATGCCAGCTGTTGCTGTGATGTAGTTGATGCCTGGCTTTAAGAACTGCCAGCAGTCGAATGCCCCGGATGCAGTTCTCCATGGGGATTTTCATTTTATACACTTGAATTTTAATCAGATTTCTTTGATATATTTGTTTGTTGTATAATCTATTTATTTTCAATGTTCCCTCAATTTATTTTTGGTTATAGGGTTGCTTTAGTGTGCCACCAGATGTCGGCCAATAGTCTCAAAACCTGTTGGAGCACAGCAATTTCAGATGCTCTGTCCCCTTACGGCTTTATACTTATTGTGGAAATTGTTGGCCGAACGACAACACCGCATTAGTTCGATGTTTATTTTTGTAAAATGTAGACTTCTCCAGCCATAGCTTTCATATATATATCCCGCCTGTGTACCAAAACATGACTTATGCTGGTCAGGTCAAAATTCAATGTACATTCTCTCTGTTCTATTTTCAACAGTAGAGGGCAGCAGCACAGAGCTAGTAAGCCCCTGCTTGGCCCCGGAATACTCTGGCCAATGGGAACATGCAGAAGTTCTGTATACTGTGAAGGGCCAGAAGGCAGGTACGGTAAAAAGAGAATAATAACTAACTTAAAATGAATATTACTAACTCTTAAGTACCAATTGTTACGCCAGTTAATGAACAATTAATTGCCTGTCAGATCGTGACTGATCTGACCCATTTTGGTGTGTATAAACAGTTTTGATTCTGTTTCAGGAGAGCCCATGTATGAGTCATGCCTTAGGAAAGTGGAGAAGATGCTGTATAGAAAGGTGAAGAAGGCAGGGGAAGCCAAAGATATGGAATTCTATGCCTTTTCCTACTACTATGACAGAGCTGTGGATCTGGGTGCTATTGGTAGGAACCCTACCTGCCTTTTGCCACAAATGAATATGCTGCCCAGTTTTCTATAATGATATCTTAATTTAGTAACTGAATGTAGTTCTATTCTAATCACCCCACTAACTCAGATGAGAAAACAGGAGGGACTATAAAAGTCAGCGACTACATTGATGCTGCCAACAGAGGTAAGACGGCGCCCTCATGCGGCAGTTTTGTGTACTGTATGTGGTTCACTGCTACCAAACTGAATTTTGAGTAGAAACATGACTTATCCCTTATTCATCAACGTTTAGGCATTCACACATTTTTAATAAATAAGTAATCCAAGTTCTATTGGAATTTAGTGAATACTTGCAAGAAATCAGCATATAGTATGCTAATTTACAAGCATGTCTTGCTTTCTCGCAGTGTGTAACGGAATGGCGGTTACTTCAGGAGAGAATCCTTTCCTTTGTCTGGATCTAACCTACATCTCTGGGATGCTGCAAGAGCTTGGTTTCCCCAAAGATAAAGTATTTAAGGTAAGAACCAAATGCAAATAAAAGCCATTTATCATTCATTCGAAATTAACTGTGATGGTGTCGCACTGAGGCTGTGCATTTCCATGGGTCTGCATCCGACGGCCAAAGAGAACTGTGATTGGTGTGTGTTTTCAGCTGGCGAGGAAGATTGACGAAGTGGAGACTAGCTGGGCTCTGGGGGCTACTTTCCACTACATCGAGTCCCTCCGCAGTCAGTGAGCTGCCAGTCTCTCCTCTCACTTATCACTGCCCATGACGTGCCAGTGATTCTGTGCTGCAAAGTATGTTCTGGGAAAATGATTGTAACTGTTAAGTTTTATCAAAATGTGAGTTTATATTACCAGTCGCCTTTGGATGTTTGACTTATCTTTTGGCAGGTGTGATTGTTTTGTACTTATAAAGGAATGTTAGTTGTATAGTAATCAAGCACATGGTGTATTTTGAAGGAGCATGACCTATTACCTATTTGGTATTTTTAAATATAAAGTTGCTAAAATTTTAATGTCTGTACAATTGTATACGGTTCAGAATCATGAACAAAAATATTGAAGGCATATGTATTTTGAATGATAAAACAAATTGAAACAATTTACAGATTCAACACCTTTATTAGCATATTCTGCTCAGACAAGCCATAGCCTATACCACTGACATATATTTTCACTATAAAACAGAATTGATCTTCAACATGACATTGGGGAGCAGCATATCCCCAGTCTCATAGGAATGCATCACACCACTCGTTCAGGCACTGGGAGCAGGATGCAGCATTCCTGGTGTTGGCTCCACTAGTGACCTTCAGCCACTCCGTGAACAGCTCCCCATCCTTCCGCAGCAGCAGGAACTGGCCCAGGACCACAAAGGCCTAAAAATAAGAGATGCAGCAGTTATCCTAAATGAGGAAATATTACTTTGTTGCAGTGGGCCTGTTCTGACTGCAGGTCAGCGATGTGGGGCTACTGTCCATGGTGGAAGATCAAAACAATCCTGGTCCTGGGCACTCACAGTGGTGCTCTTCTTTTTGTTCTTGCCCAGCACTAACACCTGATTAGCGAATTAGGGGCTTGATTAGTTGAATCAGGTGTGTTGGTGATACAGGGATAGAACAAACATGTGCATGTAGGATCAGGATTGAGACACCCAAAAATCCATAAACTGAAAACACTTACCCTTTTACAATGGGGCCTAAAAGTCCCCATTTGCCAAGGCAAACTCAATGCGAACTTCAGAGAGCCTCACATTTCTGAAAAAACAAAATGAAAATTTAATTGATTTAATTTGGCAAATGTAGCCATCTAGTCTTGAATGTATGGAATGTGAAGTGCTGGGTCATCCACAGTATGCTAGTAAAAAGGAACAAATGTACTCACTTTGTCAAACCCTTGCTCCTCCAGTATCTTTCAGAAGACTTCTCCAATTCCCGACAGTGAGTCAGTGCAGTTTATCACCCATCGGTTCAGCAACAAAGTCCACTGAGAAGCGGTCAACATTTCTACAAGAGACCGCTGTGCAATGATAGACTAGTAGTCAAACAACTAGGTTGTCTACCCTCACTCACCCTAATAACAGATCTAGTTGTGTCTATGAGCCATAGGCCTAAATCTTGCACTTAATATTCCAGTAGGTCTAAACATGTTGAAATAACTAGCAGAGATGTTCATAAGTCTTTGAGGTAGAGTCTAAGTCAAGTTAAGTCCCTTTTGGCAATGGCTTTCTGCCTGCTGTTGGTTAGGTCTATAAACCTTGTAAGTTATTTGAAGACTCCCTTTTTGGCAGGTGGTGGTGGTTGTTCTTCTCTACTACTGCTCTCTGTAACGGTGATGCATTGTACCTACCAATCACACTCTCCTTCAATTCAGCTTGATCTTCATATGGTATGAGGAGGGCATCATGATCAAGCCAGATCAGGCGGAAAGAAAGGTCCGGCAGTGCAGCCATTATGGATACATTGTCACCAAATGAAAGTTTCGTTGCCTGTTCATCCGAGTGCTCCATTCTGACATTCACAAACAACCCCTGGAATCGGTGTTTGAGTGACTGCTGTAGTGCTTTTACCTGACTGACTAGGTGATGACTTGTGCTCAGTATACTTTGCAGATGATAGTGCTGCCCTTCCTTGTGTACTGTCACTCAACTGAGTCACCACTCCAGGCCACCACCCTGAGTAAGTGGCCTGGACAAAAGGGTCCAAAATGTCCACTAGCTCCAATAGCTGGCTCCATTCCCCTGGTGATAAACAGAGCTCAGCTTCAAAATGCTTCTTTCAGACCACAGGTAGTATGTGGTAAGCTGCAAAGTTTAGTTACTAGGGCGGCAGGTAGCCTAGGTGTTGGAGCATTGGGCCAGTAACCAAAAGCTTGCCAGCCGACAAGGTAAAAAATGTGTCGTTCTGAACAAGGCAGTTAACCCACTGTTCCTAGGTCGTCATTATAAATAAGAATTTGTTCTTAACTGACTTGTTGTCCTTTTAGTGGTCTGTGAGGTGCCGTCGATCCTCAACGTCAACCTGGGCAAACGTCCCACCATACAGAATGAAGTTACAAGGAAAGAGCTGGAAAGCAGAATTGAGGGCCCTGAAAAGATCTTGAAATGCTGTCCAGCATACACATAACATAAATATAAATGCAACATGTAAAGTGTTGGTCCCATGTTTCATGAGCTAAAATGAAAGATCCCTGAAATTTTCCATACACAAAGAAGCTTATTTCTCTAAAATGTTGTGCACTAATGTGTTTATATCCCTATTAGTGAGCGTTTCTCCTTTACCAAGATAATACATCCACCGTCCAGGTGTGGCATATCAAGAAGCTGATTAAACAGCATGATCATTATACAGGTGCACTTTGTGCTGGGGACATTAAAAGGCCACTCTAAAATGTGCAGTTTTGTCACAAAACAATGCCACAAATGTCTCAAGTTTTCTTTTTACCCCTTTTCGTGATATCCAATTGGTAGTTAGTCTTGTTCCATCCCTATGGACTCGGGAGAGGTGAAGGTTGAGAGCCATGCACCCTCCAAAACACGACCCTGCCAAGCAGCACTGCTTCTTGACACACAGGTCGCTTAACTCGGAAGCCAGCCGCACCAATGTGTCAGAGGAAACACCGTCCAGCTGGCGACCGGGGGCGGCTTGCAGGCGCCCGGCCCGCCATAAGGAGTCACTAGAGCGCGATGGGACAAGGAAGTCCCGGCTGGCCAAACCCTCCCCTAACTGCGATGCAGTGCCTTAGACCACTGCTCCACTTGGGAGGCCCGATGTCTCAAGTTGAGGGAGTATGCAATTGGCATGCTGACTGCAGTAATGTCCACCAGAGTGGTTACCAGAGATGTGAATGTTCATAAGCTGCCTCCGTCATTTTAAAGAATTTGGCAGTATGTCCAACCAGCCTCACAACCGCAGACCACGTGTAACCACGCCAGCCCAGGACCTCCACATCCGACTTCTTCATCTGCGGGTTCGTCTGAGACCAGCCTCCCGGACAGCTGATGAAACGGAGGAATATTTCTGTCTGTAATAAAGCTCTTTTGTGGGATGAGCGGGTGTTAAGTGTGGCTTGTCCTATGAGGAACAAACAAAAAATATTCCTCACAGAATGGAAGTCACCCACCCCCTTTGCTTCTGTAGAAATGATTAACACCATTAATTTGGAAAATATCATTTTTTTCAGGACTAACTCCTCCAGCAGATTTCTCAAGATTTGGGGTCTGTTTCTGGCAGTTGTAAAAATACTTTAAAGTACTACTTAAGTCATTTTTGGGGGTATCTGTCCTCTACTATTTATGTTTTTGACTACTTTTACTTTACTACATTCCTTAAGAAAATATTGTACTTTTTATTCCATACATTTTCCTTGACACCAAAAAGTACTCATTACACTTTGAATGCTTAGCAGGACAGGAAAATAGTCAAATTCAAGCACTTATCAACTGAACATCCCTGGTCATCCCTACTGCCTCTGATTTGGCAGACTCACTAAACACACATGCTTCGTTTGTAAATTATGTCAATGTTGGAGTGTGCCCGTGGCTTTCCGTAAATTAAAAAAAACTAGAAAATGGTGCCATCTGGTTTGCTTAATATAAGGAATTTTAAATGATTTATACTTTTACTACTTAAGTATATTTTAAACCAAATCGTTTTAGACATTTACTGAAGTAGAATTTTACTGGGTGACTTACTTGAGTCACCCAGTAAAGGTATTTTTACTTTTACTCAAGTATGGCAGTTGGGTACTTTTTCCACCACTGGTTTCTGGACAATCTGGACAGAGACTGACTGTGAACACTGACTAGGAACGCTTATTGTTGTAACTGTCATTGTTGCTCTATTCTTGTCCCATGTCTTGTTTAAGCAATACTTAATTTCATATGTCTGGCAGCTGTGTTTTTTTGGTATTTTTTGTGTGCTTTTGTTCTGTACTAAATTATTATTTTTTTTTTTAAGAATCGTGGCTTGGCGGGTCATGTTTCGGGGGATGCATGACTCAACCTTCACGTTTCCCGAGCCCATTAGGGAGTTGCAGCGATGAGACAAGATCGTATCACAAAAAAGGGGGTAAAAATTACACACAAAAAAAATCCCTTTTGTGGGGAAAAAAACATTCGGATTGGCTAGTTATGGGCATTCTGCCTGCACAGTTATGTGAAATCCATAGATTTTGGCCTAATGAATGTATATCAATTTACTGATTTCCTTCTGAATATTCTTTTCAGTATACATGTAGGGTTGCATTCCATTCCAATGAGCACTCAAAACATGCCCCAAAGGCCTGAAAACTAGCCCAAATGTATTTTTCACAGCAAGAGTGGAGTTACCATATTTATACACTAAACCTTTTATTTCCAATCTAATGCATTCATACAACTGATTGGCAATGGTGATAGAGCTGAGCGAATTTATGTAATGCGTTAATGCGCCCAAAGTCGTTTTCCAGTGCTCTGTCTGCATTATTTCTTGATGTGCATCAGTTCTGGCGTATTAATGTTTTACAAACAAGGGGTTGGAAATAGGCATCTTCATAATGACAATATACAGTTGAAGTCGGAAGTTTACATACACTTAGGTTGGAGTCATTAAAACTTGTTTTTCAACCACTCCACAAATGTCTTGTTAACTATAGTTTCGGCAAGTTGGTTAGGACATCTACTTTGTGCATGACAAAAGTAACTTTTCCAACAATTGTTTACAGACATATTATTTCACTGTATCACAATTCCAGTGGGTCTGAGGTTTACATACACTAAGTTGACAATGCCTTTAAACAATTCCAGAAATGTATGTTATGGCTTTAGAATCTTCTGATAAGTTAATTGACATAATTTGAGTCAATTGGAGGTGTACCTGTGGATGTATTTCAAGGCCTACCTTAAAACTCAGTGCCTATTTGCTTGACATGGGAAAATCTAAAAAAAATCAGCCAAGACCTCAGAAAAAAAAATGTAGATCTCCACACGTTGTTCATCCTTGGGAGCAATTTCCAAACGCCTGAAGGTACCACGTCCATCTGTACAAACAATAGTACACAAGTATAAACACCATGAGACCATGCAGCCGTCATTCCGTTCAGGAAGGAGATGCGTTCTTTCTCCTAGAGATGAACGTACTTTGGTGCGAAAGGTGCTAATCAATCCCAGAACGACAGCAAAGGACCTTGTGAAGATGCTGGAGGAAACAGGTACAAAAGTATATATATCCACAGTAAAACGAGTCCTATATCGACATGACCTGAAAGGCCGCTCAGCAAGGAAGAAGCCACTGCTCCAAAACCGCCATAAAAAAGCCAGACTACGGTTTGCAACTGCACACGGGGACAAAGATTGTACTTTTTGGAGAAATGTCCTCTGGTCTGATGAAACAAAAATAACTGTTTGGCCATAATGACCATCGTTATGTTTGGAGGGAAAAGGGGGAGGCTTGCAAGCCGAAGAACACCATCCCAACCGTGAAGCACGGGTTGGCAACATCATGTTGTGGGGGTGCTTTGCTGCAGGAGGGACTGGTGCACTTCACAAAATAGATGGCATCATGAGGAAAGAAAATTATGTGGATATATTGAAGCAACATCTCAAGACATCAGTTAAAGCTTGGTCACAAATGGGTCTTCTAAATGGACAATGAGCCCAAGCATACAATAAAAGTTGTGGCAAAAGGGTGTAAGGACAACAAAGCCAAGGTATTGGAATGGCCATCACAAAGCCCTGACCTCCATCCTATAGAAATGTGTAGGTAGAACTGAAAAAGCATGTGCGAACAAGGAGGCCTACAAACCTGACTCAGTTGAATCCCCCTCCCCCCATATATCATGTATTTTTTTATTCGGTACTCGCAATTTTATTTATTCGGTATTTGCGATTTTAACAACAAAATTAAATTGTATGTGCACTATGTAATTTGGCACGGACTTTTAGTCGCAATAAGTACATTTAATGGAAACAACTCTGATGGGAAAAATAAGCCATTTTTATTTTCAGGCAGATGAGAATATTCGCATCAAAATCTGTTGCCAATTGTACGAAAACCTAGCTATAGTCCAGTGTGACTTTGATTATGCCTGCGCATCCTTGTTCTCCAACAGCCCCAAACATCTAAAGAATAAGCTACAGACCAGTTTTAGCTACAGACCAGCTAAAACAGCCTTGCAAGAATTGTACTTAACCCCTGCCCTCATACTCATCTGGAGGTCAAACATTTTAAGCAGCTAGCCTGGTTTATCTGTGGAGAAAAGACTAGTATTAATTCAACTTGGTCGGGTCCACAGAATCATCATGGACTCAGCCCCCAGGTACCTGTCCACCTATTTTTAATTTGTTAGATCAGTCAGAGACACTAATATACACTGTTTTAAATGTCAGTCTAAGAAATTGTTTTTGTCCCGGCGCTGTTGAGTGGAACCATCTCCCAGAGCAACTCATAACAACCACAACCACTTTTTAGAAGATTGTATCTGTATCTCTGTAATGTGTCTGTATCTACAGTGCATTCGGAAAGTATTAAGACAGCTTGATTTTCCCAACATGTTACGTTATAGCCTTATTCCGAGATTACATTATTTTACACAATACCCCATGATGACAAAGCGAAAACAGGTTTTTAGAAATGTTTGCAAATGTATTAAATAAAAATAAAACAGAAATACCTTATTTACGTATTCAGGTCCTTTGCTATGAGACTCGACATTGAGCTCAGCTGCATCCTGTTGCCATTGATCATCCTTGAAGTGTTTCTACAACTTGGAGTCCACCTGTGGTAAATTCATGTGATTGGACATGATTTGGAAAGGCACACTCGTGTCTATATATGGTCCCACAGTTGACAGTGCATGTCAGAGCAAAAACTGAGCTAATGAGGTCGAAGGAGTTGTCCGTTGAGCATGCATCATGCCATTCAATTCAGTTTACCTTTCTTTACTCGGTCACATCCATGTAGTAGTTCCTGAGGGTCGCTAGCATTAGTGGATCATATTAGGCTAACATCATTTTGGGACATGTAGCCTATTTTGAATCATTATGGAACTCATAGTCTCCTAGAGTTCATAGAACTCATAGTCCACACATAGCAGTTTAAACCTGGAGCCTGGCGCACGGTTCACAATGACTGGACCCTTGTCATACAGTTCCATGATTAGTGAGGATTAGAATAGATTAGTAGGACTATTGTTCAACCCCTATTGTACACTTTTTCCCCAACGATTGAACTTGAATGTCAACTTTCAGGATGAACCAAACCACTATTTTGATTTCTCAATATATTGTGTGCGTAAAGGCTCTCCAACCCTGTTTTTATGATTCATACATACTTTCCTAACCCTAATATTTGCCTAAATAATCAATTTAATTTACATTTTTTTACCTACCAATTAGTGCTGAAACGGAGAGGAATATGCATACATTTAAATGGATTTCTTTAATTGATCACTATATTCTGAACCCGTTTTCTATAGGTATTCTAGGGAATCTGTTGACAAAATTCAAATTAAAGGTACACCGTATTTAAAGGGATGGCTTAAAATAAATGTACTGAAAACCCTCTTGAATGAAAACGCCACAAATCTGTTGGACAGCTAGTGGGAGGGTTTGAAATACATTTATTCAGTGCTTGCAAGGTAGACACACCTATAGAGCGCATTACGCGCCAGCATTTGGTAAGTCTGAATACCAACTACTGAGAAGTGCCTAGAAAATGCTTACATTTCCTAAATCTGAATCGGGCCCTTCGTCATTAACTGTATCAATCTATTCAAACTATAGCACACACACACACACTTGATCAACATAGATGATTTTCCTTGATTTTCCTTGCTAGTTGTAGGTATTGGAATCTTCTGTCGTTTTTACCCTCTTGCCATTTAGGTTGTTGATCACCAAATGTATTTCTCTCCATAAGTGTGCTGTTTAAAAGATCATGGTCGAGTTTGAAATGGATGACGGGACTGTCATTCTTTTGAAGAAAAACAGTCAGGTATGTTCAAAACCCATAACCTTACTATACATGTGAAAACCACCAGTATATACACTGAACAAAAATATAAATGCAGCAATTTCAGAGTTACAGTTCATATTAGGAAATCAGTCAATTGAAATAAATTCATTAGGTCCTAGTCTATGGATTTCACAACTGGAAATCTGTTGGTCACAGATGCCTTAAAAAAGGTAGGGCCGTGGATCAGAAAACCAGTCAGTATCTGGTGTGACCACCACTTGCCTAATGTAGCTCGACAAATCTCCTTCGCATATAGTTGATCAGGCTGTTGATTGTGGTCTAAGGAATGTTGTCCCATTCCTCTTCAATGGATGTGCTAAGTATCTGGATTTTTGCAGAGAATTGGTACACGTCGAAACAGAGCATCCCAAACATGCTCAATGGATGACATGTCTGGTGAGTATGCAGGCCATGGAAGAACTGGGACATTGTCATCTTCCAGGAATTGTGTACAGATCCTTGTCATTATCATTCTGAAATATGAGGTGATGGCGGCGGATGAATGGCACTACAATGGGCCTCAGGATCTCGTCACGGTATTTCTGTGCAATGAAATTGCCATCGATAATAAATGCAATTGTGTTTGTTGTCCATAGTTTATGCCTGCCCATACCATAACCCCACTGCCACCATTGGGCTCTCTGTTCACAACATTGACATTAGCCAGTGGTGGGAAATGTACCCAATTGTCATACCAGAGTAAAAGTAAAGTTAGGGGGAGTTTACCCATTGAGCATGTTTGGGATGCTCTGTATCGATGTGTACGACAGCATGTTCCAATTCCTGGCAAAATCCTATTTAGCAATCTCACTAGGATAAAGACCTCCTCCATTTCTGCCATTATTGATCGTGATCGTGATACCTCACATCTCAAAATAGGGCTACTTAATGTTAGATCCCTCACTTCAAAGGCAGTTATAGTCAATGAACTAATCACTGATCATAATCTTGATGTGATTGGCCTGACTGAAACATGACTTAAGCCTGATGAATTTGCTGTGTTAAATGAGGCCTCACCTCCTGGTTACACTAGTGACCATATCCCCCGTGCATCCCGCAAAGGCGGAGGTGTTGCTAACATTTACAAATTTCAATTTACAAACAGAATAATGATGTTTTCGTCTTTTTAGCTTCTAGTCATGAAATCTATGCAGCCTACTCAATCACTTTTTATAGCTACTGTTTACAGGCCTTCTGGGCCATATACAGCATTCCTTACTGAGTTCCCTGAATTCCTATCGGACCTTGTAGTCATAGCAGATAATATTCTAATTTTTTGTGATTTTAATATTCACATGGAAAAGTCCACAGACCCACTCCAAAAGGCTTTCGGAGACATCATTGACTCCAACATGTCTCTGGACCTACTCACTGTCACAGTCATACTCTGGACCTAGTTTTGTCCCATGGAATAAATGTTGTGGATCTTAATGTTTTTCCTCATAATCCTGGACTATCGGACCACCATTTTATGTTTGCAATCGCAACAAATAATCAGCTCAGACCCCAACCAAGGAGCATCAAAAGTCGTGCTATAAATTTTCAGACAACCCAAGGATTCCTTGATGCCCTTCCAGACTCCCTCTGCCTACCCAAGGACGTCAGTTAACCACCTAACGGAGGAACTCAATTTAACCTTGAGCAATATCCTAGATGCAGTTGCACCCCTAAAAACTAAAAACATTTGTCATAAGAAACTAGCTCCCTGGTATACAGAAAAGACCCGAGCTCTGACCCAAGCTTCCAGAAAATTAGAACGGAAATGGCGCCACACCAAACTGGAAGTCTTCCGACTAGCTTGGAAAGACAGTACCGTACAGTATCGAAGATTCCTCACTGCTGCTCAATCATCCTATTTTTCCAACTTAACTGAGGAAAATAAGAACAATCCGAAATGTATTTTTGATACTGCCGCAAAGCTAACTAAAAAGCAGCATTCCCCAAGAGAGGATGGCTTTCACTTCAGCAGTAATAAATTCATGAACTTCTTTGAGGAAAAGATCATGATCATTAGAAAGCAAATTACGGACTCCTCTTTAAATCTGCGTATTCCTCCAAAGCTCAGTTGTCCTGAGTCTGCACAACTCTGCCAGGACCTAGGATCAAGAGAGACACTCAAGTGTTTTAGTACTATATCTCTTGACACAATGATGAACATAATCATGGCTTCTAAACCTTCAAGCTGCATACTGGACCCTATTCCAACTAAACTACCGAAAGAGCTGCTTCCTGCGCTTGGCCCTCCTATGTTGAACATAATAAACGGCTCTCTATCCACCGGATGTGTACCAAATTCACTAAAAGTGGCAGTAATAAAGCCTCTCTTGAAAAAGCCAAACCTTGACCCAGAAAATATAAAAAACTATCGGCCTATATCGAATCTTCCATTCTTCTCAAAATTTCAGAAAAAGATGAAGACAAGCAATGTATACGAAATGCTTCAGTCTGGTTTTAGACCCCATCATAGCACTGAGACTGCACTTGTGAAGGTGGTAAATGACCTTTTAATGGCGTCAGACCGAGGCTCTGCATCTGTCCTCGTGCTCCTAGACCTTAGTGTTGCTTTTGATACCATCGATCACCACATTCTTTTGGAGAGATTGGAAACCCAAATTGGTCTACATGGACAAGTTCTGGCCTGGTTTAGATCTTATCTGTCGGAAAGATATCAGTCTGTCTCTGTGAATGATTTGTCCTCTGACAAATCAACTGTAAATTTTGGTGTTCCTCAAGGTTCCGTTTTAGGACCACTATTGCTTTCACTATATATTTTACCTCTTGGGGATGTCATTCGAAAACATAATGTTAACTTTCACTGCTATGCGGATGACACACAGCTGTACATTTCAATGAAACATGGTGAAGCCCCAAAATTGCCCTCGCTAGAAGCCTGTGTTTCAGACATATGGAAGTGGATGGCTGCAAACTTTCTACGTTTAAACTCGGACAAAACAGAGATGCTTGTTCTATGTCCCAAGAAACAAAGAGATATTCTGTTGAATCAATTAATTAATTAATCTTGATTGTTGTACAGTCGTCTCAAATAAAACTGTGGATGACCTTGGCGTTACTCTGGACCCTGATCTCTCTTTTGATGAACATATCAAGACTGTTTCAAGGACAGCTTTTTTCCATCTACGTAACATTGCAAAAATCAGAAACATTGTCCAAAAATGATGCAGAAAAATTAATCCATGCTTTTGTTACTTCTAGGTTAGACTACTGCAATGCTCTACTTTCCAGCTACCCGGATAAAGTACTAAATAATCTTTGTATTTAGTGCTAAATACGGCTGCTAGAATCCTGACTAGAACCAAAATATTTGAGCATATTACTCCAGTACTAGCCTCCCTACACTGGCTTCCTGTTAAGGCATGGGCTGATTTCAAGGTTTTACTGCTAACCTACAAAGCATTACATGGGGTTGCTCCTACCCATCTTTCCGATTTGGTCCTGCCGTACATACAGTACCTACACGTACGCTACGGGCACAAGACGCAGGCCTCCTAATTGTCCCTAGAATTTCTAAGCGAACAGCTGGAGGCAGGGCTTTCTCCTATAGAGCTACATTTTTATGGAATGGTCTGCCTACCCATGTGAGAGACGCAGATTCAGTCTCAACCTTTAAGTCTTTACTGAAGACTCATCTCTCAGTGGGTCATATGATTGAGTGTAGTCTGGCCCAGGAGTGTGAAGGTGAACGGAAAGGCTCTGGAGCAATGAACCGCCCTTGTTGTCTCTGCCTGGCCGGTTCCCCTCTCTCCACTGGGATTCTCTGCCTCTAACCCTATTACAGGGGCTGAGTCACTAGCTTACTGGTGCTTTTCCATGCCGTCCCTAGGAGGGGTGCGTCACTTGAGTAGGTTGAGTCACTGACGTGATCTTCCTGTCTGGGTTGGCGCCCCCCCCCCTTGCGTTGTGCCCTGGAGATCTTTGTGGGCTATACTCGGCCTTGTCTCAGGATGGTAAGTTGGTGGTTGAAGACATCCCTCCAGTGGTGTGGGCGCTGTGCTTTGGCAAAGTGGGTGGGGTTATATCCTGCCTGTTTGGCCCTGTCTGGGGGTATCATCGGATGGGGCCACAGTGTCTCCTGACCCCTCCTGTCTCAGCCTCCAGTATTTATGCTGCAGTAGTTTGTGTCGGGGGGCTAGGGTTAGTCTGTTATCTGGAGTACTTCTGTCTTATCCGGTGTCCTGTGTGAATTTAAGTATGCTCTCTCTAATTCTCTCTCTCGGAGGACCATGCCTCAGGACTACCTGGCATGATGACTCCTTGCTGTCCCCAGTCTTCCTAGGTTTTGGCCTTTCTAGGGAGTTTTTCCTAGCCACCATACCTCTACACCTGCATTGCTTGCGGTTTGGGGTTTTAGGCTGGGTTTCTGTACAGCACTTTGAGATATCAACTGATGTAAGAAGGGCTATATGAATAAATTTGATTTGAAGTTAACTTAGAAAGTGAAAGTTACCCAGTAAAATCCTACTTGAGTAAAAGTATTTGGTTTTAAATATATTTAAGTATCAAAAGTAAATGTAATTTCTAAAATATTCTTAAGTATCAAAAGCAAAAGTATAAAAATGTCAAATTCCTTAAATTAAGCAAACCAGACGGCACCATTAGTTTTTTATTGACGGATAGCCAGGAGCATGCTCCAACACTCAAGACATTTACAAACGAAGTGTGTTTAGTGAGTCTGCCAGATCAGAGGCAGTAGGGCTGACAAGGGATATTCTCTTGATAAGTGTGTGAATTAGACCATTGTCCTGTCCTGCTAAGCATTCAAAATGTAACGAGTACTTTTGGGTACAAGGGAAAATGTATGGAGTAAAAAGTACATTTTCTTGATAATGTAGTGAAGTAAAAGTTGTCAAAAATATAAATAGTAAAGTACAGACAACCCCAAAACTACTTAAGTAAAAATACTTAAAAGTACTTTATACCAATGACATTAGCAAACCCACACGTCTGCCTTCTGCCCAGTACAGTTGAAATCGGGATTCATCCGTGAAGAGCACACTTCTCCACCGTATCAGTGGCCATCGAAGGTGTGCATTTGCACACTGAAGTCAGTTACAACGCTGAACTGCAGTCGGGTCAAGACCCTGACGAGGACAACATGCACAAAGATGACCTTCCCTGAGATGGTTCCTGACAGTGTAGAAATTCTTCAGTTGTGCAATCCCAGAGTTTCATCAGCTGTCCGGGTGGTTGGTCTCAGACGTAATGATCATGCTGTTTAATCAGCTTCTTGATATGCCACACCTGTCAAGTGGATGGATTATCTTGGCAAAGGAGAAATGCTCACTAACAGGAATGTAAACAAACTTGTGCACAAAATTTTCAGCTCATGAAAAACGTGTTCATGTTGCGTTTATATTTTTGTTCTGTGTATGTGTTTTGTGAGGCAATGAACATGATTAACACTCAAACTCAACTTCTCAGTCTCCACAGCACTTTGCCAAAATGGAAGTGTGAGCAGTTGATTCACCAGGGAGTCTTATATCACGTCTTGGATCAAATACCATACCTTTGTTTCGGCAGAGAGGATTACCCATTGAGTGATACAATTGCTTCAGGTCATGCCATTTTGAGAAAGTGCTTTAAAAACAAGAATTAATACATACTTAGCTCGAGGACATGTATTACTTGGTCAGTTTTGTTTTACATTGATTGTGTAGTGCATGACAAATCCACAGCTGGCATGTTAGTGTTTTTACAATAATTACCTAAATACATTGTCCCAACAACCTTTTTTAGTACTCAAAAGGTTGACTGTACAGCAGTGCATCAGGGCTGAACATTTTTGTAAAATTTTATAAAAAGGGCATGTGTATCAAAACTTTACATTTGTAAATACTGTACTGCGCTTTTGGTTGATACTTTAAAAATACCATAAATAACTTTATTAAACAAGTAGCTAAACCATTTCTGTGATTCAATTTGTGTGACTAAGAGAGGTTTCAGCTTTACGCTTACAGTACCATTCATCGCAGACAGACCAAAACGTAAAGTTACGTACTTTAATGGAGTGTGTTTGGTGATCAAACTGGAATGTTATTTATACATTAACATCTAATTGACGCTCAGACCTACCAACACAGCATGACGCTGGAGGATAGTCTGTTCGTTACCTTCTAATAACCTAACAGACTACCTGCCTCTACAGAGAGAATACTTAATAAACTTCCGATCGACCATCACAAAAAAAGGGTCTCACGTTAATCTCAATATAATGAAAATAAAAAAAAATTATATACACAAAAACGAGTCATGCATATTACCCTAGTAGCTGAAAACACTTAACATTCTGTTCCACTTACCCACAACCTGTGCAGTCAAACCCACCATCCCAAGAGGAAGGTGTAGCACAGTGATTTTGTTATAGATTGTACAAAATCATATTGTGGACCACTTGCCACATTAAGCATAGACATGTCATTGGGACAGTCATCCCTATACTAAGGTTAAGGAAACTGTTTCACAAATGTCAATGTATTTCGGGGAATAGCATTGTTCTGAGTAATAGGGAACTCCTATGCCGAGAGGGAGGCAGGGGCGATCTTACGAAGGAGCTTGTTGAGGGCTGTAATCTTCTCCTCTAAGATGAAGTTATTTTTCTCAGCAGTCTTCTGCCGCTGCTCAGTGACCTGCAGTGCCTTCATCAGCTGGGAGTTCTCCACATACAGGTCCTTCAGCATAATGTCCGACTTGGCATTCTTCGCCAGCTGTGGGAGGGAAAGGGACACAATTAAATAGTCCGAATTTCAGGACATGTTTCTCTGACTCTGCTGTTTGTCTCATATGAACGGTAAACTGACCTGCTCCTTCAGCTGGTTGACCTTCTCCTGCAGAATCATGCGCACACTCCTCAGCTTGGTCTCCACCTCCTCCATCCTCTCCTGCATGTCCCCCATCATCTTTTCATATAGCTCCTGAGCACCAACAGAGAGAGGGTATTTAGACCATGTCAACATCATACACATTTCCTGTGGTGCAGTGAAGTACCTGCTGCAGGCCCATCTGAGAACTGGCTTTCTGGGCCTGTGTGCGGAGGGTCTCCTCCAGCTGCTGCCCCCTGCGCCGCTCCTCTGCCAGCTGGGCCTGGAGGTGTGCCAGCTGCTCCCTAGACCCCAGTCCTGCCTGCTCCCTGAACTGCTGCAACTGCTGGGCATGCTGGACCTGGGCCAGGGTCAAGGCTGTCTCTGCCCGCAGTGCCTGCACAAAAAAAAAACTGTGCTTGAGAATCGACTACATTGTAGTCAGATTTGCATCCCAAACTATTCTTGCTCAAACGGATCCCCTCAAACATGCTGATAGACTCAATAGGACATAAGAATGGAGTTTGGACATTTTCATGAAAGGAATTAACCTAAACTTTCAGAAGCCTGAGGGGGAGGAATAGTGCAAACTTGGACCATGGTGTTAGTTGCTTAATTTGAGTTTAAATTGGCAAACCTGCTTTCAGTTTAGAGATTTGGTGCCTCGGCAAAAGTAAATTGATAAATGATTTGACCAAAATGTGTGGCGTAATCACCTGGTCCTGTGCCTCCGCCCAAGCAGCCTCCAGTTGTGCCTGTTTGCTCTTCATAGTCAAGCACTCCTGGGTCAGACTCTGTACCTCGAAGTCTTGGCCCTGCAGCTGACACACCTGAAGGAAACAAAGCATAACCGTGAACTTCAACCTACATTTCAGAAAGACTACCAAAGACACTGGTCACCAATGTTCCCTCACATTTTTTGGGGCACTGAGCAACTTTTAGGTCTTGTTAGCAGAAACTTGAACGTGGTGAGAATTTGGTGCAACTTCCGGCGTGCATTTATAGAACACTGAGGCTGTACCCTTACAGTTTTAGACAGTAGCCAATAGGCATAATGTAGGCCTACCAACAAAACAAAAGAGCAAATCCCATAACATTTTCACATAGAAATAGGCTTCTATGATATAGGTCAGTAGCCTACATGTGGTGTTCAATGCAAGCCTACATTGCATGAGACTTAAAAAAGTACATTTACGAAGGACTTGACATTAATTCATGATTTTTTTTACTTGGTCTTCAACACCATGGGCCAAATAGGTGACTGTAAATTGCATTGTGTTATATGACGCAAGAAACCACTTTACAAAATAAATAAGTATTATTATTACTATACAGAGAATTAGACAATGCAGAGGGCTAGCCTCCATATTGGGTTATTACTATACAGAGAATTAGACAATGCAGAGGGCTAGCCTCCATATTGGGTTATTGCTATACAGAGAATTAGACAATGCAGAGGGCTAGCCTCCATATTGGGTTATTGCTATACAGAGAATTAGACAATGCAGAGGGCTAGCCTCCATATTGGCTTATTGCGCCTTTTTATTAAGACATATGCTTCTTACCGGACTGGCTTTTCAAAGACAGCTTGAAATGTAGCCGACACGTTGTTCTCTTGTAGGAAGCAGTAACTCCCCATTGCTGACCTATACTCATCTATAACTGGGCTAATAACTCGCTAACTAGCAAAGAATATCAACAAATGTGCACATCTGAACTGAACGTGCATTCACTCGCAGGGGATTGAAAGACAGCTCGTGGGCTACCCCGTAGTGCTCTGCCTCTGCCTACAAAAATCAGACTCATTTGCTTTGGTTTGTTGCATTAAAAAAACTGATATAATGTTGATTCGTCTGCAGGGCCCGGCATTTCTTCTGCACGGCAGTCCTGGAGGAGGCGCGTGGCCGTTTACTTTTAGAAATGGTAAAGTCTACAAAACTTGGCCCACTCTTATTAACATATTCTAGTTTTGGGAGCAGAAATGAATTGAGATTGAATGTTTCATCAATGAGAACATTTGCAGAATGTTGGCCAAGTCCCATCTAGCGCCGTCTTCTCCCACTGGACTTCCTCTCAATCTCCATATTTGGTGGCGAGAAGAAGTGCTAAACCGATGCTTCAGATTTATACAGCCGGTGAGCCATCTGTCTCCTATCTGTGCTACTATGTTAACTTACTGCCCATCACATCAACTGCCTCAGTGTTATGTTGTTGAACAAGGAAGAACAATAGCTTCAGGAGCAAGTGACGTAGTCCTACCTCGTGGAGCAGCTCCTGGTTTCGAAGGCGCAGGCTCTGGCACTCCTCCTGTAGGGCCATGGTGGCCGCCTCCTCATGATGTTTCTGGGCCAGACGCAGCTGCTCCTTCTCCCTACTCAGCCTGCCCATGCTGGCCTCCAGCTCCTTTACCTGATGATCAGCACACAACAATGAAGTCCGTCAAAGAGCTGTTGTATCAATACTCTATATTAAAGAGCAAATTCAGGAGCAGCAAAAAGTGAGGCGATATTTCTAAACGTTTTCATCGTCGGGATGTCACCCACCTTGTCCTGGGCCTCCTGCAGCATCCTCTGGTGGTTGGCAACTTCCTGGTCCTGATCAGTCTTCACCTGACCCACAGCCTGGAGTTTGGAACGAAGCAGCTCTGTCTGGGAGTCCACGGAGCGAAGAGAATCCTGGAGCATCTCAACCTGTAAACAAAACATTCATACATAGTCAGAGGAAACCTAGCATTTAGTACTTGGAAGATGACAAGCCTCCCCCAACAGAGATGCTATAGCCAAGTAGATCCTTCTCTCACTTTATGGGTCCTCTCCTCTGCCTCCCTCAGCAGCCTCTCCTTATCCTGCTCCAGCCACTGGTGCTTCAGGGTCAGGCTGGTCAGCGAGGACTCCACCTCTGACAAACGTTGGAGCTAAGAACAAACAAAACATTCAAGAACCAAGGTTCATTAATGAGACCCTTTTTTAAAATGCTGAACAATAAATTGGCTTACATTCTTCACAATTTAGACCAAACTTTGTATCAAGACCAGGGATGGTCAACTTTGATAGGAGAAACTCAAACGGAACACATCACGAGGGGCCGCAGTGGCTCGTGGGTTTGCGTACTCACAAACTGGCAGCATCCCTAAAGTGAAGCATGCTGGTGGCAGCATCATGCTGTGGGGATGTTTTTCAGCGGCAGGGACTGGGAAACTAGTCAGGATCGAGGGAAAGATGAACGGAGCAAAGTGCAGAGAGATCCTTGATGAAAACCTGCTCCAGAGCTCTCAGGACCTCAGACTGGGTGAAGGTTCACCTTCCAACAGGACAACAACCCTAAGCACAAAGCCAAGACAACAGAGGAGTGGCTTCGGGACAAGTCTCAATGCTCGAGTGGCCCAGACTACAGGTCGACAGATTATGATTTTTCAATGCCGATACCCATTATTGGAGGACCAAAAAAAGCCGATACCGATTAATCTGCCAATTTTTTATTTATTATTTATTTATTTAAACTTAATTTAATACATCAATAAAATCAATTTAGCCTCAAATAAATAATGAAACATGTTCAATTTGGTTTAAATAATGCAAAAACAAAGTGTTGGAGAAGAAAGTGAAAGTGCAATATGTGCCATGTAAGAAAGCTAACGTTTAAGTTCCTTGCTCAGAACATGAGAACATATGAAAGCTGGTGGTTCCTCTTAAAATGAGTCTTCAATATTCTCAGGTAAGAAGTTTTAGGTTGTAGTTATTATAGGAATTATAGGACAATTTCTCTCTATACCATTTGTATTTCATTAACCTTTGACTATTGGATGTTCTTATAGGCACTTTAGTATTGCCAGTGTAACAGTATAGCTTCCATCCCTCTCCTCGCCCCTACCTGGGCTCGAACCAGGAACACATCGACAACAGCCAACCTCGAAGCAGCGTTACCCATGCAGAGCAAGGCGAACAACCACTCCAAATCTCAGAGCGAGTGACGTTTGAAATGCTATTAGCGCGCACCCCGCTAACTAGCTAGCCATTTCACATCGGTTACACAAGCCTAATCTTGGGAGTTGATAGGCTTGAAGTCATAAACAGCGCAATGCTTGAAGCACAACGAAGAGCTGCTGGCAAAATGCACGAAAGTGCTGTTTGAATGAATGCTTACGAGCCTGCTGGTGCCTACCATCGCTCAGTCAGACTGCTCTATCAAATCATAGACTTAGTTATAACATAACACACAAAAATACGAGCCTTAGGTCATTAATATGGTCGAATCCGGAAACTATCAACTCGAAAAAACAAGACGTTTATTATTTCATGATGTCTTCACTATTATTCTACAACGTAGAAAATAGTACAAATAAAGAAGAAACCCTTGACTGAGTAGATGTGTCCAAACTTTTGACTGGTACTGTGTGTGTGTGTGTGATAAATATATATAATTATTGTTCTGTCCCAAAGGTCGCCCATATATACCTTTTCCTTGGTGGTGTTGAGCTCTCTCTCCAGCAGCTCCTTGTCATGCTGCCAGGCTGCCTGCAGGTGAAACCTCTCCCTCTCCTGCTGGGTGGAGGTCTCCTGGAGCTGCCTGGCTGCGGCCGCCCCCTCCTCCTGCTCCTGGGATACCTGCGCCAGCCGCTCTGTCAGCATCTGGACTGCCCCCTGGTCTCCACGGAGACGGGAGCTCAACTCAGCGTTTTCGTTGCTCAGCTGCAGGTTCCGGGCGCTCATGTCCAGGAGCTCCTCACGGTATTTGGCGTTCTGAGCGGGAGGGGAGCGAGGAAGGGCTCATCAGACTGGGTCTTGGGTCATTGAGAATGTTCATGTGTCCATTGATCAAATGTAGGCTATGAAAATCTATAAGGCTGAAAGGGTCAGTTGAACTATGCAGGGTGATTATGGTAAAATGGAGAAAAAAAAAGTTTGAAAACAAACCTCTTTGCAATGCCTCTCCTGCTCCTCCCTGTTCTTCTCATGTTCCTGCTCCACTATGTCCAGTTTCTTTCTGATGGAATCAAAGATGGAAAGGAATGATTCATTGCCGTGTAGACAGGATAAAGCTTAAATATGACGTTTGTAAGCCCTATCTGAATTGAGCATTTTCTCACAGCAACATTACTGACGGATCAACTTACTTCTTCTGAATAATCTCCACCTCAAGTCTCTGGACATCCTGCTGTAACATGGCCAATCTGTCCTTCAGTGCACTGTTCTCACAGTTGACCTTGTCTAGCTGAGATCTAGCGTTGAAATAGTTGAGATATGAGTTTCTCCTCAAATGCATTTTTCTGGGTAATAATTTCGGGGAAGAATTTACAATTTGACGCTAACATTTCAGTTCCAAATAAAACTGGGTGAAATCAATGCACTTCTGTGGTGAAGTAAAATGGACACGGGATTAGACAGGTAAACATTCAAATGATACAAATGTTATTCACACAAATGAAATCTACTAGCATGCACACCTAGGTGAAAACCATTCCGTTAGAGAGAGATAGTAAATTGTTAATGCATTCCAGACAGTTTGATGTTGGAGGTGTAGAAATGGTTGAAGTCAGTTTTTTATTATAATTTTTTTTAAATGTACTTTTTACCCCTTTTTTCTCCCCAATTTTATGGTATCCAATTGGTACGGTCTTGTCCCATTGCTGCAACTCCTGTACGGACTCGGGAGAGGCGAAGGTCGAGAGCCATGCGTCCTCCGAAACATGACCCGCCAAGCCGCACTGCTTCTTGACACACTGCTCCCGGAAGCCAGCCGCACCAATGTGTCGGAAGAAACACTGTTCAGCTGGCAACCTGAAGTCAGCGTGCATGCACCCAGCCGCCACAAGGAGTCGCTAGAGCGTGATGGGACAAGGACATCTCAGCCGGCCAAACCCTCCCCTAACCCGGACGATGCTGGGCCAATTGTGCGCCGCCTCAGGGGTCTCTCAACCACGGCCGACTGCGACACAGCCCAGGATCAAACCCGGATCTGTAGTGACGCCTCTAGCACTGCGATGCAATGCCTTAGACCTCTGCGCCACTCGGGAGGCCCAAGACAGAAGGTTTCTGAAGAGAAAAAGGTGAGGATCTCTTTCAGATGAGAGCTGGTCGGTTGCAATTAGTCATTCAAATCTCAGCCTCCATATTTGGGGAAGAAAACATTGCAATCAGGCAGGTGAAGGTTAGTCGTTTCGAAGGTTGGTTTGATTTCTGGTGACCGGCCTGCACGTCACAAACCTGTGTGGACTGGCAGGGTCCATCACCATCTCCAGAGCCATGACCAGCTTCTCCATCTCCACCAGCTGCTCCTTCATCCTGCATTTCTCCTTCTCAAAGGCCTCCTCCAACCCGTGGACCTCTGCCCGAGAGGACAGCAGCGCCTGCTGGAGCTGGACAATTCTGCCAGCTTTTCCTCTGAGGGAGTGCAGCTCACTCTCCTTGGTCTCCAGCTGGGTGTTCCGCAGCTCCTTTTCCCTATAGTGCTTATTAGACAGGGCTTCCGCCATCTCTAACAGACCTGCCATCTGCTTCATATCTGACACAAGGTGGTGTACCTCTGTGTATTTGGCCTCTAGCTGGGCCCTTAGATTAGAAACCAGGTTGAACGTTTCACTCAGTTGGGCTTTCAGCTCTGTGATGTGGTCTCGGAGTTTGGATGATTCTGTTTCCATTTCTACGATCTGGTTGGAGAGTTGGTCTGCCAGGCGGATGTAGTGGGCGTTCTCCTGGCTCAGACTGTCCGTCTCTTCCCTCTCCAGGTCCAGAGTGGATTGGATCTGTGTGACCTTGGTTCGTTCCTGCCTCAAGGCTTCCTGTAGATTCTCCTCTGCCCTCTTCCATTGGTCTAACTCCTCAGTGACACAGTCAAGATCTGACTGCAGACGGTCAATGGTTGTCGTGCGTTTTCTCAGCTCCTCCTTCAGCTTTGCTCGGTCCGTCTTCAGGGAGACCATCTCAGCAGACTGCCTTGAGCGTTGCTCAACTTCGTTTCTCAGAGCCACCCGTACCGTCTCCAACTCCCCCCTCAGGGTCGCTGTGTCTTCCTCTTTGGCCCTCAGTTGAACTTGCTGTTGTATGAAAGCACTGGACAGACGGCTGCAATTCTCTGCCAACGTTTCTTTGTCCTGAAGAAGTGTCTCAGATTCAGACCGTAGAATACGCAGCTCCTCGCTTAGCTGAGACACCTCACTGAAGAGCGCTCTCTCTCTATCCCTCACCAACCCCAGCTCCTCTACAGCTTGCTGTTCAGAGGTCAGGCGCTCGGTCAAAGTCTCATGAAATGCCAGAGACACAGTGCTTTCCTCTAGCTGGGCACAAACCACCTCCAGTCTGGCCTGCAGTTGACTACACTGACCGCAAGTCTCTTCTAGTTTAGCCTCTGACTGACTGTGCTGTATATGTGACTCAGAGGCCAGATCAGCCTGCTTTTGCAGACTGGCTGTGTGCTCCTTCAGCTGCAGAACCTCCTCCTGATGCTCCTCCTCCAGCCTCTTCCTTTCCACAGCGGCCCGGCTGCAGATCCTGGCCTGCTCCTCACTCACCCTCTCTGTGCTGTGGAGCCTCTCCCTGTGCCTCTCCTGCTCCGGTTCCTGCAGGCACTCACAGTGTAGCTGGTGCATGAGGCTGTGCTGGGCCTGCTGTGTCTTCATCTGAGACACCTGCTGCTCTGCCTCTTTCCTGATTACATAGCACAGACTGTTCACTTAGGCACACACACACAAACTGCACACCAGTGTATGTGTTATGACTTAAAGGGATGAAGTTGTAGGCACTACGGTTGGCACAAAAAATTAAAAATTTTTGAATGAGAAACAGGTAGCCAACCTATAAAACAATGTGAACTTGAAATTAATTGAGTTGAATGACAAAATACAGGCCAAGGAAGTAAGATAAGTTGGCTACACCCACCTTACGAGCAGCACTTCCTGGTCCATTCTGAGCTTCAGCTCAGCCTCCAGCTGGTCCTTCTCCGAGGTCAGCCTCTGGACCAGGTTACTGATCTCCCGGGCATAGTTCTGCTCCAGCTCTGCCTGTTCGCGCTGGGCCCTTCTCTCCTGGTCAGTGCCCCAGCCTGGCCCTCCCAGGCCCCCGGAGCTGCGCTGTAGCTGGGCCTGCAGCTTCTCCACTTCCTCCCTGAGCCTCTTAACCTGCTCCTCCACCTGGGCCTTCTGCTCCTCCAGATCACTGATCTCCACCTTGAAGCCCTGAGAGATGTCCTTCCTCTCCACCTCCATGTTCTGCCGCATCAGCTCCAGGCTGCGCTCGTAGAAGTTCACCTTTGAGGCAAGAATGATGAAGGGTCAGGGATATCCCAGAATTTGAAAAATGCACCTCCCATGTACTGTGACCTTCCTTTTTTATTTTATTATTTTTTTTACATCTAGTTTCACTCAAATTACCTACAATTTTGGACCTCTTAATTTCACAACAAAAAAATAGGAGCCGATAATCAAAACAATACAAAAATGCGTGAGCCTGTCTGTCACAACGCCTCCTCTCTACCTTGGTCTCTAACTCAATCTTCAGGTCCTGCACCTCTTGGCTGTGCCTCTCCTTAAGCTGTCCCATGGCCATCTCAGTCTCAATGCTCACAACAAGACCTGGCAGACTCTCCAGAGAACCCAGGCCTGAGGGAACAGAAACAAAGTAACCAAGGTTGTGCGAGTCACACCCAACAGGCTTTTACGGAGAGGGAGAAAAAAATAACCATTCTTACCATTCTTATTGGCCACTTGAAGCTTTTTCCTCGCCATAGGAGATATGCCTCTCTTCATCTCCGGGTCATCTGAGGCACAATGGACAGGATTACAGTAAAGAGTAGTTAAGTGACTTACGCTAAACTGTGTAACTGGAGAGCTACGCAGTGGCGGAATGAGAAGGTGTGTGCATTAGAGAACCACATTTTATAAAATGTTCAGTTAACACTTTAGTATACAGTAGGTCTAAATAAATACACTGAACAAAAATATAAAACGCAACATGTAAAGTATTGTTCCCATGTTTCATGAGCTGAAAGAAAAAAATCCAGACATTTTCCATACGCACAAAGCGTATTTCTCTCAAATTTTGTGCACAAATATGTTTACATCCCAGATAGTGAGCGTTTCTCTTTTGCCAAGATAATCCATCTACTTGACAGGTGTGGCATATCAAGAAGCTGATAATGACCATTACACATGTGCACCTTGTGCTGGGGACAAAAGGCCACTTTAAAAATGTGCAGTTGTGTCACCCACAATGCCTCGGATGTCAAGTTGAGGGAGTAACCATGCCAGCTCAGGACCTCCAAATCCAGCTCCTTCACCTTGTGTGGGGGGCCCTCCAAGGACCACCCATGGCTGCACCCCTGCCCAGTCGTGAAATCCATAGATTAGGGCCTAATGAATTTATTTAAATTGACTGATTTCCTTATATGAACTAACTGAAATTGTTGCATGTTGCGTTTATATTTTTGTTCAGTTTACATTTCAAAGTAAAGACTGAAAACGAGAAAAACAATATTTAAATATTGGAGAATATCAGGAGAAAACAGGGATATACCTGAGTCTGACTCAGTAGTCAGTGATCGTCGGCTGGACCAGGCGTGTGTGGATGTGTCCCTTTCCTGTCTGGATCTCCTCCCTATCCCCTGACTCTTTAAAAAATCCACCTCCGAGTTCAACTCGTCATTCTGGTCCCGCAGCGCCTGTGACACACAAACTTGTCATTTAGCAGAGTGGTGACACTTCAGACAAACATAAATAACACATCCAGCTAAACACAGCAGACTTACTATAGAGATAGAGCAGCACCAGTCAACAGTGTCCTCACTAACTGCCACGTGCACATGCTAGTAAAGCCACACAGCAACACTCATTCTGTGAACCCAGAATAACACGCGCTCACCTTCACTTTCTAGGTTCCCAAAAATGGGAGGCATTTGGATAAATCAAGAGGCTTGTCATGATACACTCAAACTGATCTCAACTCTGTACAGGCAAGTGAGCAAAAACAAAATCTGTTTGCCATGAATCATGAATGTTATGCATGCCGTGTACAACCAATTACTATGCTTTGGAAAATTGTGAAAGGTAAGCCAGGTCAAGCCTAGTCTTGGTAACAGTCTTTGTAGCTTACAATCCACTCCTTACCAGTCCTGTCAATTGACAAATTAGTGGAATGTTAGCTAAAAAGAATGGTAGCCAGGCTAAGTCAAGCCCCCTCGGGGCTTCCACGCAAGGCATGATTCTTTAAACACAGACGAGAGCACAGATACACACTTTCTCTGGCTCCTTCTCTCGCTTACCCGGCACTGCAGCTCGAACTCCTTGATGATCTCAGAGAAGCGCTCCTCCTGGTTAAGCAGTCCTGTGTTGTTCGGATCCAGGCTCCCAAACTGCGTCAGCCAACCAAAACGGAAACTGTCATCAATCATTCATAGGGAGTGAGCTATGCAGTATTACCAGAGGGATGAGTTACCACAGAATGGCATCACACCCATCCTCACATAGCTCCCACTCACCTTGTCTAGTAGAAGCTGGTCCAGGTCTCTCTGCAGTTTAGAGATGGTTCTCTCTGTCTCTGACAGCTTCCCCTTCAGAACACTGCCCTCCTCCTCCAAACGGCCTTTCTCCTGTTAGCCCAGAGGGAGGGTTACTTAGTGATACGATAACGCTTGAAGATATCCAACACAGTATAATCACGCCACAATAAAAAACAATAGGGGGTACTAACAACGGGCAGATTGTTAAGAAGCTAAGCAGCAGTCTGCCATTGGTTGGTTGTCCGTGAACGGGTGGGTCTAGTTGGAATGTGAATAGAGCGTGTTTGAAGGTGGATGTTGAAAGCAGGAAGGCCAAGACAAAAACTTGTTTGTTTTTTTAATCACATGGGCTAATCTAATACTCTCCTTTGAGTTCTCTAGTCTAGAGAAGAGACTGGGAGGGAGATGAAAAATTCCTTGCAGAACGTTAACCAGTTTATACTCACACAAAAGTCTATTCAAAAGCTTAAGGAACCTAAAGCAATGAGATCAAAAATAGGAGGTTAAGCTCGAGGAATCTTGTAGGAGGGGTGGTCAAACAATTGCCTGTCTTATTAGCACGCTTTTCTCATTGTAAAAACCTCATGGGGCATCTCTATAGGGCCAGGCACCTGGGTGGCATTGCAGACTTCCTCGTGCAGACTGGCATCGTGTGCCCGTAGGACCTCCACTTCCACTTTGAGCTTGGCCCGCTCATGCTCCACCTGCTGCAGCAGGACCTCGTTCTCCTGCGCAGATTCACTACGCAGGGCCGTAAGCCTATCCCGGAACTCCTGCTCCAGACCCCTGCCAGTCAGAGAGAAGTTTGACTAAATTGCCTCTCCTCCATTCAACAGGAGTTACTTTACAGTACATTCAACAAGGTCAACAGCTCACACTCAGCTCAGATCATGAAAATTCACAACCAGTCAAGCAAGATTTTCCAACCACAAGATCAGTCTGTAATCTATAACGAGAAGGAAGAACAGGTCTTACTTGATTTTGGTTTCATTCAGTGACTCAATGGCGGCGTGTCTGTCATCCACCTCGCTGACCAGCTGGAGGTTCCTCCGGTCAGCCCACTCCAGGTCGGCCTTTACCTTGTCCCTCTCCCGACACGCCTGGTCTGCTAGGACCCTGAGGGACAGCCAGTGGACAAACATTTCAGCATGGACCTTACCACATCACTCACCAGAATGACCCGATAGCTCAGGACATCATGGAGGACTAACTTTAACAGCAGAGATATATATATACAGTGCCTTGCTTCAAACATAAAGATATAAAACTGTATTTTTTTGTGAAGAATCAACAACAAGTGGGACACAATCATGAAGTGGAACGACATTTATTGGATATTTCAAACTTTTTTAACATTTCAAAAACTGAAAAATTGGGCGTGCAAAATTATTCAGCCCCTTGACTTACAGTGCAGCAAACTCTCTCCAGAAGTTCAGTGAGGATCTCTGAATGATCCAATGTTGACCTAAATGACTAATGATGATAAATACAATCCACCTGTGTGTAATCAAGTCTCCGTATAAATGCACCTGCACTGTGATAGTCTCAGAGGTCCGTTAAAAGCGCAGAGAGCATCATGAAGAACAAGGAACACACCAGGCAGGTCCGAGATACTGTTGTGAAGAAGTTTAATGCCGGATTTGGATACAAAAAGATTTCCCAAGCTTTAAACATCCCAAGGAGCACTGTGCAAGCGATAATATTGAAATGGAAGGAGTATCAGACCACTGCAAATCTACCAAGACCTGGCCGTCCCTCTAAACTTTCAGCTCATACAAGGAGAAGACTGATCAGAGATGCAGCCAAGAGGCCCATGATCACTCTGGATGAACTGCAGAGATCTACAGCTGAGGTGGGAGACTCTGTCCATAGGACAACAATCAGTTGTATATTGCACAAATCTGGCCTTTTTGGAAGAGTGGCAAGAAGAAAGCCATTTCTTAAAGATATCCATAAAAAGTGTCGTTTAAAGTTTGCCACAAGCCACCTGGGAGACACACCAAACATGTGGAAGAAGGTGCTCTGGTCAGATGAAACCAAAATTGAACTTTTTGGCAACAATGCAAAACGTTATGTTTGGCCTAAAAGCAACACAGCTCATCACCCTGAACACACCATCTCCACTGTCAAACATGGTGGTGGAAGCATCATGGTTTGGGCCTGCTTTTCTTCAGCAGGGACAGGGAAGATGGTTAAAATTGATGGGAAGATGGATGGAGCCAAATACAGGACCATTCTGGAAGAAAACCTGATGGAGTCTGCAAAAGACCTGAGACTGGGACGGAGATTTGTCTTCCAACAAGACAATGATCCTAGCCCTCCTACCCAACAGGTCCCAGACGTGCTCAATGCTATTGAGATCCGGGCTCTTCGCTGGCCATGGGAGAACACTGACATCCCTGAAGTTATTTGGATTTTTACTAATTATCTTTGAAAGACAGGGTTGTTTCTTTTTTTGCTGAGTTGATATTATATCTACATTACGCATATAGAATCCAAATAGGCTTACCACGGCAGCAGAATACTGGCTAATTAATACTTAATGAAAGAGTGCTGTATTTTGGTTCCAAAGTTGGGTCATTAAATTGACAAAGCAATGACTTTTACAGTCAACAATATAAAAGCAACATCTCTCGTCGGAGCCGTAGTAAAATCAGTCAGAACCAAAATCAATTATGTAGGCTACAGTTTCTCTGCACATTAGTGAAGTTGAACCAATGATTCCCCCTTAAAGCAATGCCTGACCATGAAATCAATAAACAGTCGACGTAAATTCATTTAAGGGTCACTGGCTCATACAGGAAATTAACCCAGGGGATGCAACAGAGCTCGTCAGCTTGTAGTCCTAAAAAAAGAAAAGGAAATGAGTTCCCAATGGTTCGTTCAGCCATTCCTATGGGGGGAAATGAATGGGGTTTTGGGATGAGCGCAGAAATTAAGCCTGTGTTAACTTCAGACCTTAGGAAATATTACACGGTTTGTTCTTGGAGATAATATCAGTCAGTTAAACATGACCTTTATGAATTATAAAAGCCTTTATGTGCTCGTTTTGCTTCCATAAATGCTTCAAAATGCTTTGAACAAAACGTATAAGAAAGTCCTAAGCCTTTGTTTACCACTGACCTTATTTATTTTTATCCAAAAACCCATTAATTTCCCCATTATGCTTAAACCAATGAGCCAGGGCGGCGTTAGTGCCTACAAAAAGGACACCATTACTATTGCTCTCTATGGACTCTCTTTGACCTTCATTCGAGAATCCAATGGAAGCGTGCAGTACCAAAGTATACAGTATCAAACCAAAGACCCACTGGAGGAACTGGATCTCGTTCTTGTAGGAGATGAGGGCTGCCTGGTGGATGCCGTTGCCGCTGACCAGCAGCTCATTGTCCAGGGCCAGGGTGAGCTCCGACAGACTGACCCGCTCTTCCAGGGGGAAGTCCAGAGTCTGGCGGGGACCAAACAGCACGGGTCAAACAGCATGGAGTGCAATTTGGTGTTTTAGAGCCAACCTCCATCCCTGAAGCTCTCATGGACTAGGTGTTTTGACAACTGGTGTATGGTATATACAAATTCAGGTCAAAGTTCAGCTCATTCTCATGTTTACACTCTACTGTATTTAAAATGTGTCAGATTACACAATTATCTCGGTAACACTTAATATAAAAATCAGAGCGTGTCTAGCTAGGGGCTTTTGTAGGCTGCGTTACATAGATTATAGTTCCACACTAAAGCATCTAATCGAAAGCAAAAGAGCATCAGCTACATGGAACTGGCAATCTCAATTCTACTCCTATTTCACTTTTCACACACAGGAAGGAGACGCCCCTAGAAACCCTGCAGCTTTCTTTATCCCGTACAAACCAACTAACACCAAGGCTCTTCAACAACATATCAATTCAAGCAGCCGTAAAAGGCAGAGCACTCAACATTTCAAGGCTACTTCTGAAAATAACTGGCACAAGCAATGAGCATGTGTATCTGTGACAGCAGGAGATTTAAAAAAACAAACAAAAACAAACAGTACTTGCATGAACACGTGCATTGGTTCAAAACTAGTCCGGGACTAACCTGTAGGATGTCCCTGCTGTTCCGTATGCCCTCGCCGGTCCAGAGGGCGATGACCCTCTCTGGACTGGTGCAGCCCGACCCTTCGTCCAGCCTGGTCAGCAGCCTCTGACCCACAGTGGCAGACAGGAGAGAGGGAGAGGTGGAGCGCACCGTCCGCTCCTCGAAGGCCTGGGAGAAAACAGAGGAAGACATGAGAGCTACAGGAACAGGCTAGCGGATGGCCCAATTCAGTTCCTCCGCCGCAGAACACCGCTGCAGACCACTGTGCAGTGCGGACGTGCTTGTGTAGCCTCACTGCTGTTCCCACAATGCCATAGAAACACAAAGAAGTCCTTGAGAGGCATGGCATTGTCGCAGGTAAACCTCCATCGGTCATGCTGCCCCTCGCCAAGAATAACCTGACCTCCCCCACTGTGCATTGTTTAATCCAGGCTCCCACAGACAAAAGCGCCTCAGTGCCACACACACACACACACACACACACACACACATATGTGTTTCACACGCTGCTAATAAACGCCTTTTTGGTGTCGTAACACTTAATATGGCTGAAATGCAATACATGATTTCTGGCAGACTTTCTCCTTGTGTGGATATGGTCATTCGGCAAAGGAATGCTGGAAGGGCAGACTGAGCTCTGCCCTCAACAGTCAATGACTTGATCGGCAGCTGCCTAAAGTTCCTTAATTGACCAGCAGGAAATTGGTCTGAGTGACAGACGGCAAACTTACACACAGAAACTGTACCAGTATAATTAGTAGGCTTTGTATGTCGGATACTGAAGGGATAATGTATAAATCAATAGATCATATCATTTTGAATACTTTATCACGCCTATATCTTAATACTAAACTATGAGCCACAGAGAATATCTCAATAGCCCCCTTAAAAACCCCTATCAGCCACCCATTTAAAGTAAAGTGACAGTGTATTTCTTATAAATAGAATGAATCTCAAACTCCCTTCAGTTCGAGCCAGATGGAGGTCCCACGTGCCAATATATTGTCATTTGTGTTATCCACGGATCATTGTTCTGGCCTAATTACATACATTTACTCTACTGACCCAGACCCACTCACATACGTTTCCATAGAAATCAATTACTGTTAAAACATGTACGCATGCCCTAAAAAGGGTGTCTGCCTGTCTGCTCACCTGCTGGAGTGAGTGCTGGGGGTTGGGACGTATGGGGGTGGAGGAGGAGGTGGGAGCTGGGACACTCCCCTCTCTGAAGAGACCCTTCTGGAACTCCCTGAGGCTGACCCTCCCATCCAGGTCAGTGTCCAACTTTCTGAAGAGGGCGTCCAACTCCTGTGTGATAACACGTAGAGTCAGGGGTTAAAAACACAAAGTCAAATTCACACAGATATCATTGGCTTGTAACCACTGACTGCAGTCTGACTACCTTCCCGTCTCCTTGGTGTACACCCATGGATTAAAAAGGAATGGACGGACGTACCTACTGATAGACGAAACGGTGAAAACTCCCTTTAGCCCAAGTTTACACTAATCCAATACTTATGATCCCTTGAGGGGAAGTGAGCAAGTGCACACTTCCGGGAATTAGGGAATTAAAACACAACCACTGGCTGGAATGTTGGGCTGGCCATACCTCTGGATTCAGGTCCGGAAGGCCAAGGTGGTCACAGACCAGGGACAGCTCCTGCCTGTTCAGAAAGCCACCTACTCCAACCCCCAGCTCCTCCCACACCGCCCTCATCCGGCTGTCTGTCACCTCGGCCCGCGGCCTAGGGGAGTGGAGCGTGCTCTCCGAACTGTCCCGCTTCCATCGCTTCTGCTGCCCTGAGACACACACACACACACACACACACACACACACACACACACACCAGGATGGAAGTCCCTCAGAGGGTATAGCAGTAGACTGTATGAAAAGGGCCAGGAGTTTTTCCTGATCACATGACTGAACCAGGAAAAACCCGTCTTGAAAAATGAATGTACAATGAAGTACACTTAAAAAGTTTAAATCACCTTTAAATAAAAATATTGAAGTACCTTGTGCCTCAAAAGTCTGATGGATGGCGTCCTTATGGCTTCCGGTGTCCTCATCCGACTTGAGACTCTGGAAGTAAGACATTGACGAGTGTCACCAAGTGTTCACAACTGAAAAATTATACGGCCTAAAATGCTGACCCGTATGTATGCCTGTCCACATACAGTATACAGTGTGTGTGTAAGTGTGCCTTCTGTGTGTGAAAGAGAGAAATCTGTAAGCGAGTGCTAGCCTGTTAGTGATGAGCAATGACAACAGAGAGAGACCAATTAACTGACCATAAGGAATTCCAACCCCTTCTCAACATTATTTCTGCTACAGTGCGCAAGAAGAACCAGTAAATTGTGATTCCAGCAGGCTCAAGAGTAGACTGGACTCCCCAGCAGCATATGGGGCCGTTAGCTCTCACGCAGACAAACTAATTATGGTCTTACATAATAAAGTTTAACTGAAGCTAGTAATGGAAGTCAGTTATTGAGTACTGTATACTGAGGCAAGTTCCAAAGCACTTTGTAGAATTAAATGCATAACTTCAGTTTATTATGTAATACAAACTTCCCTAATCTAACCAAATTAATCCTGGCAACATCTTAAACAGAGAATATATTTGTGGAAGGATTGGCTGCTACCGTCTTGGTGCCAAGGTCACATTTTCCCCCTCAAATCTTTGAAATGTCTCATTTTAAATCAATCCCATGTGGAAGACTGGTCTATTGATTTCATGGTTTCTTTATAAGGAATCAATCTGGGCACGGCACCAAGCTGCAGAGCCACATCAGAAACAGGCCACTTATCATGGGACAACAAGACACTATCAATTTTTTATCATCTGAAATTCTTGAACAACATTTAACTCATCCATGAAAGGCTTTTCAAAATGGGAACACTGTGCTGGTTTCGGGATTGTCTAATCCCTCCCCCTCCTTTTCTCTCTAACAAATCCATTTGGTTCTCTCCAACACATGGCAGGCTACCCCTGGTCAGTGAGTTTATTATTGTTGTCATAGGCACCACTTTAGGGTCATAGAACACCATTGTGCTCCTTACTACAGTGGCCCGAGGCTTAAGAAATGTAAACAAACACTGTAACAACACAAAATGGTGGGCAGTGATGTAGTCAGCTGAGAAGGTAAAGACATGACTAATCCTCAACATATCAAAAGGATAAAAACATTCAAAACCAATCATTTCAGCTGGATGATGAAATCCTAACATTCATGTCCGTAAATCAACAACAGATTGACGATGAGTTGACTACCCGCTGTAACCAGACAAAAAGGAATACTCCGTCTGAACAGGGAGAATGTTACAGAACTCTCAACAAATAGAATGTGAATGAAAGGTGAATGGAAACTGATGCTAACTTAAGCATGCCAGCTAAATGGGACACCAACATTAACACGTCCTTGAGAATGCTTCTTCGGGCACTTAACCCAGACGACACGCTGCATTGTAGAAGGATGTGTAGACAAATGTAAGTTGCGTATGATAACTTAATAAGACATATGAAGTGATGTGAAGAGGGATAACCTCGTGTGAAATATTTAACAGGACCAGTTCAATTATTTACATAATAAGGGGTAGATGACGGCAACATTCCACCACCAAAATTCCACAAAGAAACCGTGTTTCAGCCCAAAAGCGGTAAACGACCCATCAACTCCCCAGCCCCATGAATCCCACCCTCCCCCATTCCAATCACATATTTATCTGGGTGAACTATGTCCCTGTTACCAAGGAGTTGACTGTTACTACGCTCTACCTGAGTGAACTGCTGTGACCAAACCACTGTAGCCAACAATACAACAGGGACGCTATACAGTAGTTAAACTCTCTATCCTCCAGTAGCAAGGAATCCACCAAGGCTTAAAGCTGCTTACATAATGCCTTAACTGCTGGAAATGTTAACTATTTAAAAAATAGATTATTGGTGGAGAGCTTAATGAGAAACATGGCACAGGGATCTGCACTATGGCTTGACAAGGGAGAGAGGGTGCTTTGGAAAGACGTAATCTCACGAGTTATCAGAGATAGTCAGTGCAGCGTTACATAAAAGCTCTAAATATTTCAAAGTGAAAAAAGAGAGAGAGAGAATCTGGAATAACAGGATGGGTTTCTAAAATGAGCACTTTGTTCACAGGCAGCGGCCGACAGAGGTCAACCATTGCTTTTCGATGATTATGTCGGCTAGGTTTATGTATGCATACTCATAGATAAAAAGTGTATAGCCTCATTATCAAAATCTCTATCCAGGCCATTTATGCAACTCTTACTTCAACTAACCTACTCATTCCAGACTCAGAACACACACACACACACACACACCAGACAGGCAAACGGTGGTCAACTGCAAAGGGCGCCAAACTTTTCACTCACAGCGGTGTTTCACGGCGAGTCTTTAACACAGACAGATACCCGTCAGCCACCACGATGACCTTTCCTTCACTAGTTGTCTTCTACGGTTATACAATTTAGAGCCCAAAACAATGGGCCTTCAATAAACATGATGTTGGGAGATAAGCAGACAGCACCCCCCCCAACCATGACTTTTCCTGGGCCTCGCTACCGTCATTTCACACCTAATAATACTGTAATAAAATGCAATGAGACCAATGAAAGACAAAGCCATGGAAGATCAGATCCCTTAAGTACCTGGCATATGCACCAAGCCAGCAGCATAACAGAGGATTACACTCATTCCAATATTATCAGACTGAGTCAGCAGATTCAAAATCAAAGCTCTCCTCCGTAAGGTAGGAGGTTCTGACTAGTAGAGAGCTTATTATTTTATTACAATGTATATCACATACATTAACACTTTGTCAATATAAAGCAATGAGAGAGAGAGCGAGAGAGTCAAAGCTAAAACTGGGGGAATGGATGTTGTGGGGCAGGAGCGGGGAGCAGCCATGAGCGCTGCCAGTAGCACATTCCATATAATCCCACTTTCTGGGTGTGGAGTGGAGCAGTCTGCTCAAAACCCCAAGTACCTCTGAGACTCAACTCTCTCACTCAGTTATACAGTGGTCTGAAGAGAAGTATGGTGTGGAATCCTAGAAAATGTGTGGTTGTCAACAAATTGAAGGTCATAGAGATATTTGATTCAGACCTCACCCAGCACAACACACCATTCAAGGGATGTGAAGGAAATTCAAGTGAAGCACTGACTTGCCTAGTTAAAAAATAAATACAGATGGGAATCTCGCTCCAAACAGTCAGATCTAGATTAGGGCCCTGCGCCAAGCTTGAGAAGTCAAAAGTCAGCCATCTTTGTCAGCAACTCTCAAATTAGTGCACAGCAACAGAATAAAACACAGCAGACAAAAAGGTGAGAGGGGTGGAGGAGGAGCACGTCTTACCTCCACACTCTCTAGAGAAGTAGAGCGTCTGAGTTTTATCCTCCTCACGCCAGCGGGAGAGGACTCCTTCTGCTCCGTCCTGAAAGGACGAGAGCCCTCTGAGTCAGCTGTGAGCTCAGAGTCAGGCCTGTCCGGCTGGGACCGCCGGCCGTAGCGCTTCGTTCCCTTCACAAACTTGGGCTTCACTTCCTCAGGAACAACTGGGAGGGCCGGGAGAGGAGAGGAAAGAGATGGTGATTGGGAAGGACAGAGAGAGATTACAGTGAAATGCCTTTCTTGAAAGCTCTTTCCCAACGATGCAGTAATCAATATCAGTAGTACTATAAAATAAAGAACAAAAACACGAAAAATAAATAAGAATAACATAAGTAAGCTACATGTACAGTACCAGTCAAAAGGTTTTTTTCTTTATTTGTACTATTTTCTACATTGCAGAATAATAGTGAAGACATCAAAACTATGAAATAACACATATGGAATCATGTAGTAACCAAAAGTGTTAAACTAATCAAAATATATTTCAGATTCTTCAAAGTAGTCACCCTTTGCCTTGATGAAAGCTTTGCACACTCTTGGCATTCTCTCAACCAGCTTCATTAGGTAGTCACCTGGAATACATTTCAATTAACAGGTATGCCTTGTTAAATTGTGGAATTTATTTAGTTCTTAATCCGTTTGAGCCAATCAGTTGTGCTGTGACAAGGTAGGGGTGGTATACAGAAGATAGCCCTATTTGGTAAAATACCCAGTCCATATTATGGCAAGAACAGCTCAAATAAGCAAAGAGAAATGACAGTCCATCATTACTTTAAGACATGAAGTTCAGCCAATCAGCAACATTTCAAGAACTTTGAACGTTTCTTCAAGTGCAGTCGCAAATACCATCAAGCGTTATGATGAAACTGGCTCTCATGAGGACCGCCACAGGAAAGGAAGACAGAGAATCATTTCATTAGTTAACTGCACCTCAGATTACAGTCCAAATAAATGCTTTACAGATTAAGTAACAGACACATCAACAGTTCAGAGGAGACTGCGTGAAATCAGGCCTTCATGGTCAAATTGCTGCAAAGAAACACCTACTAAAAAGGACAACAATATGAAGAAAGACTTGCTTGGGCAAAGAAACAAGATCAATGGAAATTAGACCGGTGGAAATCTTTCCATTGGTCTGAATAGTCCAAATTTTGGTTCCAACCGCCATGTCTTTGTGAGACACAGAGTAGATGAACGGATGATCTCTGCAAGTGTGGTTCCCACTGTGAATCATGGAGGAGGTGTGATGGGTCTTTGTTGGTGACACTGATTTATTTAGAATTCAAGGCACACTTAACCAGCATGGCTACCACAGCATTCTGCAGCGATACGCCATCCCATCTGGTTTGAGCTTAGTGGGACTATTATTTGTTTTTCAACAGACAATGACCCAACACACCTCCAGGCTGTGTACGAGCTATTTGACCAAGAAAGAAAGTTATGAGTGCTGCATCAGATGACCTGGCCTCCACAATCCCCCAACCTTAACCTAATTGAGATGGTTTGGGATGAGTTGGACCACAGTGTGAAGGAAAAGCAGCCAACAAGTGCTCAGCACATGTGGGAACTCCTTCAAGACTGTTGGAAAAGCATTCCAGGTGAGGCTGGTTGAGAGAATTCCAAGAGTGTGCAAAGCTGTCAAGGCAAAGCGTGGCTACTTTTAAGAAGCTCAAACACACACACACACACACTTTTTTGGTTACTATATATTTCCATGTGTTATTTCATAGTTTTGATGTCTTCAGTATTATTCTACAATGTAGAAAATAGTAAAAATAAAGAAAAACCCTTGAATGAGCAGGTATGTCCAAACTTTTGAATGGTACTGTATGGGAGTGAGTGTGTAGAGTCCTTTGAGTGTGCATAGTCAGTGCAAAGATAAAAAATGTAATACAGACAAAAAAAAGTGTCAATGCAGATAGTCCAGGAAGCCATTTTGTTCGAACTTTTAGCAGTCTTATGGCTTGGGGATAGAAGCTGTTCATGAGCCTGTTGGTGTAAAGCAGAGAACAGCCTATGGCTTGGGTGGCTGGTCTTAAACAATTTTCCCAGCCTTCCTTTATCAAACATGTTGGCTCACTATTTAAAAAGAAGACGGAGAACAAGATAGGATGAAAAATATGTCCTTGTCTATAACTGTTCTGTACTATTTGTATGTTTTATGTGTACACCGGTAAGAGTAGCTGCTGCACGTGCAGTAGCTAAGGGAGATCCTAATAAACTAAACTAAAAACAGCAGACTACCTAGCACTACCTAGAAACAAAAAAAGTATATACATTTTTTTACAAATTGATATACTTGGAGTCAAAGTATCGATATAATATTTTCCACATAAAACATAATCCAAAGATAAAAATCACAATATGTAACTGTATCAATTAAAGTAGTATCACTTATTGTATCAACTGTATCAGTACTAAAGAAAAACATTTTTTTTTGACCAGCTGGGTATTTTGTCTGCCCACAATTACTACTATAAACATATTCTCACAAAAGCTTGTTAATGTTTAGTTACAAAGAAACAAGGGAGAAACTGTAGTGTAGACTTAGTAGTAGCCAAATCTCTGGTCATACAAAAAACATTGTCAAACACACCCTTTAAAAAAAGGGCATTTCAAAAAGGACAGTGGTCATCAGTTCCCAGAAACTAACTTGGCAATAAACTTAAATCGTACTGTAACATTCTGGGAAGGAGGAGGGAAACTCTGGTGCCCTCCTAGATCCTCCTACTGCAATACCCGAAAACTCAAGAAACACATTTCAAAATAAAAAGAACACACACCAATGTATGGACAACTAAAGTTCACAAAAAGTAAATGGCTGTATAATACATGGTATCTTAACTGAGTTTGGGTTTGTTAAAAAAGGTACAGGACGTTTAAAACAGTTGAATCAGTATTTGTTTCAGAATAAAATCCATCCTGGAGCTAAATCAGGACAGAGATTATTAACTGGAACAACTGCATTTCCGTAGGGAGGGAAGATACTAAATATAGCCTATCCCTTTGATGTCTCCAATAGTACGGTCGTCATTTACTGTAGGAGTCCTCATTCAGGTGATCTCACGGTCAATCCACCCTGTGCAACAAACCAGAATATCCAAAATAAAGTACGAGTCTAAAAAATCATTTTGATTTTGCTTTCGATGAGGTCATACTAAGGCAGACTATCTCATATAAAAGCAGACGTTTATCCACAAGGATACAATGTTTACTTAAAACAATCCATCTTAGAGTACAAATTATACCATGACATTCAGGTGGGTCTCTATTGTGCTACGCAATTGCGCAGCACAATTTAATTTTCATGGGCCTAACAATAATAAAGATGTCATTTAAAATGGTAAAAATGAATAGCCTTTTAGTGTGGTATGAACACAACCACTCATATTTTCATCTGATTGTCAAACAGATCATATGAAAAACATATGAAATACTTATTTTCCACCATAATTTGCAAATAAATTCGTAAAAAAATCCTACAATGTGATTTTTTTTCTCATTTTGTCTGTCATAGTTGAAGTGTACCTATGATGAAAATTACAGGCCTCTCTCATCTTTTTAAGTGGGAGAACTTGCACAATTGGTGGCTGACTAAATCCTTTTTTGCCCCACTGTATACTCACGCCATTTCATGAAAGGAAATAGACATCGGTTACAAAACACCAAACAGTGTAACCAATGACATTCAGTGATTGCCATTGATTCGGCCTACACATCTCTCTGACAAATTTAATTTTTTTTGTAGCCTGAAAAGCTGGGACAACTGTAATGGGGCTGAAACTGAATGGTCACCCTAACACACACACGGTCAACATACTAGACTAGGCTACAATGTGTATTACCATGAACTTGAAATAGGTATGACGGTAGCCAGTGATGTAGTGGGGTAAACTCTGCCTGTCGCGGTAAATTTTTTAAAAAGTATCGTTCCATATACTTTCAATGCATTTTTCTGAAAGGGTGGGTAAACTGTGTTCACCCTGCACTAGGCCTACACCGCTGCCGGTAGCCTATCCTCTCGGCTGAAGCAATTTTACACACGCAGAACAGGTAGCCTACATTCAATATAACACATGGAGTTGAATCAAAACATGTTTTCTACCCAAGTTCATGAGTTGTCCATAATTCATGAGTTAATGGGTGGAGTCTTCACAGCTCGTGTGACAAACATTTCTTTCTTTACATGAAATTACATTTATGACAGTGTTATTTGTCACTATTAAGCATTTAACCATTTAATTAGAACATTTACCTTAAATCCTGTACAAATCGTGGATCTTGGAGATCACAGAAAGTGCACTGTAAGTGTAACTATGTCTACTTATCACTTCGTTATATATCGCTGAGAAAACAGTTAAAGGACAGTTAATGTAGGCCTATGCCATTGCAAAATCTAATTCTTCTAACTGAAAGAGTCACCTTGCTGGATGGATTGGATGCACATTAGTGTCTAGCTGTAGGCTAGATGTCTAGTGAGATTGTTGGCCATCATCAGCTGATCCAGGAAAGAAAACAAATATTGATAGAAAATACTCAAGCTAAATACACTGAGTACACAAAACATAAAAAGGAACTTCTTCCCTATAATTGAGTTGAACATAGTGGTAAATATATGACAAATTGTTCAATTTGCATTATTTAGAGACGCTCTCCACCCCCCCCCCCCCTGGCATTCGCACCTCGAATCTGATCAATAAACCCAATCTTATTCACCACATGGGGCCAGTGGACATGGAAAAACAGCAAACTGAACTGATTAGGTACATAAACAAAATCAGTGGGTTTGCGCAGACATCTAAATGCAAAGCCCCACCTCCCCAGCATGCGTGTTTTACCTGGCTCCAGGTAGCTGCTCTCCTCTTCAGAGGTGCTGAAGTCCAGAGAGCGTGATAGCACAGCTACAAAGCCTTCTTTGAACTCCTCAAAATTCACCTGCATAACAAAAGGGAAAGTTAATTGTGTACACTATTAGCAATGCACATGCCCCGCCCACATGAGGATATGTTCTTTTTAGCCATCCATTTCCTGTGTTTGAGGGGTGCAAAATCAACTTATCACTTAAATCTCGGGGCACTGATTGTTTTCATACTCTGGCGGCTCTTCCCAATCTTGCTTGTGCCATTCGTTTTCTCCGTTAACAAAAACAGTGGAAATGTTTGTAATAACCTGCCAAACACTCTGGTTATGGCTGAAGCAGCCTCAATGGAATACATTGGCTTAACGTCGTATCTATAAGAAAGCTTCATCAGTGATTTTTTGTGCAATTGAAAAATACAGTTGAAATGTTTACAAATGAGATGCGCTGAAATTAAAGCAACTTACGAAAATGAACACTGATTGTATGGACCGGTCTGATCTCGCAAACAATACAATGCATTTGAAAAGTATTCAAACCCCTTGACTTGTTCCACTTCGTTATGTTACAGCCATATTCTAAAATATACTCAATAAAAATCGATCGACACACAATAAAAAAATCTAAATTTTTTCACATTTACTACATATAAAAAACAGGAATACTTTATTCGCCTAAGTATTCAGAACCTTCGCTATGAGACTCAAAATTGAGCTCAGGTGAGATGTTTCTACAACTTGACTGGAGTCCACCTGTGGCAAATTCAATTGATTGGACATGATTTGGAAAAGCACACATCTGACTATAGAAGGTTCCTCAGTTGACAGTGCATTTCAGAGCAAAAACCAAGCCGAGGTCAAAGGAATTGTCCGTAGCGCTACGAGACAGGATTGTGTTGAGGCACAGATCTGGGGAAGGGTACCAAAACATTTCTGCAGCATTGAAGGTCCCCAAGAAGACAGTTGCCTCCATTCTTAAATGGAAGAAGTTTGGAACCACCAACACTCTTCCTAGAGCCGGCCACTCGGCCAAACTGAGCAATCAGGGAGGTGACCAAGAACCCGATCGTTACTGACAGAGCTCATCTGTGGAGATCGGTTGTCCTTCTGAAAGGTTCTCCTATCACTCCACCAATCAGGACTTTATAATAGAGTGGCCACACGGAAGCCACTCCCCAAAAGGCACCAAAAGGACTCGCAGACCATGAGAAACAAGATTCTCTGTTCTGATGAAACCAAGATTAAAATTTTGACCTGAATGCCAAGCATCAAGGTCTGGAGGAAACCTGGCACCATCCCTATAGTGAAGCATTGTGGTGGCAGCATCATGTTGTGAGGATGTTTTTCAGCGGCAGGGACTGGGAGACTAGTCAGGATCGAGAGAATGATGAACGGAGCAGAGAGATCCTTGATGAAAACCTGCTCCTGAGCGCTCCGGACCTCAGACTGGGGGAGAAGGTTCACCTTCCAACAGGACAACGACTCTAAGCACACAGCCAAGACCATGATGGAGTGGCTTCGGAACAAGTCTCAATGTCCTTGCGCCGGGACTTGAACATGGTCAAACATTTCTGGAGAGACCTGGCTGTGCAGAAACGCTCCCCATCCAACCTGACAGAGCTTGGGCTCATGTTTGATTCGATTTTCAAATACCTTTTCATTCATGTCAGAGTGATTCGGGACAAAAGAGTGCTGAGTAGCAGGCAGTTAGCAAGTTTGGTAGGCTACTAATGACCATCAGCAGTAGCAGAGCATGGAGAAGCCTATTTATAGTGACTAAACGGTCACACCTCGTGACCGACAGTGTGGCACTAATACAGTCACCGAAACAGTCCAATATTTATTTACATTATTAATAGGAGTGCATTATAAGAAGTTACATTTTACAAAAGATTGAATACCTGAATCCCCACCAAAATGCCTTTACTCCATTCATTATTTGTTTTATGTGGTATAATTCAGTCAATATCTGATCGATTTGTGCATTTATAAGAATAAATTCAATGACTGTTGCGTACCATTATGAGACATGACTACAAAGGGAAACCCAGCCGCAAGCTGCCCAGTGATGCAAGCCTACCAGATGGGAAAAATGGATTTTAAGCTCGATTTGAGGCAAGCAACACTGAAGCATGCATGAGAGCACCAGCTGATCCGGATGACTGTGTGATCCCGCTCTCCGTAGCCAATGTGAGCAAGACCTTAAAACAGGTCACATTCACAGATTGCCAGGACGTGTACAGAGCACGCGCAGACCAACTGGCAAGTGTCATCACTGACATTTTCAACCTCTCCCTGACTGAGTTTGTAATACCTACAGTTGAAATAGGAAGGTTACATACACCTTAGCCAAATACATTTAAACTCAGTTTTTCACAATTCCTAACATTTAATCCTAGTAAAAATACCCTGTCTTAGGTCAGTTAGGATGACCACTTTATTTTAAGAATGTAAAATGTCAGAATCAGAGTAGAAAGAATGATTGATTTCAGCTTTTATTTCTTTCATCACATTCCCAGTGGGTCAGAAGTTTACAAACACTCAATTAGTATTTGGTAGCATTGCCTTTAAATTGTTTAACTTGGGTCAAACATTTTGGGTAACTTTCCACAAGCTTCCCACAATAAGTTGGGTGAATTTTGGCCCATTCCTCCTGACAGAACTGGTGTAACGGAGTCAGGTTTGTAGGATCCTTGCACGCACACGCTTATTCAGTTCTGCCCACAAATTTTCAATATGATTAAGGTCAGGGCTTTGTGATGGCCACTCCAATACCTTGACTTTGTTGTCCTTAAACCATTTTACCACAACTTTGGAAGTATGCTTGGGGTCATTGTCCATTTGGAAGACCCATTTGTGACCAAGCTTTAACTTCCTGGCTGATGTCTTGAGATGTTGCTTCAATATATCCATGTACTTTTTCTACCTCATGATGCCATTTATTTTGTGAAGTGTACCAGTCCCTCCAGCAGCAAAGCACCCCCACAACATGATGTTTCCAACCCGTGCTTCACGGATGGGATGGTGTTCCTCGGCTTGCAAACCTTCCCCCTTTTCCTCCAAACATAACGATGGTCATTATGGCCAAACAGTTATTTTTGTTTCATCAGACTAGAGGACATTTCTCCAAAAAGTACGATCTTTGTCCCCGTGTGCAGTTGCAAACCGTAGTCTGTCTTTTTAGTGGAGGTTTTAGAGCAGTGGCTTCTTCCTTGCGGAGTGGCCTTTCAGGTAATGTTGATATAGGACTCGTTTTACTGTGGCTATAGCTAATTTTGTACATGTTTCCTCCAGCATCTTCACAAGATCCTTTGCTGTTGTTCTGGGACTGATTTGCACTTTTCGCAGAACATGTCTCCTTCCTGAGAGGTATGACGCCTGCGTCGTCCCATGGTGTTTATACTTGCATACTATTGTCTGTACAGATGAACGTGGTACCTTGAGGTGTTTGGAAATTGCTCCCAAGGATGAACCAGTGGAGTTCTACAATTTTTTTATGAGATCTTGGCTGATTTCTTTTTATTTTCCCATGATGTCAAGCAAAGAGTTTGAAGGTAGGTCTTGAAATACGTCCACATATACACCTCCAATTGACTCAAATTATGTCAATTAGCCTATCAGAAGCTTTTAAAGCCATGACATTTTCTGGAATTTTCCAAGCGGTTTAAAGGCACAGTCAACTTAGTGTACGTAAACCTCTGACCCACTGGAATTGTGATACAGTGAATTATAAGTGAAATAATCTGTCTGTAAACAATTGTTGGAAAAATGACTTGTGTCATGCACAAAGCGGATGTCCTAACCCACTTGCCAAAACTATAGTTTGTTAACAAGAAATGTATGGAGTGGTTGAAAAATGAGTTTTAATGCACCAAACTAAGTGTATGTAAACTTCCGACTTCAACTGTACGTTTCAAGCAGACCACCTTAGTCCCTGTGACCAAGAAAGGGAAGGTAACCTGCCTAAATTACTACAGTCCCGTAGCACTCACGTCGGTAGCCATAAAGTGCTTTGAAAGGCTGGTCATAGCTCACATTATCCTAGAAACCCTAGTCCCACTCCAATTCGCATACTGCCCCAGCAGTTCCACAGATGACGCAATCTCAAGCGCACTCCACACTGCCCTTTCCCACCTGGACAAAAGAAACAACACCATCATTAAGTTTTCAGACGACACAACAGTGGTAAGCCTGATTAGCGACAACGATGAGACAGCCTATAGGGAGGTCAGAAACTTGGCAGTGTGGTGCCAGGACAACAACCTCTCCCTCAAAGTGAGCAAGACAAAGGAGCTGATCATGGACTACAGGAAAAAAAGAGGGCCGAATACATCCCCATTCACACAGATGGGGCTGCAGTGGAGCAGGTTAAGAGTTTCAAATCCCTTGGTGTCCACATCACCAACGAACTATCATGGTCCAAACACAGCCAGACAGTCATGAAGAGGGCACAACAACACCTCTTTCCCTCAGGAGACCGAATTTTTTTTGGCATTGGTCTCTAGATCCTCAAAAATTTCTACAGCTGCACCATCGAGAGCATCCTGACCGTTGCATCACCGCCTGGAATGGCAACTGCTCCACATCCGACCGTAAAGCGCCTCAGAGGGTAGTGCGTACGGCCCAGTATATCACTGGGGCCAAGCTTCCTGATATCCAGAACGTATATACTAGCCGGTGTCATAGACTCCAGTCACTCCAAAATTGTCAGAGACTCCAGTCACCCAAGTCATAGATTGTTCTCGGTTACCGCATGGCAAGCGGGCCTGGAGCACCATGTCTAGGTCTAAAAGGCTCCTCAACAGCTTCTTCCCCCAAGCTGCTGACTATTTACACTTTATATTATGTGTAGTGTAGTTACTATGTGTAGTTACTTTACCCCTACTTGCATGTACAAATGACCTCGATTAACCAATACCCCTGCACATTGACTCAGTACCGTTACCCCCTGTATATACTGTAGCCTTGTTATTGTTATTTTCTTGTGTTACTTTTAATTTTAAATAATTACTTTAGTTTAATTAGTAAATATTTTCTTAGCTCTATTTCTTGAACTGTATTGTTGGTTAAAATCTTGTAAGTAAACATTTCACGGTAAGGTCTAAACCTGTTGTATTTGGCTAATATGTGACAAATACAATTTGATTTGACTACTGAATAAAAAGGTAGGAAAGTGTCATAACACAGCTACTACACAACTATGCATGTCAGAACTTAAATTCCTCTTACTTTAAAACATGTTAAGGTAAATCCACAACAGAGAGAAGTTACTAAAGTGGTCTGGTCTCATACCCGAGCATAGTGGTGTGGTCCTAGCAAGGTGTCCAACAGTAGGGGAAGGTGAGCATCCAGGGATAGCTTGTGGCAAAGGGCTGACAACTCTTCCTTGTCCAGGTAACCAGTGCCTGTGGTGTCACAGCTGTGAAACTCCTCCTTCAGCTGGGCCACATAGCGGTTCTGCTCTTCCTCATCCATCCCAGTACATATTGCAAGGCTTGCACCTACAGTGAAGTGGGATGGCGGACAGGAAGAGACTGTGGTAAGCACAATAAACGTTCAATCACGTCTACATCTGCAATCTTGCACAATACACACACACACACACAATGCAACTTCAATTAGTCTTACATCCAGGCAACTCTATACATTGCAATAGACTACTAGGCCTGAACTACGTACTGTGGTAAAATGTTTTCGTGAGACGGACCATCTAAATATATTTGCTGCCCTTACAGGCTGACTACACCACTCGCGTCGCGTGCGCGATCGTTGCTAAATAAATTTTGAAATTGTTCAATTATTGCACCAAATTTTTTTTTGCCAAGGGCTAAAAGAGAAGTCAGTTCTATTTGTGACGCAGATCACGCTGCAAGTCCTGCCTCTCCCATCTCCTCACTGGTTTATAGAAGCAGGTACCCACGTGCCATCTCCTCATTGGTTATACCCACGTGAAAGATGAACGAGGTCAGTGGCGGTAATACACCTAATTTATGAAAGTTGCCAATCGCAATATAAAGTCAAGAGAAGAAAAAGCCTGGAAGGAAGAGGAGAGATGACTAGAAACGATTCGTTGACCGTTTTATGTGTGGATTAATTTGCGGAGTAGAGGAACAAATTAGCTAGCAAATGCAAATTAACTAGCTAAATTGCCATAAATGTTTAATGGTTTTCAACCTGTCCCCAAAATAATATAATTGGCTCAGAGTTTGTTTTGATATTTTAACCTGCGTACCGTGATTGCATTTGGTGTGGCGGGACAAAATACATTTATGCACAATTTTTCCCCCCATGGCCTTGGATTACAGCACAGGCCCAAAACATCTGCCTCAGTGGTTGCAATGACCTGCACTGAATTCTGGAGTTGGTCTTGATTGGCATCAATTATGTAAGGCGGGTGAGTTCTGTCATTATTGTTATCACCTTAAAGGCTAATTATTTTGTTTGGCCCCTATACATACCATTGCAAAAAAAATAAAAAATAAAAAATGTAACTTGCTATACATGACCGCCTACAACCTTCGGGTTTAGTAGCACAAGTAACAGCAGTTCATAAATACCAGCATATTCAGCAATTAATGTCCAATTATGTCACTTTGAATAAACTCTAAACTTTGAATAAACTCTGGCACAAGTTGTAAAGGATTGAGGTTGGGTCAACATTTGGCAATGAATAGGCTAGAAGAGAATGCTGTTCAAAGACTACAGCTCATCGTTCAACAGTCCCCTCCAAGCTCGGTCCCCTGGGACTGAACACCTCCCTCTGCAACTGGATCCTGGACTTCCTGACGGGCCGCCCCCAGGTGGTGAGGTTAGGCAACAACACTTACGCCACACTGACCCTTAACACCCTCAGGGGTGTGTGCCTAGTCCCCTCCTGTACACCCACAACCACGACCACGGTTGACATTTAATCCTAGTAAAAATTCCCTGTCTTAGGTCAGTTAGGATCACCACTTTATTTTAAGAATGTGAAATGTCAGAATAATAGACAATTATTTCAGCTTTTATTTCTTTCATCACATTCCCAGTGGGTCTTTATTTTACATACACTCAATTAGTATTTGGTAGCATTGCCTTTAAATTGTTTAACTTGGCTCAAACACGTCGGGTAGGCTTCCACAAGCTTTCCACAATAAGTTGGGTGAATTTTGGCCCATTCTTCCTGACAGAGCTGGTGTAACTGAGTCAGGTTTGTAGGCCTCCTTGCTTGCACACGCTTTTTTAGTTCTGCCCACCAAATTTTCTTTGGGATTGAGGTCAGGGCTTTGTGATGGCCACTCCAATACCTTGACTTTGTTGTCCTTAAGCCATTTTGGTTTTGAAGTATGCTTGGGGTCATTGTCCATTTGCGACCAAGCTTTAACTTCCCAACTGTTGTCTTGAGATGTTGCTTCAACATATCCACATAATTTTAGTCCCACATGATGCCATCTATTTTGTAAAGTGCACCAGTCCCTCCTGCAGCAAAGCACCCTCACAACATGATGCTGCCACCCCCGTGATTCACGGTTGAGATGGTGTTCTTCGGCTTGGAAGCCTCCCCCTTTTTCCTCCAAACTTAACATTACGGCCAAACAGTTCTATTTTGTTTCATCAGACCAGAGGACATTTCTCCAAAAAGTACGATCTTTGTCCCAATGTGCAGTTGCAAACCGTAGTCTGGCTTTTTTTAACGGCAGGTTTGGAGCAATGGCTTCTTCCTTGCTGAGCGGCCTTTCAGATTACGTCTATATAAAATACTCGTTATACTGTGGCTTTTGCTACGTTTGTACTCTTCACAAGGTCCTTTGCTGTTGTTCTGGGATTGATTTGCACTTTTCGCAACAAAGTATGTTCATCTCTAGGAGACAGAACGTGTCTCCTTCCTGAGTGGTATGACGGCTGCATGGTCCCATGGTGTTTATACTTGCGTACTATTGTTTGTACAGATGAACGTGGTACCTTCAGGCGTTTGGAAATTGCTCCCAAGGATGGACCAGACTTGTGGAGGTCTACAATTATTTTTGAGGTCTTGGCTGATTTCTTTAGATTTTCCATGATGTCAAGAAAGAGGGACTGAGTTTGAAGGTAGGCCTTGAAATACATCCACAGGTACACCTTCAATTGTCTCAAATGATGTCAACTAGCCTATCAGAAGCTTCTAAAGCCATGACATCATTTTCTGGAATTTTCCAAGCTGTTTAGAGGCACAGTCAAGTTAGTGGATGTCAAGGTATTGGAGTGGCCATCACAAAGCCCTGACCTCCATCCTATCGAAAATGTGTGGGCAGAACTGAATAAGCACGTGCGAACTAGGAGGCCTACCTGACTCCGTTACACCAGCTCTGTCAGGAGGAATGGGCCAAAATTCGCCCAACTTATTGTGGGGAAGCTTGTGGAAGGCTACCCAAAATGTTTGACCCAAATTAAACAATTTAAAAAGGCAATGCTACCAAATACTAATTGAGTGTATGTAAACTTCTGACCCACTGGGAATGTGATGAAAGAAATAAATCACTATTATTATTCTGACATTTCACATTTTTAAAATAAAGTGGTGATTCTAACTGACCTAAGACTGGGAATTTTTACTAGGATGAAATGTTAGGAATTGTGAAAAACTGAGTTTAAATGCATTTGGCTAAGGTGTATGTAAACTTCCGACTTCAACTGTACATTTGTGCTTTTGTTAAATCATCAACTGTTTGGCGTAGTAGGCTGTGATTCGATGATAAACTAACAGGCACCGCATTGATTATATGCAATGGAGGACAAGCTAGTTAACATAGTAATATCATCAATCATGTGTAGCTAACTAGTGATTGTGTGAAGATTGATTGCTTTTTATAAGATAGGTTCAATGCTAGCTAGCAACTTACCTCCATGCAGCCACGAGGTCCTTTTGACACTGCACTCGCTAACAGGTGGTCAGCCTGCCAATCAGTTTCCTCGTGGAATGCAATGTAATCGGCGTCCAAAAGTGGCGTTTACCGATTGTTATGAAAACTTGAAATCGGCCCTAATTAAAATCGGTCGACCTCTAGTCGAGAGCTTCAAGTTCCTTAGCATCCACATCACTAAGGACTTAACATGGTCCACACACTCTTTACGAGGGAACGACAGCACCTCTTTCCCCTCAAGGGGTTGAAAAGATTTGTCAAAGGCCTTCAGATCCTCAAAAGGTTCTACAGCTGCACCATTGAGAGAAAGTATTCAGACCCCTTGACTTTATCCACATTGTTACATTACAGCCTTATTCTAAAATTGCAACAAAAAAAATCCCCCTCTCAATCCCCACACACAGACCCATAATGACAAAGCAAAAACTATTTAAACATTTTTACAAAAGTATATATATATATATATATATATATATATATATAAAAATAAAAAAAATCTTATGTAAATGTGATTTTGTTGAAGCACCTTTGGTAGAGACCTTTGGTACAGCCTCAAGTATGACGCTACAAGCCTGGCACAGGTGTATTTGGGGAATTTCTCCCATTCTTCTCTGCATACCCCCTCAAGTTCTGTCAGGTTGGACAGGAGCGTCGCTGCACAGCTATTTTCAGGGATGGTGCCAGGTTTCCTCCAGATGTGACCCATGGCATTCATGCCAAAGAGTTCAGTCTTGGTTTCATCAGACCAGAGAATCTTGTTTCTCATGGTCTGAGAGTCCTTTAGGTGCCATTTAGCAAATACCAAGCGGCCGGTCATGCGCACACAGACTAACACTTACACTGTATACTGCTGCTACTCATTTTTCAAATGTAATTGGTACATTTTCAAAAAGTACAAAACTTTAAACTGATAACACTTGTAATGCGCCCCATCTTATTTTCAGAACATTTGATTGTGCATTCATATCTTTCACCGCCAAGTCATTCAAGCAACAACAAAGAATTATGAAATACTATGAGAACATTTTGTTTATTCACTATTAAGTCATTTAAAATAGCATTTAAAGCTGCAATGTGTTACCTTTTGGGCAACCTGACCAAATTGACTGGAAATGTGAGTTACAGATCTGTCGTTCTCATTGAAAGCAAGTTTAAGAAGCTGTAGATCTGTTCTGTGTGCACCATTTCTATGTTTTCCATTCTTAAAATGTTGTTTTACTTTCAGTTTTGTACACCAACTTCAAACAGCTAAAAATACAATATTATTGGTTATGGAAGATATATTTCACAGCGGTTTTGATGGCACAATGATTCTCCACGTGCTTGTTTTGTCAAACTGAAATTAGGCAAACTATTAGAATTTTAGCAACCTGGAAATGGCGGAGTGATTTCTGCATATTGCATCTTTAATCCAATAGCAAAAAATACAAGATACAAATTTCAAAACTGTTCTTTGAAGTGCTGAAGAGAAAGCATAGTAGATGGTAAATATTATTTTCTATACAGTATTTGACTATAACTTGACATACAAATTATAAAAATAGATGTATCTAATGGCAGGTTGTGAGCATGTTGATAAATACAGCCTCGGCTTCATTATCCTTATACAGTACATACAAAGGACAAATCATCAGAAATAGGGGTATTGTTAGCGAATGTTAACATGTATCACAGTGTTGTATGCCATTTCTGCCCCATGCAACATTGTACCAGATCACATTTTCTACGTGACTTGTCAACTGATACATTATCGCCTGTCTCTCTGTTTGAAAGTGTTTCAATGGAACTCACATAATGAGTGGAATATATTGTTATATAAAACCCAGCTATTTCAGCAGTGCATTGTACACTACACTATAATTCCTAATGGTAGTACATAAGAGTGACTCTTTCCAGTATGTGCAATTGAAGCACACTGGCTGATGGAGAATGCAGTATATGAGTAGGCAGCCCTTGTCCTGGAATGATTTAGATTTACATTTGGTTCAGTTGTCAACGAACGTGAATTCAATGTGAACATTGGCATTGACAAATCCAATGACATTTCACTATGTCAGTGGATTTAGGTTTAAAGTTGGGTGAAACAAAATGACAAAATGCCCTTGTGTTGATGACTCTTTGCAAATCCAATTAGTTTTACAGTACGTTAACTAGGCACTACATCATTTTGGTTCAGTAGTTATCCGTTTCGAGCAGTTTGATTGATAGTCGTTATCATAATTGTACATTAGAGTATATACACACACACACCATACTTTATATGTTTCTACTTTACAGACATACATTTTCATTATGTAGTTCTCAAAGTCTGTAGTAGACGAACCAGTTAAAAATCTATAGGTTTATCAAACGGTTAAGTGATTATCAATTAAGAAAGTCAGATTTTAAAAAAATCACTTCGCCATTTCCTGGTTGCTAAAAATCTAACATGCTGACCACACCGCTTGCGTTACGTGTGTGAGCATGGCAAAATAAATGTACACATACATGTTATTCAATCATTTAATCCAAACTGCTCGTGCACATCTGCGTAGCCAGGCACTAAAAAAGAACTTAGTTCAATTTGACACCTGATGCGCTGCAAGTCCCGCCTCTCCCATCTCCTCATTGGGTTTTAGGAGCATATATCCACGTGGCTGATTGAAAGATGAACTGATGTCCACACTCCAGTCGGTAGTGGTAACGCACCTTAAAGTTGGTTGCTAACTGCCATATAAAGTCCAAAGAAGACCGAAGGAGGAGAGATTACTAGAAACAAACTAGTTTTACCCTTATATCTGTGGATTCAATTGTCAGAGTGGAGGACCTTGTGCATTTCAGGTAAAATAACAACCTAGTGTTTATATTCCAGGACAAATTAGCTAGCAACAGCAAGATAACTAGCCAAATGTCCATGAATGTTTCAAGTGTTTCGACCTGTCCCCAAATTAATATAGTTTGTTCATTGTTCGTTTTGATAGTTCAACATGCGTGTCATGATTGAGTCTGGTGTGGATGGACAAAATCAACATGCGCGCGATGGCGCATGCCCGGTCTAGTTAGCATGTAATAGTTTGTCTAATTTCAGTTTGTGGCGCAAAACAAGCAATTATAGTGTAGAGAATCATTGTACCATCTAAACCGCTTCTAAATATATTTTCCATAACCAAAAATATTTAATTTTCAGCTGGTGTACATAACCGAAAGAAAGAGACACAAAAACAAAATTTAATAACGGGAAGCATAGAACAGATGTACTGCTTCTTAGACTTGCTTTCAATGAGTGACAGATCTATAACACCCATTTCTATGCGCATTTGGTCAGGTCACCCAAAGTTACATATTGCCGCTTTAAGTAATAGTAAACTGTATTTTAACAAAAGATAAGAGAACTATCTAAGGAATAATCAACCTTCCACTGAGTTGCATTATTTTCCAGAGAACGCATACAGCCCCTCATTGATTATTCCTTTTAAACTAAGGCTATAATTTAACACATTTTCCACTAGAAATGTGTTGATTTGCAGGTATAAATGTGTTCAACATCCACTGAAGTAGCAAGTTTACTACATAGCTACAGTAGTTGCTGTTGTAACCAAACAGACTTGCTATTTAGCTATCCAAACCATCAGTCCTACTTTGCGATTATGAAAATCAAATTCAACAAAACCAAATAGGCCTACTGTTTTATATTTGAATTCTGCTTTCAAAAGCGGTTCAAACAAAACATGTACAAAAAAATGAACTACAGCCATTGCATTCTATCACGCAAATAACTGTGCGTTATAGGGAAACAACGCATGCTCTAGAATGCCCTTCAAGACAATCAGAAAGGACTATTCAACAATGCCATTGTAGAAATAAAAAATAATGTGAGCATTATATTGTAAAAGGCAATTACTTTATATGAACATGTATTGCCATCTGAAAGATGAAACACTGATTAAGTTTAGTGAAAAAGTGTCTGATTTAATTGAAAATGTGCTTAGAGTTATGAAACTTCTGCCCTTTTGATGATCTGTTAAGTTTTGTACTAAGAGTTGTGGAAATATACTACATGGGCCTACTTGTGAAAACTGCACCTAAGCTATTAAAAAAAGTATTTTATCTCTGCATTGTAAGGAAGGGATCGTAACTAAGCGTTTCATGATCAAATCTACACCTGTTGTATTAAGGGCATGTGACCATTTGTTTTTATTTGATTTTCTTTATAAGTAGGAATAAACAAATTCATATAAATCATTATTGATGCATGTCTTTTTCCAATCACCCCATTGAATAAATAAAGTTGCCCATAATTGCACACTGTGCAAAGAAAAATATAGCCTGTCTAATGTCATGAATTAACAGACTAGTCATAGTTTGTTCTAGCCCAGCATTGGACTAAAGGATCCTAACGTTACTCCTTAGTCCAAGGACCTAACATGGGCTCCCGAGTTGCACAGTGGTCTAAGGCACTGCATCTCAGTGCTAGAGGCGTCACTGCAGACCCTGGTTCGATTCCAGGCTGTATCACAATTGGCCGTGATTGGAAGTCCCATAGGGCGGTGCAAAATTGGCCCAGTGTCTTTCAGGTTGTAAATAACCATTTGTTCTTTGCTGACTTGCCTAGTTAAATAAAGATACAATTGAAAAAATAAACTTTGTATAAAAAAGGGCTAATTGGCTCTGGAAGACAAAACAGCCAAATACTCCATCTAAACATGAATCATGCTGCATGGTCCTAGAAACATAAATCACTCTACTTTCATATCACATCAAAATAATTTCACAAACGCAAAACACACTTACCCTACACACCACAAGGTGCCGATGGCACCTTAATTGGGTAGGAAGGGCTCATAGTGGGCCTTAAGGCTGGAACAGTATAAATGGAACGGTAAGGAACACATTAAACACATGGTTTCCATGTGTTTGATACCATTCCATACACTCCATTCCAGACATTATTATGAGCCGTCCTCCCATATGTAGCCTCGTATGCTGTTTAAATCGGTTGACACAGTTGCGGCCTACATTCTTTTTTAGTGACAACACATTTGTGGCATCAGTATTCCCTTTAAACACGTGTTGAGAGATGCATAAAGCCTATTACCACTGGTAGTCCACTCGGTCTTCCATCCGTTTTCCGTAAACAAGCACTGTAACATGGAAATTAGACCGTGTGGGAACCCTAACCCTTAGGTGTGTATCGATTTAACACACATATTTGTTTGCATTATTATTTCTTGCCAATATAAATTAACCTCCTTATGCTTCCAAAACCGTACCGCAAGTAATGCATAATTTTCAGACAGAACACACGGCTCATAACAAAAAAATCCCCCCCCCCTACAGAAGACGCCATCCAATGACTTGTGCAATGTAATAGAACAGAGGCGTGATCAAGGGCTACATTCATTCTATCACAGATTGATCAATACTAGGCAGCATCTTGGCTTGAAGTCGCAAGCGTGAGTCGGCTATGCTTCACCATGGGAACGGGAAACCAGCCATGACGAAACAAAGATAAGGGAAAATAGAAGACAAAAAGGATACAAAGTAGCCTATCCAAACTATCCACTTTTCGCGCACTCTGTGAACTAAAACCGTTACCAAGTAGCATCATCCTTTCCATTTGTAAACAATAATAATTGCTATTTTCTGACAAAGTAGGCTAGCCTAATAATAATTAAATTGTTCTTACCGTTTTAACAGTAGCCTATACCTAAGCCTCTAAGAATAGTCCAACATGAGCATCGGATTATGTGTTTTCTTTTTGAAAATATGAAGATGGGTTCCGTCTGTCTCGGTGTTCTTTTATGGAAAACGGGTCATGTTTGCATAGCTCTTGTCTATGAAGTGACCACAAGTAGATATATGCGTGGCGGGTGGAAATCTCACTCCTTACGTGGGCTACAGAGGGAAGATCTCTCTCAATATCCTCCTAGCGTCCACTGGAGGCTGGCACTCAGAAGTACCGAAAGCTAGGCTACGCTTTGTTTTGAGGCGTTTGAAGAAAACGAGCGCGTTATTTTTGCACAGGCGTTGCTGACGCATGCCAGATCTTACAACGCATGGATAAGTATTTTAAGTATCAGCTAACCATATCGTAATTTATAGCAACCTGTCAGTCGATGACGTGGCACGCAACCATTGGTTGATGCATGCAACGTCTGAGCAGGGGAATGGAACCATTTTCATGCTGGAGGCTCAAACTCGCAGCCCCTACTGGTCAGACAGTTGTCTATGTATTTATTTAGGATCAGAGAGCTGGGGCTTGAACGAGTGCAGGCAACTGCCGACTGACTGATCAACAAATCACCTTGGCTTGCATCATAAAAAACGACTCATTATTATTTGCAGATCAGTCAATCATTCATAATTTACTCATCATACATCATGGTTTTGATCCTCTCGAACACTGCCCTAGAGTACATTACTGACTGCTCCAGACTGTAATGCCAAATTAGTTGTCTATTAGCTTTATGCCTGCACAGTAGGCTACAAAAGACACCTATCCTACTTACGTATACTACAGCATTCTGTGCAAAATATATTTTTTATTTATTTCACCTTTATTTAATCAGGTAGGCCAGTTGAGAACAAGTTCTCATTTACAACTGCGACCTGGCCAAGACAAAGCAAAGTAAGTGCGACAAAAACAACAACACAGAGTTACACATGGGATAAACAAATGTACAGTCAATAACACAATAGAAAATCTGTATACAGTGTGTGTAAATTAAGTAAGGAGGTAAGGCAATAAATAGGCCAAAATGGTGAAGTAATTACAATTTAGCAATTAACACTGGAGTGATAGATGTGCAAGTGTAAATACTGGTGTGCAAAAGAGCAGAAAATAAAAAATATTGGGATGAGGTAAGTAGTTGGTTGGATGGGCTATTTACAGATGGGCTGTGAACAGCTGCAGCGATCGGTAAGCTGCTCTGACAGCCGATGCTTGAGGGAGATATGAGTCTCCAACTTCAGTGATTTTTGCAATTCGTTCCAGTCATTGGCAGCAGAGAACTGGAAGGAAAGGCGGCCAAATGAGGTGTTGGCTTTGGGGATGACCAGTGAAATATACCTTCTGGAGTGTGTGCTACGGGTGGGTGTTGCTATGGTGACCAGTGAGCTGAGATAAGGCGGAGCTTCACCTAGCAAAGACTTATTGATGACCTGGAGCCAGTGGGTTTGGCGATGAATATGTAGCGAGGACCAGCCAACGAGAGCATACAGGTCGCAATGGTGGGTAGTATATGGGGCTTTGGTGACCAAACGGATGGCACTGTGATAGACTACATCCAGTTTGCTGAGTAGAGTGTTGGAGGCTATTTTGTAAATGACATTGCCAAAGTCAATGATCGGGAGGATAGTCCGTTTTACAAGGTTATGTTTGGCAGCATGAGTGAAGGAGGCTTTGTTGCAAAATAGGAAGCCGATTCTAGATTTAATTTTGGATTGGAGATGCTTAATGCGAGTCTGGAAGGAGAAATTACAGTCTAGCCAGACACCTAGGTATTTATAATTGTCCACATGCTCTAATTCAGAACCGTCCAGAGTAGTGATGCTGGGTGGGCGGGCGGGTGCGGGCAGCGACCGGTTAAAGAGTATGCATTTTTATTTATTTTTTTTAACAGTATTTTTATTGGAATTTCACAATTTTCACCCATATTAAGAGATACAACAACAGAGACAAAGCCCACAGAAAAAAAGAAGAAAAACAGCACCCACTTACACATATCTACGCGTATATATATATATATATATATATATACACACACACACACACACACACACACACACACACACACACCCAAACATACACTCATGCATATACACACATATACGCGTACGCACACACACACACCCATACATACGTACACCATTTTCCTCTTCCCGCTCGGTGCTTCTCTCACCCACCCCATCACCATCATTGCGTCTCTCAATACATACATTTTAAACAAACTTACAAACAGAAATTAAAAGAGTATGCATTTAGTTTTACTAGCATTTAAGAGCAGTTGGAGGCCACAAAGGAGTGTTATATGGCATTGAAGCTCGTTTGGAGGTTTGTTAACACAGTGTCCAAAGAAGGGCCAGATGTATACAGAATGGTGTCATCTGCGTAGAGGTGGATCAAAGAATCACCTGCAGAAAGAGCGACATCATTGATATATACAGAGAAAAATGTCGGCCCGAGAATTGAACCCTTTGTCACCCCCACAGAGACTGCCAGAGGTCCGGACAACAGGCCGTCTGATTTGACACACTGAACTATATCCTAAAAGTAGTTAGTGAACCAGGCGAGGCAGTCATTAGAGAAACCAAGGCTGCTGAGTCTGCCGATAAGAATACGGTGATTGACAAAGTTGAAAGCCTTGTCCAGGTCGATGAAGACGGCTGCACAGTACTGTTTACTGCCAAAACTATAGTTTGTTAACAATACATTTGTGGAGTGGTTGAAAAAGGAGTTTTAATGACTCCAACCTAAGTGTATGTAAACTTACGACTTCAACTTTTTTTTTCTGTAACAGTTTGCTTCTAGATTGTCTCCCCCTTTGAAGAGGGGGATGACTGTGGCCGCTTTCTAATCTTTAGGAATCTCAGACGATATGAAAGTATCGTTAACCTCTACATCACCAGAGGAACAGAGGAGGAGTAGGATAAGGGTACGGCTAAAGGCTATAAGAACTGGTCGTCTAGTGCGTTCGGAACAGAGAGTAAAAGGAGCAGACTTCTGGGCATGGTAGGATAGAGTCAGGGCATAATGCACAGACAGGGGCATGGTAGGGTGCGATAAGAACTGGTCGCCTAGTGCGTTCAGAACCGAGAGTAAAAGGAGCAGACTTCTGGGCATGGTAGGATAGATTCAGGGCATAATGCACAGACAGGCGGTGATGCAACCAGGATGCTCTCGATGGTGCAGCTGTAGAACTTTTTTGAGGATCTGAGGACCCATGCCAAATCTTTTCAGTCTCCAGAGGGGGAATAGGCTGTCGTGCCCTCTTCACAACTGTATCGGTGTCTCCAACCGTGTGACCACACCAGCCCAGGGCCTCCACATCCATCTTCTTCACCTGTGGGATCGTCTGAGACCAGCCACCCAGACAGTTGATGAAACTGAGAAGTATTTTTGTCTTTTGTCTGTAATAAAGCCCTTTTGTGGGGCTGGGCCTGGCTGCCGAGTGGGTGGGCCTGACTCCCAAGTGGGTGAGCCTATGCCCTCCCAGGCCCACCCATGGCTGCATCCTTGCCCAGTCATGTGAAATCCATAGATTAGGGCCTAATGAATTTATTTAATTTGAATGATTTCCTTATGTGAACTGTAACTGAGTAAAATCTTTGAAATTGTTGCATGTTGCATTTATATTTTGTTCGGTACATATATATATATATATGTTATTATTTTGGGCAGTGTATGTGGATTAATGTACATTTTGCCTTCCCCTAATGGAATTTAATATTATTTTGTACATGTTTTACCCCAGTCCAGTTGGTGGCAACAATTCTCCTTTTGAGTTTAGTTTTCCATAAAACCCAAAGAGGAAAAAGATGCAATGCTCTTGACCATCCCACTGCTACTGTTCTAGATGACTGTTGGGAATATACTAGTAGACAAGTCAGTGGTTTTGGTTGGACAGTTTGCTGATGAGAGTGGTATGAGGGAGTTGGAGGTTGGCCCTTCTGTGGTGATAAGGGATGTTCCTCAATGGTTACTCCCAGATCCTGTTGTTGATTTAACCTTGGTAGAGAAAAGGAAAGATTGATCAGAAGTCAGTGATATAGGGAAACGGGTTAACAATTACATTGGTAGAAGTTTTATGCTTTAAAAAAAAAAACGCTTTTCACACATGGATCCAAGGACCCAGATAGTGGGCGCACAGGAGCAGGAGTTTGAATTTCTGAATTTGATATGGAGATATGTAGAAGACTAATAGGTGAACTGTCAGTATACTCAGTTGAACTGTTGGCAATAGTAGTTGCTTCCAGTGAGTGGAGGAATTACAACCTGTTAGAATTATAGTATGCTCAGATTCTCTGTCTGTATTGAATAGTTTATCATCTGGTAAATCTAAAAGGAGTGACCTACTATTGGAGGTATTCATATTATTATGGAGAATTGAGAGACCGGGTGTAGTAGTGAGATTCTGCTGGGTCCCAGTACTTTTGTGTGTGGAAGGGAATGAAATTGAAACAAGATTATTGATATTAATGTTTCACTGAGTAGAGGTCAGATCAAATGGAAGATCAGAGCCATTTTGATAGATGTCTGGCAGAAGAGATGGGACCGGGCCGGCATTTATAATCTCTCCAAAGAAAGGTTGGTGGACCAAGATTCAAAGGTCAGATTAGGAAGGAAGATGTGGTGTTTGCTTGATTGCACTTAGGACATTGTACATTGAACTCATTACATCTGGTTGGCAAGCATGTGAATGGTTTGTGTCTGGAGTGTATGGTAGAAGAAACGGTGTAAGAAAAGACCAAGAGGCTCCTTAACAGCTTCTACCCCCAAGCCATAAGACTTCTGAACAATTAATCAAATGGCCACCCGGACTATATACATTGAAACTACGATGCAGTGCCTTACACCACTGCACCACTCTGGAGGCCTTCCCAGTGATTTTACCCACACACCACTATTAATGCACTCTATTTAGCTAATCCACTCCCTGTACTCCATGTCATGTGCCAAAGAGACTGGTTTTTCTTCATCATCAAATTAACATTCTATCAGAGAACAGAGGATTTGATCACCCTCACAGCTATCCTCCAATCACAACAATTATGCAAATATTGGAACTCTTAATTTTCTCCACAGAACACGTTGGTATCCAAACCAGTCTTAAATTGCTTGCCCACACCCACACTATACTGGGGAGGCTCCAAGATGGTAGCATGGACGCACACTTCCTACCGAGCTCTACATATCAACTTTTGAAAGATAGTGAATTATTTTGAACTACCAAACTAATACTTTGCTTGCTAAAAACACCAGGTTATTGATGATTTAAGATGATATTTTCCAAAATGTCACAGCGCGCTGACAGAAAGGGAAATTGTATCGCTAATTCCTCAGCTAGCAATGCTCAGCCATCATCCAATGTCGTTACACAGGAGGCAAATGCTTTGATTGACAACTGCCACAACTATACTGGTCTGACAGACTCTATGACACTTACCGTGTCAGACGAGGATTTTCCTTTGCCTATAACCCCAAGCAAACCTCCAGCTTCCAAGAAAGGCATGTTTGAACTGGGCCCAGATGCCACTGCCAATAATGATGTTATCGCCACTCTTTCCAGGCTCACCAATACAAGGTGTGATGCCTTAGAGAAAATGGTTGGCGACAACTCAATGAAAATCGAGGGCATAAAAAAAACTGTTGACTTTGCATGCATGGAAATCAAGGATGAAGGTAGCCCACATCGAAAAGCGTGTTGAAAAGGAGGAGATAAAGATGGACTTGTGCCAAAGAAGAATCGCGGAACTCGAAAGCTACTCCAGACGGTGGAATCTGATACTGTACGGAGTTCCCGAAGCAGATGGGGAGAACGTGCGGCAAGAGACCATCAACGTCTGCCAAGCTATCCTACCTGTGGAGAGGGCTAAACTAGCAGATGTTGTCGACACTGTACATCGCCTTGGCACGAGAAGGCAGGGTGACTCCAAGCCTAGAGGTGTCATTCTCCAGTTCACATCATGGATCTTGTAAGGAAGTGCTATTTCTTATGCAGGTGACCAGCCTACTGCTATTACATTGCTATAACTGAGACAACGTATTTTCACAGTAAAACATGTTAGGTCCCATACAGGATAGCTCCCACACCCACACACACAGCACACACACATTACACACACTAACTGCCGAGGACACACAGATAAGACATACACCCACACATTGGGAGGAAGAGACAGCCTTGACTTGCAGAAACCAGCGCACACACCAAATCTCCTTTCTAGCCGAACATTGTGTGACTGAGGACAGCGCACACACCTAATCTCCTTCTTAGCTGAACATTGTGTGACAAGGAACGGCACGACAAGACTCAGAGGGATGACGGACGGCCCAACAGGACCAACCAGAAGACCAGAACTTCTAGACTCAACCTACTTTCTGTACTGTATATAACATACATGCACTCTGTTATCGGGGCTTCTTTTCTGCTGGTTCCTTAAGAACCGAATGAAATGGGCCCGTATACGTTGTACCAGATATCTTTACTCATAATTAAACTGTCACTTGTCATACAATAGACCACCTTGTCTGAATTGATCCTTGACCGGCTCACCCTCCTACATATCCCATTATCAACAGAATCTTGGTAGCAGAGAGATGGTTTACTAACGACCCAGTCCAGAGTGGTTGATGTGGGTGTGAGGGGGCGAGTTGGTGAAAGGACGGTTCCCGGAGGACAGGTGAAAACTTTAGGGGGGGACAACAATTCTGCTCAACTCGGGAAACTGATCTCTGGTCGACCACAAAATAAGGTAAGCAAAACCGGTTAAATCGAACTTTGCATATTGTTGAATAGTCATACCAAATTACGATCAGTAGTACCGAGTGTGGGTAAGAATTTTTGTGTAAATTTAACATAAATAATTGACTTGAAATTGACAGTGAAGTAAACATATGTGGTAATTAGAATATCCCGATAGTCCGGCTTGTGACCGGTCCGGCTTGTGTCCGGTCAGGGATAAGTAGTAGTAGACCTAAATAACCCGAGGGTCCGGCTTGTGTCCGGTCAGGGATAACTAACAATAAATATAGAATATTCCGATAGTCCGGCTTGTGTCCGGTCCGGCTGAGACCGGTCAGGAATAAAATAGTCAATATAGAGTTGCTACCGATAGTCCGGCTAGTGTCCGGTCCGGCTTGTGTCCGGTAAGGTGATCTATAATTGGGCATAGATTTAACCAATAGCCAGGCTTGTGACCGGTGAGGTGTCTACAAAAGGTTAATATATTGAATCTCTAATTAGGCATAGATATAACCAATAGCCAGGCTTGTGACCGGTGAGGTTAAAACCAATAGCCAGGCTTGTGACCGGTGAGGTGTCTACAAAAGATTAATGTATGTTGGACTGAAAAGTCCGCTTTGTGTTTTGGTCTGAACTGATGTGATAAATGTACAAATGTGTGACGTCGTGGAATAAGATGTTCTAATTGATCGATTTTGTTGAAGCTATGTACATGTAAGAATATTTGTGTGTCGACTATAGACTAAATGTAAACGGCGTTTCACAAGACCCTGTTATCATTACCAATATTTAAAATTACTGTGGAAAAGTATTTCCTAAATTCTAAAAAAACATTATCCAAATTGTTAAAACATTAATGTTGAAGATCATTTCCTGAATTGGGGCTCGTCTTTAATCATTAAACCATTATTGTCGAAAATTCTGGATATACGACGGAGAAGCTCTGAGTTAAGACAGAGTATGAGTAATAGTGTCTCCTAAGAATACATCACTGGCGCGAACCAGTGGCGGGCTAAGTATATCCAGAGAGTGTACAAAATATTTCTAAAAACACGTAACTATTATTAAACTAAAATGGCGAATCTGCAACCTCCAAAATTAAAATTCAATGATTTTCTAGATCAACGTATGCAAGATAGGTCAGGAGGAAAGGAACAGTGGAAGTCAATAAAGAAGGTTTGGGAAGGGTTGAAGTTGAAGTGGACACAGGCAGGTTATTTAGTAGGGGGAACGCCAAATAGGGTCCAGCTTAGCACAATGGAAGGTGAGTTGCGTGAAGCATTACAGGAAGCTAAAGACAGGGAGATAGAACAGAACAAGTTGCATGTATTCAAGAAGGAAGGGACTAAACAGAGAGAGAAAGCAGAAGCTGAATTGAAGATAGGAACTTGGGCTATCGAGGAGACGCGCAGAGTGCAACTGAATAAGAAACCAGAAGTGATGGGGGTGGTTACTCCCACAGAGGGGGAAGAGGAGCTGACGGACCTCCCTCAGGAGATGTCGCCAAATCCCTCTCTGCTGTTTGATGTAAATTACTAAATTTAAACTATTATGATGTGTGAGATTGGAAAATAGTTGAGAAAGTAATATCTCTATTGGCAACTGCAATTTTATTATTGATCGACAATACTTAATGGTGCATTGTGTATGGGATGTACTAGTATGCCTGGCTGGTAGGTGGTAACAGAGAACACTTACTACATGTATGAATGGTGGGTAACGAGTGACCACCAAAGTGCGAATGGAAAGCCATATGATGCGAATGTGATGTACTAGGCAGGGCCAAGTGTGAATGACGGATATTTGAATTGATTACTCGGACTTGAGACCGATTTAGCCTTTGGGAAAGGGTCTCTCTAAGGTCCTAACAAAGCATAGGTGTGTGTGTGAAGTACATCGGGTAGTAAAGTCGGCGCACTGACTACCAAGTTTGAGTGAGGCAGTTTTAGTAAAGGCATAGGTTGTTGACAGTATTGTAATGTACATAAAATATCGTTGAATATAGAAAAGGTGTTGAAAACGCTGAAGTCCACTCTAGAATTGAATGAAGGCAGAGAGGGTAAGGAGTGGAAGAGACGGGGTGAGAAGCTGTACGGAGAATGGACAGAAGGCGGGGCCATTGTGTCTCCCACTGGTCTGCTTGCTGGGGTGCATGAAATACGCTTGATATTCAGTCGGGAACTAATATCGGTATGAATGAGGTGGTACCGGTGAGAATGTTGAAAAAGTCGCAGGCTTGCTGATGGGAGTTATATCATAGAATATTGAGGGGGTGTGCATGACTGTTGGAAAAAGTGTTAAACTCTATTAACGTAAAATTCTGTGTGTAGATTTATATTATGAGGTTTGAACTATACTAATATTGTAGAATTACATAATCAACATCTGAACATACTTACGTTAAACATTAATTGAGCCACTGAATAATAGATAAGATATACACTAGGGACGGGGCGAAGGGTGTGTTCGATGTAAAACGGGAGTGATGTTCTAACCAAGTGCTGAGAAATAAGGTAGATTTATTTTGTTCTTTTAATTAATTTACACAAGTACTTCCCGGTTATTGATTTTGGTTTGATTGTTCAGATAACACCACTGAAATTAAACAGGAGGTTAAGGTATACTAACATTAGAATCTGTTTTCATTATGGGGAACAATGAAAGGCCCGCAGAGTGGATTGCAGGCTGATATTATTTTATGTTAAAGGGACAGTGCACGTTTATCACAATTGTGTGAGTTTATTGGCAGGGTATAAAGCATTTTGGGGAGACAATCCTTTAAAGACTGAATGAGTTACATGAAACATTGAGGAAATTTAAAACAAATTATTTGAAGGTATTATTATAATTATTAGGTTTTGTTTGTAGCAAACGTTTTGGGTTTAAGGGGATTTCCATGTTCCCAGAGACAAGATATCTTAAAGGGGTACACTCACATATGAAATATTATACGTTTTTATTTTCTGAGTCTTAATTAAATAGGTGAAATCTTTTGATAGAGGAATGTTGTTTAATATAGTAAGAAACACTTCTTTGAAGGGGTGGTATGACTTATGACCTCCATTGTAACTTTCCTTTGTGGTCTGATCAGCCTCATTGGAAAGCCATTTGGATGGAGAATCTAGGGTAATTTGTAATACTGATATTAAGGTAATTTAATACAAAAAGGCAGTGAAATTTACATTATAGTGTCAATATATTTTCTCTGATGAACGTGGTGTGAAAATTTAGCTAGGATAAGTTTTATTTATGGTAGACTCATGTTATTAAGTAAGTATTAAGTTAAGTATTTGGGACATATTTTGAGCCAACAGGGCAGGGAAGAAATTGAGATATTTGTGTTTGGTTTTAACACCTGTGTATAGGGGGTGCCATTTGAATATTTAATTTGTGGTCATGGGTAATACGCTTTTTATTTTTTTTTATTTTTAAGGTAAATTAATTATAGTGGGGTTTAATTAACCTATATAAGGACTTTAGAAAGTGCCACCATAGACATGTTTTTCTAAAAAAAAATCCATGAGTTTAGATAAAGCCAAACAGTGAGACATTTAGTTCAAATTTGGAAACATGAGAAAACGAGCTACAGACAGATAAGGGGAAAAGGCAGACAGAAGAGCCCTCCCCTGCACTGCAGAGACCTTGAAGGTTGGAGAGCAGAGAGGAGAAGTTTTAAAAGGGAGCCAGGACGAGCAAAGATAACAGAATGTGTAGATAACAGTTACTGAGTGGAGACAAAAGGGAGAATTGGACATGTGGAAAATGAAAGGGGCGCTCCTACATGATAATGTCAGAACAGAAGGATAATATACTAATCTTACCTAAGTCATTATTTGGAGTAGGTAAGGTTGTTACCTGGGCAGAGCCAGGTATCAAAAGGGGGATGGGTAAATTGTGGTCTAGGATAGGATGGGGCCTATTGGATAAGAAACTAAAGATATAATCAGATAAAACATATGAGAAACTGTTTGTTAACCAAGCCTGTATGTCCAGGATTTTATGCATTACAGGTGAACTACAGGTGAAGTCACTCAATCCAGTCCCAGAGGCTTGTTGGGGGGACCATACAAGGACTCCTGGTGACAGCTAGCTGAAAGAGCTACCCGGATTCATATCGCACGGGGGAGGGTAGGACACCCTGACACTGTCGAACAATAAACAGTGTTCGAGAGGAGAACTGGAATTAACAGGATTCCGGGGGCCATCTCTCGAATGAAGTAACCCTCCCTGTCCTGTCACCCCTGTTTTTGTTCATAGAAGTGAAGATGTGTCTGGCTCTTGCTAGTGATGTGTTCTCTGGGAGAGGGTGGGGCTTTACAGGAGTGTCAGTGTACCTGTGTAATGGGGGAGGGTGTCCATATGGGGATTACATGATAACCAACTTGGGACAATTCTAGGATTGGAGAAGAGGGTATTCTTATAGCATAGGGGATCCCACAAAGGTGGATAAGTTTTCCATCATATGGGGAAAACCTGGGAGCACTGTTGAACTTTGTAAAGGTGATGAAATCCTACTAACCATCAAAACTATTAAGCTCTCTGATGCAGGCACTTACACCCTCGGACTACAAAGGACCGGGACAGACACGATGGGTGTGTTTTCTATTAGGGAGCTGCCAAAACCAGAGGTCCCAGACGAACCAGGGCCAGACACACTCCTCTACCACCCCTGGACCGAACCTGCCACCTACCACCACTGTTAAAAAATCCCATTCAGGTAATTAATGTTAGAGACTACACAGCTATTGATCAATTAGGCACTGAGACTGGTTTTGATGGTAGGGACAATTTGTGGCTGTCTTATATGAGGTACACAGCTAAAACCCTGAGAAGAAAGGACTGCACTATTTGTAGTCATGCTAGACTTGTTCTGGCTACACACCCATTTGCTGTAGGAGAAGGAGAGGGGTGGTTGTGTATTCTGAGAGGTTTTTACCAGGTTCAGCCCAATTCAACCCTCTGTTCCTCTTTGAGCCTTGTGTTTCCTACAGTACCTCCTCATCGGGCCCCTTGGGGTGTTAAGGCATATGGGGGCAATTACAGTTGCATCACGGGTACAGGTAGTGGCATGGACTATGGGAGATTGCCTGAAGCTGATTGCAGCAGTAACATAACCATTTATGCCACTTGGCCAGTTACAGGCCTAAACCAAACTAGTGGTCTGGCTGATGTGTGGTGGATATGTGGACCCAAAAGAGTACTGAGACCCATTCTTAGAGGAGACTGGCAAGGTACGTGTGCTCTGACCAGTTTGATAATTCCACTGACCATTGTTGATGTTACTTCTGAACAGCTGTTGGGTTCTGTATCCAGGGGACCTGAAAACATTCCATCCCATGGGAGACATAGATGTAGTGCTCCATGGACAGAGGATGTAGTTGACATACACACTAACCTGTTGGGAGTGCCAGTGGGGGTTCCTCATGAGTTTCAGGCCTTGGGTAGGAATGATGGACTCTGGCACTTACTACCTATTATAGGTCCAGCCATAGTGGATGCTAGACAGACTGCATGGATCAGTTATATCTACTATAATCAACAGCGTTTTGTGAATTACCCCCGTGATGCACTCACTGGTCTGTCTGAACAGCTTGAGGCCACATCTATGGTTGCCAGACAGTCTGCAAGATGTTCGGTGAACAATGTTGCACGTATATTCCTAATAACACCACTCCAGATGGTGGTATAGCTAAGGCCTTTAATGGGCTTGGTGCACTATCTGCTGAGATGAGGACCATGGCGGGGGTGGAGGAGTCTGGACTGTTCTTTTGGTTGGGAGCCTGGTTTGGTAAGTACACTGGTATGGTGGTTACTGGATTTCTGACCCTAATTCTTGTATTTTTATTATTGATGTGTTGTGCTGCTTGCATCATACCGTGTTTTAAGAAGTCTGTTACAGATGTGACTCTAACATGTTTAATCCCATTAATGACTACGGATAACCCCAGTTGTAATTACTCTGCCTGGGATGCTGTCTATCCCATGACTAAATCTACTGCTAGGAAACCATTGTTTTCCAACAAGGTTGCCAGGGCACATTTCACCTGTGTCAAAATGACAGGAGGCGGTACTAATGTGGGACAGGTTCCTGGGAATTGGTGTCTGGATACAATCAACATTGTTGGGAGTTTCAGGCCAATATCCAGAGCAGATGTGGGGTGGTGGTGTGGCAACACTGTCCTGTTTGATAAATTACCCTCCAATACTACTGGAAGCTGTGCACTTGTTACTCTCCTTTTGCCTGTTTCTATCTACCCTACAGAGGCTGGAGACCTCATCCTTAGGGTCCAGAGGGTGAACCCTGAATATTGGAGGGGACGTTCCAGGCGTGCCACCACCCCATCTAGTGGTGATCCGACGTACATAGACGCCATTGGAGTCCCAAGGGGAGTTCCTGACGAGTACAAGTTGGTGGATCAGGTGGCAGCTGGGTTTGAGTCCTCCATTTGTTGGTGGTGCACTGTTAATAAAAATGTGGATAGAATACATTCCAGAATCGCATTGCAGTGGATATGCTACCGGCAGAGAAAGGTGGAGCTTGCACTATGTTTGGTGAACAGTGTTGTACTTTCATCCCTAATAACACAGCCTCCGATGGTAGCTTGACCGTAGCCCTAGAAGGTTTGAGGAATCTTAATGGTAAAATGAAATCTCATTCTGGGATTGATACCTCAATGTGGGACTCCTGGATGAGTGCCTTTGGTAAATATAAAACCCTGGTCTCCTCCATTTTGGTCTCCATTTCGGTGTTCGCGGCCATTTTGGTTCTCTGTGGATGCTGTTGCATTCCATGTATCCGTTCCCTTACCACTAGGGTTATCTCTAGAGCTATTGACCCTTCCCCCCTTTCCCAGATGTTTCCTCTGCTTGCTAATGACCTGCCCGAATTTGAGGATGAGGTTGAGAGTGCCTACTAGGTTTTGTTTTTCTTTTCATGAAATGCTATGACTGCTGAAATAAGGGATAATGAGTGACACTCTAGTGGGTGTCAAAAAGGGGGGCTTAAATTTCACACCATTTTCTTTTGTTCTGTTTTTCAATGAGCTGTTGTTCTCTTTTGACATGAGGGTTGCAAGTTCCTAGGTGGCTGGTAGCCAATCTAGTACATAGTGGGATCGAATGGAGAACATGAAGGTATTTTAAACTTTGTAATTGTTAGCCTAGTTTATGTCACATCTCTTAGGAGATGTGAAGAGAGGGAATCACAAAACTTTTCCTTCTGGGAAAAGTTTTCTTTTTGTGTCTGGATCTAGTTAGGTTGTGTCACGTCTCTGGGGAGACGTGAAGAGAGGGATTTGTAAGGAAGTGCTATTTCTTATGCAGGTGACCAGCCTACTGCTATTACATTGCTATAACTGAGACAACGTATTTTCACAGTAAAACATGTTAGGTCCCATACAGGATAGCTCCCACACCCACACACACAGCACACACACATTACACACACTAACTGCCGAGGACACACAGATAAGACATACACCCACACATTGGGAGGAAGAGACAGCCTTGACTTGCAGAAACCAGCGCACACACCTAATCTCCTTTCTAGCCGAACATTGTGTGACTGAGGACAGCGCACACACCTAATCTCCTTCTTAGCTGAACATTGTGTGACAAGGAACGGCACGACAAGACTCAGAGGGATGACGGACGGCCCAACAGGACCAACCAGAAGACCAGAACTTCTAGACTCAACCTACTTTCTGTACTGTATATAACATACATGCACTCTGTTATCGGGGCTTCTTTCTGCTGGTTCCTTAAGAACCGAATGAAATGGGCCCGTATACGTTGTACCAGATATCTTTACTCATAATTAAACTGTCACTTGTCATACAATAGACCACCTTGTCTGAATCGATCCTTGACCGGCTCACCCTCCTACATATCCCATTATCAACAATCTACAGGGATGCCATCTGGAAAGCAGCCAATAAATCTACTTTCCTACGCGATAACAATCTACGTTTTGCTGAAGACCTCTCGAAAGCAGACAGAGAAAGGAGAGAAACTGTGGCCAGCTGTGGAAAAAGCTCTTAATCGAAGGGCGCACTTTCATCAACGGATCCGAAATCAACCATAGACTGTGCCTGGTGGTCAACATAGGCTACCTAGATAGCTAGCTACCTCTGATGTGAGCAGATCCCACTCCCGGCTCTAAGGTGATTTAACCTTCATTCTAACTGCACAGGACTACTGGAGTAATGGATATTTGCTATCCATAAGTATTACCCTGCGAATCATTACCCGAAGAAACTCTTAGACATTAACATTGATTGTACTTTTGTGTTGAGCATCCAGAAACAGTTTCACATTTATTTTGGCATTGTCTACATGTAAAACGATTATGGAAAGATATTCACAGTTTTATAATTGTTAATATTCTTTATGACTTTTGTTTTTTATGGGAGAATGTGCTGCTCGGTTTCCATAACCATAATAAAGAAACATTTTTACCTTGTGCTAATGGAAAAATGTAATTGATAAATGTAAATTCACTAATAAAAAACCAGGCTTCTGTGTTTTCTATAAGGAATTCGAGCAGTACATTAAGACCATTATACATTCTTCTAATAAGAAAGCTGTTAAAACAATCAATGTGTGCATCTTAAGGTCTTTGTATAGTCTGTCATTTGTTGTACCCCCTATCATATGTTATCATTGTCTGTATACTTCTTATATGTATACTGATTTTTCTCCAATTAAAAAACAAACAAAAAATACTATACTGCAATTCCAACTACAAAACGCCATAGTTTTACAACAACTTGCCTAGATAACAGCTAAATGTTTGTTTTTGTCTTTGTTATATATACTCATTATTTTTTTCGAGGCTCCACATGGAAAATATGAATGTTATTTCCAACAACCAATGAGCAGTCTCTTTGGCAATGACAGGGAGTGGCAAGGAGTGGAATGTTCGCTAAAGAGACTGGTACTCAGACTAGATGTTACACATTGTCCTGTAAAGACATACACAAGTATTGTATTGCTATGACCAATCAGATAAACATGAATAGGTAAATGGGGCATGTAAATGTGTCAAAGTAATTGGTTACAATGAATCATTATTGGTTACAGTTATGCTATTTTCTACCTCAACTGCTCATTTTTGATCAGAATTTAATGTAATTTCGATCTTTCAATAAAGATGGGAGCTCGTTTTACACAGTACTTCATGTTTTTGTTGATTTATGAACCTTTTTGCACTGTAGCTGGCTGTGTGGACTTTCCTGTACAACTGCCATTTTTGTAAAAACCTTTCCACAACAAGTAAAAAACAAGCTCTGAATGGGAAAATCGTTTTGAAAGGTCATGCAACTCCGATTTCCAACTCGGGAACTCATGCCTCTTTCTAGAGCTCCGACTTTCTGACCTGAAGATCACTGAAATTTCTCGAAATTGAGTTTCCATTGATCATCCTTGAGATGTTTCTACAACTTAGGAGTCCACATGTGGTCAATTCAATTGATTGGACATGATTTAGAAAGGTACACACCTGTCTATATAAGGTCCCATAGTTGACAGTGCATGTCAGAGCAAAAACCAAGCCTGGAGGTTGAAGGAATTGTCCGAAGAGCTCCGAGATATTGAAGATCCCCAGAGCACAATGGACTCCATCATTCTTAAATGGAAGAAGTTTGGAACCACCAAGGCTCTTCCTCAAGCTGGCCGTTCACCGAAACTGAGCAATCGGGGGAGGAGGCTTTGGTCAGGGAGGTGACCAACAACCCAATCATCACTCTGACAGAGCTCCAGAGTTCTTCTGTGGAGATGGGAGAACCTTCCAGAAGGACAACCATCTCTGCAGAACTCCACCAATCAGGCCTTTATGGTAGAGTGGAAGCCACTCCTCCTCGGAAGCCATTCGTCAGTAAAAGGCACATGACAGCCCGCTTGGACTTTGCCAAAAGGCACCTAAAGGACTCGCAGACTATGAGAAACAAGATTATCTGGTCTGATGAAACCAATATTGAACTTTTTGACATGAATGCCAAGCGTCACGTCCGGAGGAAACCTGGCACCATCCTTATCGTGAAGCATGGTGGTGGCAGCATCATGCTGGGGGATGTTTTTCAGCGGCAGGGACTGGGAGACTAGTCAGGATCGAGGGAAAGATGAACAGAGCAAAGTACAGAGAGATCCTTGATGAAAACCTGCTCCAGAGCGCTCAGTAGCTCAGACTGGGGCAAAGGTTCACCTTCCAACAGGACAACAACCCTACTGTAAGTACACAACCAAGACATGTCTCTGAATGTCTTTGAGTGGCCCAGACAGAGCCTGGACTTGAACCCGATAAAACATCTCTGGAGAGACCTGAAAATACCTGTGCAGAGACGCTCTCCATCCAACCTGACAGAGTTTGAGACGATCTGTAGAGAAGAATGGGAGAAACTCCCTAAATACAGGTGTGCCAAGCTTGTAGCGAGAAAACTCGAGGCTGTAATCGCTGCCAATGGTGCTTCAATAAAGTACTCAGTAAAGGGTCTCAATACTTATATAAAATGTTTTTTTTTAATACATTTGCAAATATTTCTAGAAACCTATTTTTGCTTCGTCACTATGGGTTATTGTGTATAGATTGATGATGGAAGAAAACAATGGAATCAATTTTAGAATACGGCTGTAACGTAACAAAATGTGGAAAACGTCAAGGAGTCTGAATACTTTCCCAATGCACTGTAGGCTATATGTCCACTCTAGCCAACAGTGCGCAGATAGTGCTGGTTGGAAAATGTGCATATTGTTTATGGGATTTTAGAATATTCACATGAAAATCTGTAGCCAATTGGATGGAAAACAGCACTAGTCAGAGTAAATGTTTTATGATTATATCTTGCTCAGCAGACAGAGAATGTCCATGAGAGCCCACATGTGTGTACAGAGGGTGATTGCCAAAATACTAGATTGTACACTGGATTGTTACCAATTTTTGTTACACTGTTTATATACCTCTCCAGTATTTATATACTGGATTATTGACATAGCTCACTGTAATATATCTACTGCTGTATATATCATTCTTAGTATATATTTTTGGTGTATATACACATAGATTGCATTTGGATTACTGATAGTGTTATTTGGGTTGTTAACTGGCATTCGTGAGTTCTTGTTTTTTAGTTTTCATTATTTGTGTACACTATCGGTCAAAAGTTTTAGAACACCTACTCATTCAAGGGTTTTTCTTCATTTTTACTATTTTCTACATTTGTAGAATAATAGTGAAGACATCAAAACTATGAAATAACATGTGAAATCATGTAGTCGCCAAAAAAGTTTTAAACATAGGGTGGCTATTTCACATTCTCCAAATAGTCACCCTTTGCTTTGATGACAGATTTGCACACTATCAGCATTCTCTCAACCAGCTTCACCTGGAATGCTTTTCCAACAGTCTTGAAGGAGTTCCCACATATGTTGAGCCCTTGTTGGCTGCTTTTCTTTCACTCTGCGGTCCGACTCATCCCAAATCATCTTAATTTGGTTGAGGTCGGGTGATTGTGGAGGCCAGGTCATCTGATGCAGCACTCCATCACTCTCCTTCTTGGTAACACAGCCTGGAGGTGTGTTGGGTCATTGTCCTGTTGAAAACAAATGATAGTCCCACTAAGCCCAAACCAGATGGGATGGTGTATCGCTGCAGAATGCTGTGGTAACCATGCTGGTTAAGTGTGCCTTGAATTCTAAATAAATCACAGACAGTGTCACCAGCAAAGCACCCCCACACCATAACACCTCCTCCTCCATGCTTTACTGTGGGAAATACACATGCAGAGATCATCCGTCTACCCACACCATGTCTCACAAAGACATGGCGGTTGGAACCAAAAATCTCAAATTTCGACTCCAGACCAAAGAACACATTTCCACTGGTCTAATATCCATTGCTCGTGTTTCTTGGCCCAAGCAAGTCTCTTCTTTTCATTGGTGTCCTTTAGTAGTGGTTTCTTTGCAGCAATTTTACCATGAAGGCCTGATTCACACAGTCTCTGAACAGTTGGTGCTGAGATACGTCTGTTACTTGAACTCTGTGAAACATTTATTTGGGCTGTAATTTCTGAGGCTGGTAACTCTAATGAACTTATCCTCTGCAGCAGAGGCAACTCTGGGTCTTCCATTCCTGTTGCGGTCCTCATGAGAGCCAGTTTCATCAGTGCTTGATGGTTTTTGCGACTGCACTTGAAGAAACTTTCAAAGTTCTTGACATTTTCCAGATTGACTTACCATGTCTTACAGCAATGATGGACTGTCATTTCTCTTTGCTTATTTGAGCTGTTCTTGCCATAATATGGACTTATGGTATTTTAACAAATAGGGCTATCTTCTGTATACACCCCCCCCCCCCCCCACCTTACCACAACACAACTGATTGGCTAAAACTTAAGAATTAAATTCAACAAATTAACTTTTAAGAAGGCACAACTGTTAATTGAAATGCTTTCCAGGTGACCACCTCATGAAGTTGGTTGAGAGAATACCAAGAGTGTGCAAAGCTGTCATCAAGGCAAAGGGTGACTACTTGAAGAATCTTAAATATAATATATATTTTTATTTGTTTAACACTTTTTTTGTTTACTACATGATTCCATGTGTTATTTCATAGTTTTGATGTCTTCACTATTATTCTACAATGTAGAAAATAGTATAAATAAAGAAACACCCTTGAATGAGTAGGTGTTTTAAAACTTTTGACCGGTAGTGTACTTGGACATTTTTACAGCATTGTTAGGAGCTAGTAATGCAAATATTTTGTTCACCTAAACTGTTTACGCAACCAATAAACTTTTTGATATCCTTCCTCATTATTGGATATCCTATAGAATTAGGATGTATGTTGTGACTTGCACTAACAGTCAATAAATAGTGTAAACCTTTGAGTCTTTGATCATCTGTTACATGCTAAACATATTTATTATAATCGCGGTGTTATTCACCTGCTGTAATGTAATTTCACTTGTATATTTCACAATGTCCCCTTATGACTTCACCCTTCCAGCTGACACTAGGGGAGAAAGTTTCTGACCTGGAGCTCAATATAACCCACAAGGACTTGGTGATCGTGACCAACAAGGATACAGAGATAACTGCAGACCTCATAATCTGCTGCACAGGGTTTGAAAATCAACACTGCAGGATATAGTTCCAACCTGAGTAAGTTGCTGAGTAATTGTCTATCTTGTCCACTAGGGGGAGGCTTTGTGCCATGTGTGACTCCAAGGCAGCCGAAACCCCAAGACATACTGCTCAAAGCGCTGTTGATAAAACTATGATGAGAGTCCAAGATCTATGTAAAATAGTTTTGCTGGATATATAACAAAAACTTGTTTTATTCATCACAGTAATGCCTGTGAAAGCAGGTTTTCCTACTTACAAAGCATGTAGAGGTCTGTAATTTTTATCATAGGTACACTTCAACTGTGAGAGACGGAATCTAAAACAAATATCCAGAAAATCACATTGTATCATTTTTAAGTAATTAATTAGCATTTTATTGCATGACATAAGTATTTTAATACCTACCAACCAGTAAGAACTCTGTCTCTCACAGACCTGTTAGTTTTTCTTTAAGAAGCCCTCCTGTTCTCCACTCATTACCTGTTTTAACTGCACCTGTTTGAACTCGTTACCTGTATAAAAGACACCTGTCCACACACTCAACAAACAGACTCCAACCTCTCCACAATGGCCAAGACCAGAGAGCTGTGTAAGGACATCAGGGATAAAATTGCAGACCTGCACAAGGCTGGGATGGGCTACAGGACAATAGGCAAGCAGCTTGGTGAGAAGGCAACAACTGTTGGCGCAATTATTAGAAAATGGAAGAAGTTCAAGATGACGGTCAATCACCCTCGGTCTGGGGCTCCATGCAAGATCTCACCTCGTGGAGCATCAATGATCATGAGGAAGGTGAGGGATCAGCCCAGAACTACACGGCAGGACCTGGTCAATGACCTGAAGAGAGCTGGACCACAGTCTCAAAGAAAACCATTAGTAACACACTACGCCGTTATGGATTAAAATCCTGCAGCGCACGCAAGGTCCCGCTGCTCAAGCCAGCGCATGTCCAGGCCCGTCTGAAGTTTTCCAATGACCATCTGGATGATCCAGAGGAGGAATGGGAGAAGGTCATGTGGTCTGATGAGACAAAAATAGAGCTTTTTGGTCTAAACTCCACTTGCCGTGTTTGGAGGAAGAAGAAGGATGAGTACAACCCCAAGAACATAATCCCAACCATGAAGCATGGAGGTGGAAACATTATTCTTTGGGGATTTTTTTCTGCAAGGGGACAGGACGACTGCACTGTATTGAGGGGAGGATGGATGGGGCCATGTATCGCGAGATCTTGGCCAACAACCTCCTTCCCTCAGTAAGAGCATTGAAGATGTTGTGGCTGGGTCTTGCAGCATGACAACGACCCGAAACACACAGCCAGGGCAACTAAGGAGTGGCTCCGTAAGAAGCATCTCAAGGTCCTGGAGTGGCCTAGCCAGTCTCCAGACCTGAATCCAATAGAAAATCTTTGGAGGGAGCTGAAAATCCGTAATGCCCAGCGACAGCCCCGAAACCTGAAGGATCTGGAGAAGGTCTGTATGGAGGAGTGGGTCAAAATCCCTGCTGCAGTGTGTGCAAACCTTGTCAAGAACTACAGGAAACGTATGATCTCTGTAATTGCAAACAAAGGTTTCTGTACCAAATATTAAGTTCTGCTTTTCTGATGTATCAAATACTTATGTCTTGCAATAAAATGCAAATTAATTACTTAAAAATCATACAATGTGATTTTCTGGATTTTTGTTTTAGATTTCGTCTCTCACAGTTGAAGTGTACCTATGATAAAAAAAAATACAGACCTCTACATGCTTTGTAAGTAGGAAAACCTGCAAATCAGCAGTATATCAAATACTTGTTCTCCCCACTGTATATATATTTATATTAACTGGCCTATTTAATGTTTGTTTTACTTGGTTACACACTGTATGTTACATCATGATAAAGCACCTCACTTGACATTTAGCTCATTGGTCATGTACAGTAAGTAGTATGTTGCTAGGCTAGCTATGCACGTTTGTTTGGGAAGACTGTCCAATCCTAGCCTTAGAATGTATTGTGTACAGTGGGAAAGTACTTAAGTAAAAAATACTTTAAAGCACTACGTACGCAGTTTTCTGGGTATATGTACTTCACTATTTATATTTTTTGAGTAATTTTATTTCACTACATTCCTAAAGAAAATATTTTCCCTGACAACTCAAAGTACTCGTTAAATTTTAAATGCTTAGCACACAATTGATTGTGAAATTCACACACTTACTGGCGGACTCACAAAACACAAATGCATATTTTGTAAATAATGTCTGTGTTGGTGTGTCCCTGGCTACATTTTTTTACAAGGAAATGCCGTCCTGCCGTCTGCTTTGCTGTGATACTTAAGTATATTTTAGCAATTACATTTACTTTTGATACTTAAAACCAAATACTTTTAGACTTTTACTGAAATAGTATTTTTCATGACTTTCCCTTTTATTTTTTAAACTTTTGCCCCTTTTTCGCCCCAATTTTTTGATATCCACTTGGTGCTTTTCCCATCACTGCAGCTCCCGAACGGGCTCGGGAGAGGCGTTCGTGCAGGTAGTGTTCTCCTGGCATCCACCAAACCCAGATTCATCCTTCGGACTGCCAGATGGTGAAGCGTGATTCATCACTCCAGAGAACGCGTTTCCACTGCCCTCAGAGTCCAATAGTGCAAGCTTTACACCACTCCAGCCGACACTTGGCATTGCACATGGTGATCTTAGGCTTGTGTGCTCGGCCATGAAAACCCACAACCCAGTTCATAACAAAGTTCACAACAAACAGTTATTGTGCTTCCAGAGGCAGTTTGGAAAGGAAAGTTGTACAACTTAATGACTTCCACAGTCAAGAAGCCATTTAACCCAATCCCGACTTAATCGACATCCACGTCTTCGGGCGCCAGGGGAACAACTGCCTTGCTCAGAGGCAGAATGACAGGTTTTTACCTTGTCAGCTCTGGGATTCGATCCAGCAACCTTTCGGTTACAGGCCACTAGGCTACCTGCCACCCATGGAAACCCATTTCATGAAGCTCCAGACTAACAGTTCTTGTGCTGACATTCCTTCCAGAGGCAGTTTGGACCTTGGTAGGGATTGTTGCAACCGAGGACAGGTGATTTTTACACTTCAGCACTCTGCAATGCCGTTCTGTGAGCTTGTGTGGCCTACCACTTCGCGGCTTAGCCGTTGTTGCTCTTAGACGTTCCACTTCACAATAACAGCACTTACAGTTGACTGGAGCAGCTCTAGCAGGGCTAAAATTTGACAAACTGACTTGTTGAAAAGGTGGCATCCTATGACAGTGCCACGTTGAAAGTCATTGAGCTCTTCAGTAAGGCCATTCTACTGCAAATGTTTGTCTATCGAGATTGCATGGCTGTGTGCTTGATTTTATACAGCAACGGGTGTGGCTGAAATAGTCGAATCCACTCATTTGAAGGGGTGTCCACATTAGAGGCATGGCTGATTATTTAGGGCCGATTTCAAGTTTTCATAACAATCGGTTATTGGAATTTTTGGACGCCGATTATGGCCGATTACATTGCAATCCACGAGGAGACTGCGTAGCAGCAAGAAGCCAAAGTAAGTTGCTAGCTAGCATTACACTTATCTTATAAAAAACAATCAATCTTAACATAATCACTAGTTAACTACTACTTCGCCAAACGGGTGATGATTTAACAAAAGCACATTGGCGAAAAAAAGCACAATCGTTGCACCAATGAAGCTAACCAGAAACATCAATGCCTTTCTTAAAATCAATATACAGAAGAATTGTTTTTAAACCTTAAATATTTAGTTAAAATTTATTCATGTTAGCAGGCGATATTAACTAGGGAAATTATGTCACTTCTGGGTATATGCAGTAGTTTGGGTCCCTGGCTCGTTTCAAACTAATTTGCCAGAATTTTACATAATTATGACATAACATTTTTATTTATTTTTTGAATTTTTACCCCTTTTTCTCCCCAATTGTTGTGCAATGTAACAACAATATTTAGAATGATTCCGTTTTTAATTTTTTTAAATTTTTTTACCCCTTTTTCTCCCCAATTTCGTGGTATCCAATGGTTGTAGTAGCTACTATCTTGTCTCATCGCTACAACTCCCGTACGGGCTCGGGAGAGACAAAGGTTGAAAGTCATGCGTCCTCCGATACACAACCCAACCAGCCGCACTGCTTCTTAACACAGCGCACATCCAACCCGGAAGCCAGCTGCACCAATGTGTCGGAGGCTACACCGTGCACCTGGCAACCTTGGTTAGCGCGCACTGCGCCCGGCCCGCCACAGGAGTCGCTGGTGCGCGATGAGACAAGGAGATCCCTACCGACCAACCCGGACGAAGCTAGGCCAATTGTGCGTCATCCCACGGACCTCCCGGTCGCGGCCGGTTACGACAGAGCCTGGGCGCGAACCCCGGGACTCTGATGGCACAGCTGGCGCAGTACAGCGCCCTTAACCACTGCGCCATGATTCTGTATTTCACTGAAAGAATAAATGTTTTGTTTTCGAAATGATAGTTAACGGATTTGAACATATTAATGACCTAAGGCTCGTATTTGTGTGTGTTTATTATAATTAAGTCTATGATTTGATATTTGATAGAGCAGTCTGACTGAGCGGTGGTAGGCAGCAGCAGGCTCGTAAGCATTCATTCAAACAGCACTTTCCTGCGTTTGCCAGCAGCTCTTCGCAATGCTTGAAGCACAGTGCTGTTTATGATTTCAAGCCTATCAACTCCCGAGATTAGGCTGGCAATACTATAGTGCCTATAAGAACATCCACTAGTCAAAGGTATATGAAATACAAATGGTATAGAGGGAAATAGTCCTATAATTCCAATAATAACTACAACCTAAAACTTCTCAACTGGGAATATTGAAGACTCATATTAAAGGAACCACCAGCTGTCATACGTTCTAGTGTTCTGTGCAAGGAACTTAAACATTAGCTTTTTTACATGGCACATATTGCACTTTTACTTTCTTCTCCAACACTGTGTTTTTGCATTATTTAAACCAAATTGAACATGTTTCATTATTTATGAGACTAAATTGATTTTATTTATGTATTAAGTTAAAATAAGTGTTAATTCAGTATTGTTGTAATTGTCATTATTACAAATATACATATTATTTTTTAAAATGGCCAATTAAATCGGTATCATCTTTTTTTGGTCCTCCAATAAATCGGTTTCGACGTTGAAAAATCATAAATCAGTCGACCTCTAGTCAACATACTTTTGTTTATATTGTGTATTGCCTAGGTAGGTGAGCCTCACTCTCCTCTTCCCTCTCCTGTAAACCCTACTCCCGTCAGAAAGTTATTGTTTTGACCTTGATATCTGACTACACTCATCAGTATCGCACCAATCTTCAGTTAAAACCGTTTTTCCCTAGTATTGTTATTGACAATGCTGTTAGTGCCTGTTCTCAGATTAGCTTCTTGTCCTTTTTGATCCAACTAGAAGAACATTTTTATCTTGGTTATCTGTCCACCTGTTGTCCTGACAGAGAGTGTGACCCTGCTGTTGGACATGGGCCATAATGATGTAGTGGGTCAATTCAAAGGGCTATGGTTTCCCCACTGCCTCATCACCCAGGGAAAGAGCAATAACCTCCTGCTGCAGAAGAGCTGGAAGGAGATGGGCCAGAAAGCTCCTGAACATGCCATACAGAACATTCTGGAACAAAAGAGTGCCGGCACAGCCATGAATGAGTGACTTATTCTGGTAACAGCTTGCAGATGGTTTGTTGTTCTGACATGACTTGATATTAAACCAGTGGCATATCTGAAAATGTCTTTACATTTTGCAAAATACTTTGTATATTTTTTGTCATTTAATGCTAGTGTGTATCTTCATGAAAAAAAATCTGCATTTTATGATACAATTGAAATAAATGTTGAAACGTAAAGATAATTATTCACCAGCAGTACATACTGTAAGTGCTGTACGAACATTAATCTCACTTACCTGCTTGCTCATCAACTTTTTTTTCTCCATCTTTGTCAAAAATACTACACTTAACAAAAATATAAACATGCAACAATTTCAAAGATTTGACTGAGTTACAGTTCATATAAGGAAGTCTGTCAATTGAAATAAATTCATTAGGCCCTAATCTATGAATTTCACAACTGGGAATACAGATATGCATCTGCTGGTCAGAGATACCTTAAAAAAAAGTTTGTGTGGATCAGAAAACCAGTCAGTATCTGGTGTGACCGCCATTTGCCTCATGCAGCTCGACACCTCTCCTTCACATAGAGTTGATCAGGCTGTTGATTGTGGCCTCTGGAATGTTGTCCCACTCCTCTTCAAAGGCTGTGCAAAGTTTCTGGATATTGGTCGAATCTGGAACATGCGGTCATTCACGTCGATCCAGAGCATCCCAAACATGCTCAATGGGTGGCATGTGAGTATGCAGGCCATTAAAGAACTGGGACATTTTCAGCTTCCAGGAATTTTGTACAGATCCTTGCGACATGGGGCCGTGCATTATCATGTTGAAACATGGTAATGGCGGTGGATGAATAGCACGACAATGGGCCTCAGGATCTCGTCACGGTATCTCTGCGCATTCAAATTGCCCATAACCCCACCATCAGGGAATCTGTTCATAATGCTGACATCAGCAAACCACTAGCCCACACAACACACGCCGTCTACCACCTGCCTGGTACAACTGAAACCGGGATTCATCCGGGAAGTGCCCACTTCTCCAGTGCGGCAGCAGCCATCGAAGGTGAGCATTTGCCGGTTACGACGTCAAACTGCAGTCAGGTCAAGACAAGCATGCAGATGAGCTTCCCTGAGATGGTTTCTGATAGTTTGTGCAGAAATCCTTTGGTTGTGCAAACAAACAGTTTCATCAGCTGTCCGAGTGGCTGGTCTTAGATGATCTTGCAGATTAAGTCTTGGAGGTCCTGGGCTGGCGTGGTTACATTTGAGGCTGGTACTGCAAGATTCTCTAAAACATTGAAGGCGGCTTATGGTAGAGAATTGAACAGTCAGCTCCGGTCATTCCTGCAGTCAGCATGCCAATTGCACGCTCCCTCAACTTGACATCTGCGGCAATGCGTTGACAAAAATGGCACTTGTGGCATTTTGTCCACAGCACAAGGTGCACTTGAGTGATCAGCTTCTTGATATGCCACACCTGTCAGGTGGATGGATTATCTTGGCGAAGGAGAAATGCTCACTAACAGGGATGTAAACATGTGCACATTGAGCAATAAGCATGTATAGAACATTCCTGGCATTTTTTATTTCAGCTCATGAAAACTGTTGTTTGTTTTTTGTTCAGTGTAATTCAAATTTCCTTCCGTAGCAATGAAAGCCAATAATGAATTACTGTACATCAGTCCTCATTCCCCCCCCCCAGTGACATTTTTCCTATAATGTCACTAACCAAATGTAGCTACTTGGCTGTATAACAAACAATGATTTAAATGTGTCAAGTTCTTACAGTCAATCTGACTGTAGCTAGCGATGAAAGAAGCGACAAACGTCTCATTTGGGACAAGTACAACATCTGCCACCTACTTGCTTGTTTACCGGGTTATAGCAAATCACAGGTTTTAAAAACAGATTTCAAAAGAGTGCTTTATTATAGTACATTTCAAATATTAGAAGGCTTTAGTTGGTCCGTTTTCATTTATAGCACGTAGTACATGTCAATCACGTCGGATCAGGATCACAGAATTCATCGGCTGATGGCCATCTGCTCAATATGGCAATACATAGATAATCTTGACATAGGGTTGTTCAGCATCATTTGGCACATCTTAAAATACATTTAGCTTTTTCTGCTGCAAATTTTAACAAAATGTAAACATGGCATTCAAATTCCACTGGCAAGTTTAGTTAGAGTGAAAATGGTGTTTAACGCTGAGCATAATAAAAGTATCTTGCTCAGCCCCCCCTTCCCCCCCAGGAACAAAATACATTCATACTCCCTTTAACCTGTAAAGACCAATAAATATTATTCATTAAATAAACAGAACTGAATTATCAGCAAGACAACAAATATATGCATGTCAAGATACCAAGTCTGTTCCCAGCTACATAAAAACAAAGCTCAACATTCCCTTTCTAAAAAACAACTTTAGAATGAGGTGGGACAAAAATACCTGACATTTTCACAGCCGAACAGGCTTTTCTTTTAGTTAGGAATTCCTTTCAGGATACACAGCATTCTCACCAGAAAGTGACAGTGAAACCAAAAACCACTCCTGTGATGCATCAGAAAAAAAGCAACATGGCATTGCTTGCATCCTAAGAGCACAAAAATAAACTAGTCATCTCTGGTGCAAAAATTGAATAATTGTGCAGTGAGAGACCATGGGAAAGTTTGACTTTTCCGGCACTATTCCAGCTGCCATCATACGATCAAATAAATAACTACATTTATGTGAACACCCGACAAGTAGCTGCTTTCAGGAAGATTCCTTTGAGTTAGAACACAACTACACCATTTAAAGTGACCAAATATCTCACAGGGTGAGTTTTGGAAACCAGTTCAGAGAAACCAAAGGCCCACACCTACGAGACAGTCACAGTGAAATATGCTGTTGTAGGCTGATCCAAGGTAATGAGAAATGCCAAATATTGGGGTTGGGTATGGGCGTACCAGCTGCCAGCCCTCTTATTGGTCCATTGACAAACTCAGAAGAGAACCATGAAAATGTGTATGAAAACCAGTCGCACCAGCCTGAACAGAAACTCGCAGGGGGTGCCATTACATGTGCCTTTTGAAAAGCACAGATTGGAACTATGATACAAAGAGCAACATCTTCATGAAAACATTTCTGTAAACACTTCAGACAATGGAGGTCACTTGACAGGTTCAGGAAAATAGTTCACTGCTGGTAAACTAATGGCATAAGGTGTATAGGGAATGGATAGACTTGCCATTGTCGCAAAAAGCTTAAAACTGGGCCCCGTCAGGCAACGTAGCAATCCCTCCCCCGAACAAATTTAGTCCATCTTGGAGCTCTTGCCACCTTTGCCTTTCATGTAGGTCTGGTAGAAGAAGGAGGAGAAGAGGAGCAGGTAGCTGAGGTACATGAGGGAGCTCCACATAATGTTGTTCAGGTAGGAGTGGCAGTCCCCCTCCTGCATCCAGTGGTAGACCAGCCAACTGACCGTCAGCCCCATGGCCATCTGAGCGATTTGGAAGGTGGTGATGACCACGGCAAAGGGCCGTGGCACCCGGTAGCCAGCTGCCCGCACCGCGTAGTAGCTATACATGAGTGCGTGAACAGAGTAGTTCATGGTCATGAACCAGCCGCCTCCAGCCACTTGATCCTTGTAGGAGTACCAGGAGTAGAGCAGCACGGTAATGTGGTGGTACCAGTGCAGGAAGATCAGCCGCTGCTTACGGAGCACAATGAATGCCGTGTCGCCTGTGGAGGTCATTGAGAGGATACATCAGGACCAACAAAGTTATGGTCCCAGACATGCAGACGCACTTAAACATTTACTGCACATCTTCGACTAAGTTATATGGTTTGCCATAAATTAGACACTCATGGTAGGAGTGGACAAATTGCCAAGTTCAGACAAACGACTGGCAGTTCCATCCCCGGTTCTTACCCAGTTCAGGGGCTTTGCTCAGGACAAAGGCATAGGCCCAGAACTTGCTCACTGGTCCATTGTAGAAGCTCTGGTCACATATAGACTGTCTGAAACCGCTGGTTGAGAGGACATACAGCATGTACCATCCTGTTCGAATTGCTCCAATGATACTGCAATTAAAATAAAGTTAAGCATTACACTAGAGGGCAAGAGCAAAACTAAAAGTTACACTAGCAGGCTTGTAACATCGTGTGCATGTCTAGTCAATCTATTCGTTGAGAATGCTGAAACATCAAGCCATGGCTGAGTCGGTGCCACATGTTCATTTGTGCTAAAATCACAATGAAACAAGTTATCTTGCAAAATCAGCAGGCTATGGTTTGAAATAGGCTTGTTGTAATTCCATCTTTATTTGTATTATTTAGCTTTAATGCAGTCATTGGTGTGCTTAACAATGCACAAGCACCTTTTACACCCCCCCCCCCCCCCCCCCCCCCACACACACCTATCAATTAAAGTTATTATATTAAGTCATCCACAACTGTCGCTGTGTGAAGTTAATGCATTTTGTCATTAGTAATGTTCAAATAAAAATAAATAGCAACCATTCCTCAAATGAAGGGGATGATGCAACATTTACAATGAGGGAACCTAATGTCTTTGGTCCGCAACTCATAGCGCAGACACTTCATTCAGGATAAATGGAGTAAGCCCCCGAGTTACCTGCTCACTGGCAGGTTAAGTTCTGAAGGATTTGTAGCCAAATATACCTGGCTAAAGAGTTGAGCCATTTGTGAATCCGGTGTTCCGAGTTGAACTCTGAGTTCACTAAAGTTACATCACTAACTCCTTAAACCACATATGTAGTATAGGGCTTCCTGACAGCATGTCACTAGGGCAGGGTTCCACAACCCCGTTCCTGAAGCGCTACCCTCCTGTAGGTTAACTAACCCGATTCCTTTTATCAACCAGCTAATTATTAGAATCAGGTGCACTAAATTAGGGTTGGAGTGAAAAACCTACAGGATAGAAGCACTCCAGGAAAAGGGTTGAGAGCCCTGCACTAGGAAGACATATGTAGTAAGGTCACATTGGCATCTAGGAAACTGCCCTTACAAAGCAGTGCACATGTACAGTATGCTTAGTTCCACCACGTGAAAAGCATGAGGGTGCTTTCTGCACAAAACAATTCTTCATTTCAGCACAAAGTGTGATCTTAAAACAGTAGGAGTAAGAATTTTAAACACTCAAATGATTGACAGCCATCTTTCTACCATCAGGATTGTTAACAGATGGATGCATAATGAAAGTGACTTGTTGGCAGATGTAAAGAACAAAAAAAAAACTCACCTGAAGATGGCCAGGCTGAGTGACCACAGCACCAGTGGTCTGCGCAGACTAAGTTTAGGCCTCTCCTTCATGAAATGTTGGCCTCCAAAGACCAGTGCTGCATACAGGCCACAGAACACAAAGGCCTTGCTCCTGGTGAGAGAAACATGTCAGTAAGTTTCCTTCGATTGTGCCCATGGCAAGGTTACTCAGCTGCAATGCATTTCAATGATTGAACACACCCTAGGACTTTAATGAAGTGATGTTTTTACATTCACTATTACTCATGAAGGTATTTAACATGGCACACCCAGTTTACTATGGTGATATGTGAAATTTATTGACTAAAGCAATCAGCCCTAGCCACTTCCGTTGATAGTAGCTGGCTTGAAATGAAATGTAAAATGAAATGTTACATTTGTACAAAATATTTTCCCATGCTGTTTAGCTGACTTTTTTTTTAAGACATCCAGAGTAAACCACTACTAGAGGTGGATATTCTAATTTCAAAAGCAACAGAACAACGTGGCTGTTATTTGAGTAAAGAAATTTGTATAATATAGTTGGCTTCAACCTTAGGCTGTCAGAATTGTGACGTAACACCTGACGCTCTTCAATTTGAAGTGATCAAGGGCGACACCTGACCCTGACTCAGCTGTCCTGTTCGACCACACGAACAAAGTGATTTCATCATTATTTTGAAACCAAACAAATGTTATAAACCTACCAGTTTTCTTGCATCCATTCGATAGCGCCTCGCTCGTCAAATTGCTGCTCGAAACCATATTGAGAAAGTGGCACTTGATGATATTCAGTCTCATTCATTTTCGGTCTTACTCTCTCTAAACTAGGCTATGTATAATTTATTCTCTGTGATTTAAAAACCCAGTAGATTGGAGGCTACCTAGACTGTTAGATTAATCATAAACGCGCACATGCGTCCTCTCCACCACTACTCTACTCACACCTGATTTCATTTACGCACAAATAAAACCTTTACTATATACGGGCGTGGACTATGATGGGCTTCGGCCCTGCCCTCTCTCCTCCCACTGTGGGAGGATACTTTGGGAATTTTGGTTTCGACCAAGGTCGTTATAAAATGCTTAACAAAAGGAAAACTCACAGAACTAACAGTAGGCCTATAATTTATTATTTAGGTATGCTAACTTTGCAGGTTACCCATTATTACTTTGTAGCTGCGAAAATGCCGACGCACGTGGCAGACAGACAATTGTGCTGCAGATAACAGGTTGCCAGATTTGGTCAGATTGATCTGAAAGTGTCTTGAGGCTTTGACCCACACATTGCAAAATCATAACCTGGCAACTCCCCCGAATTTGAAAAGAATCATTGAGCACACAATTTGATTGATGTCATAAATAGTGAGGACAGTTGGTTACCATGCCAATGGGCAAGCTGGGTCCATAAAATAGCTCCAGAATGTTCAGTTTCCCACGCACTTAATTGTATAACACACAGCGAGTCAGCTAGTAGTTTGAGTTGTAATGTTTACTCATTGTCTTTGAGAATTAGGCTATATTTGTCATCAAAATGTCACAGCGTGCCCACAAGGAAGGGCTGTGCAATATCAAGATTTTATGTTTGGTTATTTTCTGTCTCATAAAGCCAGTTTTTGCAAAGCCAACTCCTGCAAATGTTTTTGCTTCCTCATCATCGCTGGAGCACATGACTTTGATCAACCCTGTTCAGAACAACCCCGATGTCACAACCCCAAAACTGACCCATTTTGTAAACACATTGCTTGGACAATTTGAGAGTTTGCTGGTGAAAGGTGAGACAGGAATTCAGAAGTTAGTCTAGGCCTAGCGTTAACAGAATGAAGTCAGAGAGGCAAATGTCTAAGGTTGTGGCAACATTTGACATTTTCCTCTGATTTCCCACAGATGGTACTTCTCCAGGTAATTTGGACCAGGTGACTCAAGGATATCCCGAACCCTACACAAACGCTAAAGACCCCCAGGGGCTTGTGAAGTCTCTAATGTCTGTTCTACAGACTTACAAGACGCAAACAGCATCACAAGGTGATTTGCTCTTTATTCTGTTCCTACTCTTTGTGTGAATGCACAAACCTGTGTGAATTTCACAATTGCTGAATTGTAAAATCCATTGTGAAATGGATTTTGAAATGGATTGTACATTTTGTTCTGATGCAGGCAATGATCACGTCTTCAAACTGTGGGGAAAAGCTCCAAAAACAAAGAAGAGCACCAATGAAATCAAACCCAGAGTCAACATATTGACAGACCCCACTTACTTCGAGCCACTTGTGAAAGTTAACATGATTTTGGGCCTCTTTTTCTATGGCTTCATCGTGATAGGTACAGTAGCTACATAACGTTCTGCTGTCTTTTTACTGCATGGAAATGTACTGTTCATCAGTTGATATTGATACAGCTTTAATGTAGATCTGCTTTGTATATTAAAATGAGCAGCAGCTGGGGTATGTTGCAGCAACAACGTTATCACGTTTGGTCTGTGCCTGGGCTTTTTTCACCAGTGTTTATCTACGACTCTGTCCGAGTTTCCATGGAGGCCAGAAGAAGATCTGACGCTCTAGCTGATGCCAGGCTGAAGAGAAAAGAACCACCCCCTGTTGAACCACAGTCAACTTTATCCAAATGTACACTCTCTATGATGCCTGACTGTGTGCCGTTAACTTGCTTGAACGTGTGATCCCTGGCTAAGTTAAGTCTACACTGACTGCAGGGTCTCACATACTGTTGTAACAATGCCCTCTTTCCTTTTAGATCGGCAGAGCATCGCTTCATTGTTTCATTTGGAAAATACATCATCCATAGCTGACGGTTTGAAGGCAAATTATCCCAAGGTTACATCAATTTATTTTGAAGATATATATATATATATATATATATATATATATTTTATTTTTGATTTTTTTGTGAGATGCAATAGCAGTAGTCAAAACAAGCTGTACATTTTTTCAAACTGTCTATGTATGTGTTTAAACTGTTAATGACTGAGTCTGTGTGTTGTATAAGTGTATTTCAAGCATTATTGTTTCGTTGCTTCTGTAGGAAGAGTCTGAGTCAAACACACAATTTGCAGACTGTGCAAATGAAAAGAGTGCTGTCAGCCTTAGAGAGTGGGAGCCTCTGCCTAGTGAGTTACTATAGATAGATCACACACCATTTTGTTACTGAGAGATTAGATGTAATTATCTTTAGGTGTATGTTTTTCAGTGCATAAAACAGTGAGGTACTGACCATAATCACACCAAACATTGTAATTAATGTAAAGCTTGTACAAATGTAAACTTGTACAGATATGCAGCACTCATATGTACAACATGAGTTATTAGATGGGCTTCATTTCTCCCTCAGATATTCAAGAGAACTCTATGCCTGCCAATCTGGCGCTGAACCTATTTGACTCCGATATAGAGGAAGTTGTATCTGCATAGGTTGTTCATGGTGAAGATTCTGCTCTATGCCTAGATTATTTATCATATCGGGTCACGTGGAGATATTACATTTATTTTGTCCGCATTTTTTTTCTCCAGAGTCTCAGCTGACTGATGTTTGCGTCAACTGAGGACCACGTCTTAATACCGAGTGATATTTAATGGAAGCAACAGAAATGAACTCTCCAAATAATATAATGTTGAGACTGCCACCTTTGAAGACCGCCACTTTATGTCTCATCACTTAGCCCAATACTTACGTTAGTAATAAACATATCTTGCATTCAAAATATAGGCCTATGTGAAAAGTAGTTTTTGGTATATATGATTACTGCTATATTAATTTATTTCTTGATTACTTATGAAAATGTAAAAAGAGAATGGTAACATTAAATTAACAATGTTGTTAGTTACAAATACTATTGTTGTAAATGCTGTACATTATTTCCATTATTATGTTTGTTTTTAATACTGTTAATCTGCAAACATCAATATAGCAATATTATACTGTTGCTCATTTTAGGTTTCCTAGGTGTTAGGCCTCACCTTTTTCCCAAAGAGAGCTATGACTTGTGTCCTCTGATGCTCTAATTAAACAATATTTATCCAACATCTCCCTATTTTACCATACTATACATCACAGGAGGCTGCCCGAGGGGAGGATGGCTCATTATAATGGCTGGAATGGCATCAAACACATGGTGCAACACAAGGTGCAACCAACCTGTGCTATACACCCACTACTCTGCTATATAATTCATGATAAGTTGATAATAGAAGTCAACTTGTCTGATAAGAACTAGTTACAAATAAGCAAGATAGGCAAGCTTGGGTATGTTTTATTAAAAACAATATTTATTGAACTTTTGAGCCCATTGGCATAGCTTTTGAATGAGCTGTAGTTTATTACGGTGTCTGTGACTTTCCTATGTTGACACAGACTGCAGAGCAACAGAACCTACCCAGTTAAACAATGTAGTTAACCTGGTTCTGTTTGATCCCAATTAACATTCTTCCAGAAGAGCCTAGTTCCTGGAAAGAATTGAACTCGTCAACCTCAGGTTGTTTTCTCAGAGATCGAGAATGTCTTGTATACTGTAGGAATGCACTGACAACATGATTACAGACACAAGTGGGGATGGAAGTGAGAAATGCTGCCATCTTCTGGTGTAATCATTAGTCCAAACCTTAGCAAATAATTGCATTTTGCAACAAAAACGAGAGTTTCTATTGGTCAGGTTCAGGTGGGTCCCGTTGGCTCTGTTTGGTTCCTATTGAATAGAAAATAATTTGTTATGAGATGAAAAGGTATTGTGGGTTGGATATGTATAGGCCTAGAACATAAAAAATAATCTGGCTTAGGCGAGGAAGAATGAAAAATAGTCCACATTTACAGGCTGGAATGGGCTCCCTACGGTGTGATTTCTAATCTGCAGGGCTTGTGGGCTGGGTGAGAGTCGACCTCTGTGTGCAGCAGAACCCACCATATACATTCCCACTTTTCAAACAGGGCTGAGGTGTGGGTCGTTTGTTCAGGGAGACCTATACGTGGGTGCTTTCCCTCTCCGAGCACTAAACATACTTCTGACAGGTCACAGTAAACTACAAACCAGTTATTGCATATAAAGAGGATATAGAGAAATGAGGGAAGCTTTGGACAGGGCTTAGTGGGGGTTTTGTATGAGAAGTTGTGTTTGAAAAACCATGAGTTATGGGTGGCCTTGCACCTTTGCATAGTGCATATCATGGTTCACTGCATCGTGGTTTTACTTCAGGTGAGCTCAGAGGAATAACAACAAGTATGTGGTAAGTGTGTAGTGATGAGACAGTAGAACAGGGGTCGCAGAGGGAGATTTAAGAAGGATTCCCCAGTGAGTGAGGTTGTTTCCACCCAGCCACCTCAGCTCATGATCCTCTTTCATAGCATGTCCAAAACGTAAGAATAATGCAAAGTTGTTGTGGCTGTGAACAAATAACATGGAATTGCTTGAGGAATACTTACACTACACTTGGGCTCTGCAATGTCTGGATAACTATAGAGGGGGTGAGGTATAAAAATATGGTTTATTCAATGAGCAAAAACTGAATTATTACTAGTAGGCTATGTGGACAGAGTGGATGACTCATCCCAGGTTGCAGTCAAGGCAAGGCAAATCAAATGTTATTGGTCACGTACACATGGTTAGCAGATGTTATTGCGAGCATAGCAAAATGCTTGTGCTTCTAGTTCCGACGGTGCAGTAATATCTAACAAGTAATCTAACAATTCCACAACAAATACATAATACACACAAATCTAAGTAAAGGGATGGAATAAGAATATATACATATAAATATATGGATTTGCGATGACCGAGTGGCATAGGCAAGATTAAATAGATGGTACAAAAGTACAGTATATACAGTGCCTTGCGAAAGTATTCGGCCCCCTTGAACTTTGCGACCTTTTGCCACATTTCAGGCTTCAAACATAAAGATATAAAACTGTATTTTTTTGTGAAGAATCAACAACAAGTGGGACACAATCATGAAGTGGAACGACATTTATTGGATATTTCAAACTTTTTTAACAAATCAAAAACTGAAAAATTGGGCGTGCAAAATTATTCAGCCCCCTTAAGTTAATACTTTGTAGCGCCACCTTTTGCTGCGATTACAGCTGTAAGTCGCTTGGGGTATGTCTCTATCAGTTTTGCACATCGAGAGACAAAAAACAATGTTGCACATCTGAAGTGGACAGATTAAACTAAAGTTGAGTTGTTTGGAAGGAACACATAACACTATATGTGGAGAAAAAAAGGCACAGCACACCAACATCAAAACCTCATCCCAACTGTAAAGTATGGTGAAGGGAGCATCCTGGTTTGGAGCTGCTTTGCTGCCTCAGGGCCTGGACAGCTTGCTAAAAGTTTGTGAGGGTTTTAGCTGACAAGGCAAATTTCTTCAGCCTTCTTCACCACAATGTCTGTGTGGGTGGACCTTTTCAGTTTGTCCGTGTTGTGTACGCAGAGGAACTTAAAACTTTCCACCTTCTCCACTGCTGTCCTGTCAATGTGGTTAGCGGGGTGCTCCCTCTGCTGTTTCCTGAAGTCCACTGTCATCTCCTTTGTTTTGTTGACATTGAGCGAGAAGTTGTTTTCCTGACACCACACTCTGAGTGCCCTCACCTCCTCCCTATAGGCTGTCTCGTCGTTGATGGTGATCAAGCCTATGTCTACAAACTTGATGATTGATTTGGAGGCGTGCATGACCATGCAGTCATGAGTGAACAGGGAGTACAGGAGGGGGCTGAGAACGCACCCTTGTGGAGCCACAGTTTTGAGGATGTTATTTCCTACCTTCACCACCTGGGGGCAGACCATCAGGAAGTCTGGAAGGACCCATCAGGAAGTCATCAGGAAGGACCCAGTTGCACAGGGCGGGGTTGAGACCCAAGGCCTCAAGCTTGATGATGAGCTTGGAGGGTACTATGGTGTTGAATGATGAGCTGTAGTCAATGAACAGCATTCTTACATAGGTATTCCTCTCGGCCAGATAGGATAGCGCAGTGTGCAGTGTGATGGCGATTGCATCGTCTGTGGACCTATTGGGGCGGTATGCAAATTCAAATGGGTCTAGGGTGGTGGGTAAGGTGGAGGTGATATGATCCTTAATAGTCTCTCAAAGCACTTCATGATGACAGAAGTGAGTGCTACGGGCGATAGTCATTTAGTTCAGTTACCTTTTCCTTCTTGGGTATAGGAACAATGTTGGCCATCTTGAAGCATGTGGGGACAGCAGACTGGGATAGGGAGAGTTTGAATATGTCCGTAAACACACCAGCCAGATGGTCTGTGCATGCTCTGAGGATGCGGCTATGGATGCCATCTGGGCCGGCAGCTTTGCGAGGGTTATCATGTTTAAATGGCCACGGAGAAGGAGAGGGAGAGCCCGCAGTCCAAGGTAGCGGGCCGCATCGGTGGCCCTGGATTATCATTAAAGCGGGCAAAGAAGGTGTTTAGTTTGTCTGGAAGCAAGACGTGTCTGAGCCATTGAATTGCGATTCCCCTTTGTCCCTGTACCCGCATTTTGCTTGTTTGATTGCCTTGCGGAGGGAATAACTACACTGTTTGTATTTGGCCATATTCCCAGTCATCTTTCCATGGTTAAATACGATGGTTCGCGCTTTCAGATTTGTGGAAATGCCACCATCTATCCACGGTTTCTGGAAAGGGTAGGTTTTAATAGTCACCGTTGGTACAACATCTCCAATGCACTTCCATTTGAACTCACTCACTGAATCAGCGTATAAATCAATATTTTTCTCTGAGGCTACCCGGAACACGTCCCAGTCCGCATGATCAAAACAATCTTGAAGCGTTGATTCCGATTGGTCAGACCAGCGTTGAATAGTTCTTGTCACTGGAACATCCTGTTTGAGTTACTGTCTATAGGACGGGAGGAGCAAAATGGAGTCGTGGTCAGATTTGCTGCAAAGAGGGCAGGGGAGGGCCTTGTATGCATCGCGGAAGTTAGAGTAGCAGTGAGCCAGTGTATTGCCCGCACGAGTGCCACAATCAATATGCTGATAGAATTTAGGTAGCCTTGTTCTCAAATTTGCTTTGTTAAAATCCCCAGCTATAATAAATGCAGCTTCAGGATATATGGTTTCCAGTTTGCACAGAGTCCAGTGAAGTTCCTTGAGGGCTGTCGTGGTATCGGCTTGAGGGTGGATATACAAGGCTGTGACAATAACTGACGAGAATTCTCTTCGGAGAATATATGGTCGGCATTTGATTGTGAGGAATTCTAGGTCAGGTGAACAAAAGGACTTTAGTTCCTGTATGTTGTTATGATTACATCATGAGTCGTTAATCTGCAGGCATACACCCCCGCCCTTCTTCTTTCCAGAGAGATGTTTATTTCTGTTGGCGCGATGCATAAAGAATCCCGGTAGCTTTACCTACTCCGACGACATATCCCAAGAGAGCCATGTTTCCGTGAAACAGAGTATGTTACAATCCCCGATGTCTCTCTGGAAAGCAACCATTGCTCTAATTTCGTCTACCTTGTTATCTAGAGACTGGATATTGGCAAGTAATATACTCGGAAGCAGTGGATGGTGTGCACGCCTCCGAAGTCTGACCAGAAGGCCGCTCCGTCTACCTCGTCCGCGGCGACGTTGTTTTGGGTCGACATCTGGAATCAGATCAAATGCCCTGGGTGGTGGTGCGAACAAAGGATCCGCTTCGGGAAACTCGTATTCCTGGTCGTAATGTTGGTAAGTTGACATTGCTCTGATATCCAATAGTTCTTCCCGGCTGTACGTAAAAACACTTAAGATTTTCTGGGCTAACAATATAAGAAATAATACATAAAAAACAAAATACTGCATAGTTTCCTAAGGACTAGAAGCGAGGCGACCCTCTCTGTCGGAGCCATCTTGCCAACATACTGCAGGTGAGAGAGGATCTTTGTGTGTTGTATTTGTCTCTGTTCTATCTTTGTAAGTCACTGTTTTGATTTATCTACTTTTGTGTGGTATGTGTGAACATGTGACAATAATTGTGTGTTTCAGTGAGGTGTGGTGAGGTCGGTGGCTAGGTAAGCACTGGCTATTAGCAAAGTCAGATTTACTCTCAAATAAACCTTGATTAAGCCCAAGTTCACCATGCAAAAGTTAGCTTCAACAAGGCTATTAACCGAATTTGACAAACAATTTTCACCCAATGTTCACCTCTGATGGCACTAAATTCCATATCATCCAACAAGATGACACACTGTTCAACTCAGCTCAGACACAGACCGATGTAGCATCCACAATTACAACTGATAGGTGACACTAAAAGAGCAATATATGGACACATTTCATCTGAATAATTCGCAACGCAAACTCGATGGCCTTTCACAATGGATTTACAATTCGGCACGCATATAAAAAAAACACACACACACACACACACAAACACAATAATATTATGTGAAATATTATTACACGCACACATAAATAACAAATAAGGTTCTAACTACATTTCAATATCGAAATGACAGAAAATGCAGTTCAAAACGTCAAAACAGTGTCTCATCAAAATGAAATTGTAGCTTGATAAATCAAATGCATTCAAAGGGATGTTGTCTATTCTCATGATTTGATAGTAGTCTAACCCGCAAATTGCAAAGGAAAATGCATTTAGCCCTACCTTTACTTGTAAATTAAGTCCAGTATTCACTGTTTGCCTGCCCAATAGCTAGCAGTGAGGGAGATGGTGGTTGCCTGTCATGCCACGTCTTGTAGCTAGAGCCCCTGTATGCTACCTCTATCTGGTCTTAACTTTCATTATAGTTAACGTTCCACTCTTCGAACCCACCAAACGGTGCTTTTAAACTGTGTCATAGGTTCCTGTGTCTGTCTGTCGGGCATGCATACCGCTCAAATCAGCCAGGCGGCATCTGCATAAATCCTTATGGCCACACAGTGGGTGGTGAAAGGAGATGTTGATGAAGGAGAGGTGAACTCACTGGAGACATAGCGTCAGAGGAGAAAGAGGGTAGAATTGATGAGGTGAGATGTACAGTACAAGGAAGGACAGAGTGTGTTAGAATGAGAGAGAAAAAAGTGTGTGTGTGTGTGTGTGTGTGTGTGTGTGTGTGTGTGTGTGTGTGTGTGTGTGTGTGTGTGTGTGTGTGTGTGTGTGTGTGTGTGTGTGTACGTGTGTGTGTGTGTGTGTGTGTGTGTGTGTGTGTGTGTGTGTGTGTGTGTGCGCGTGTGCGCGTGTGTGTGTGTGTGCGTTTGTGTATGTAAGAGAGAGAGGGCGGGAGACCCAACTTGGAAAATTGTTTGAGGTGCAGTATACTGCTAGCTAGCTTCGAGTTTGTTCAGTTCACGGGATGATAGCGCAAGATTATGTATAGGCAATACTCGTAGGCAATACTCGTAGGCAATACTCATGAGCAAAATATGAAATCTGCTCAATGCAACGAATGTCATCGATGCAAAGCAGCGAGGCCTATGCTGACCATGTCTATTAACAGTCACAGGAGTCAGGAATGGCCGCTCGCGTCAACAATTTGAATGGACTGGGGGCATTGGGGAGAAAGACGGTTTTAATTGTCACACCCTGATCTGTTTCACCTGTCTTGTGCTTGTCTCCACCCCCCCACCAGGAGTCTCCTATTTTTCCCTATTATCCTCACAAAGAGCCACCATTGGAAGACATGAGGAATTACTAAATAACCTTATGAAATGATTCCACGCCTTGGCGGAACACCATGACCATGCAGTCAGTGCATTGTTGGAACAATTCCGCTGACTATCTATTAGGCAGCAAGCCACAACGGAAACCTCCCAGACTCTCAGTAACCCCGCTACCAGCGGTGCTTCTCCCCAGCCTACCCTGGCTTTCCAAGAACCCCGCTTAACTCCTCCCGAGCGCTACACTGGGGATCCCGGAACCTGCCAGGCGTTTCTCTACCGGTGCTCCCTCGTTTTCGAGCTGCAGCCCTCTTTGTTTCTGTCGGACCGTTCAAAGATATCATATCTTATAACTCTGATTTCCGGGAGGGCACTCGCCTGGGCTACGACGGTGTGGGAGCAACAATCCATCGTTTGCCTTAGGCTGGAGGATTTCATGGCGGAAGTAAGGAAGGTGTTCGACTCTCTGTTGTCTGGGAGAGAGGCGGCTCAGACGCTACTTCAACTGCATCAAGACTCCCGTAGAGCGGCAGACTTTAGCCGCGGAGAATGCCTGGAACCTGGAATCCCTGTTTGAAACATTCCTTCATGGATTATCAGAGGGAACTAAGGGCGAGCTCGCAGCCTGGGAGCTGCCCTTGGACCTCGACCCTCTCATAGCTTTGACCATAAGGATCGATGAGCAACTACGGAAACGCAGTAGGGAGAGGAGATCTGATCCCGGGAACACGCGCCCGTCCACGGTTTTCCCCTGGCCTCCGAAGAGCCATGGAAATCCCTGACGCTTGCATTCCCGAGAGAGTCCGTTGTCTCCTCCGGTGCCCCTCAACTGGGCAGGGCTAGATTCTCCTGAGGAACGTTTACGCAGACTGAGCTTCAGGACATTACATATCCACTTGTCCAGTAAAAAGCCCCGGATCATCAGTAGGTATAAGTACGCTGGTGGGCCATCCATGCTATCATGTTGTGGGGTGACCGGTCTAAATCTCTTTGGGTGCTCATGAACTCTAGGGCCAACGAGAGCTTTATGGACACCCTGGTGTCGGAGCTGGGTATCTCCACACAACTCCTCTCCGTTCCCATGAATGCCAGAGCATTGGACTCTATTGGCAGGGTCACTCTCAGTACTATTCCTATCAACCTGTGAGTGTCAGGGAATCACAGTGAGTCCTTGTGGTTCCTGCTCATTGAATCTCCTCAGCCACCCGTCATTTTGTGATTGTTGTGGCTCCAGATGCACAACCCCCTGATCAACTAGGCTGCAGGTTGGAACCCGTTCTACCATGTGCATTGCCTCAAGGTGGCGCAGCGCTCCCCTGGACATCCTCCTGTGGGCTTGGGTAAATCCTCTGATCTTTCCGCCGTTCCCATGGAGTATCAGGACCTCCGGGAGGTTTTCAACAAGGCCCGCTCCACATCTCGTCCTCCGCATCGACCCTATGACTGCCACATTGACCTCCTCACTGGCATCACACCGCCTCGGGGGCGGCTTAATTCCCTGTCTAGTCCGGACACCAACACCATGGAAGGGTACATTGAGGACTCTCTGGGACAGGGTTCATTCATCCTTCTTCCTCCCCTGCCGGCGCATGGTTATCCTTTGTGGAGAAGGACAAAACCCTGCCCCGTGTATCAACTCCCGGGGCCTTAATGACATCACGGTAAAGAACCGGTACCTGCTATCACTCCTCTCCTTGGCTTTCGAGCCTCTCCAGGGGGCGACTGTATTCTCGAAGTTGGACCTTCGGAACGCCCACCATCTGTTTTGGATAAGGGAAGGAGACGAATGGAAGACAGCCTTTAAGACAGCTAGCAGGCACTACGAGAGTCTAGTTATGCCATTCGGACTGACCAACGCTCTCGCTGTGTTCCAGGCTCTGGTCAATGATGTGCTCCATGACATGTTGAACCGGTTTACCTTGACGACATCCTTATCTTTTCCTTTTCGGTTCAGGAGCATGTTCTCCACGTCCGACAAGTCTTCCAGCGCCTCCTGGAGAACCGGTTGTTTGTCAAGGTGGGGAAGTGTGAATTTTATTGCTCCACTATCTCTTTTCTGGAATACATTATCGCTGCCGGGAACATTCAGATGGATCTGGACAAGGTGAAAGCGGTGATGGAGTGGCCCCAACCCACATCCAGAGTGCAGCTGCAACGTTTCCTGGGATTTGCTCATTTCTACCGCTGCTCCATCTGTAGCTACAGCACCCTGGCTTCCCCCCTCTCTGCACTCACCTCACTCAAGGTTCCATTTACGCCATTTCCAGCTGCTGACCTGGCGTTTTCAGATCTCAAGCATCGTTTCACTACAGCCCCCATTTAATCCATCCAGACCCGTCCCGCCAGTTCGTGGTGTAAGTCGACGCCTCGGACGTTGGAGTGGGGGCTGTCACATTCCAGCATTTTCCCAGGACCAGAAGCTGCATCCCTGCGCTTTTCTTTCCCATCGTCTTAATCCCGCGGAGAGGAACTATAACGTTGGCAAGCGGGAACTTCTTGTGATCAAGATGGCGCTGGAGGAATGGAGACGCTGGCTAGAAGGGGCGGAACATCCATTCCTAGTGTGGACCAACCATAACAATCTGGAATATCTCCGCACCGCCAAGCACCTCAACTCAGGACAGGCTCGTGGGCTCTGGCCTTCCTCCGACAATGTTTCTGATGGCCCACTATGGTTTCTGACATCTCCACATTTGTCACCGTATGCACGGTGTATGCTCAGAATAAGAGACCGCGGCAAGCTCCGGCTGACCTCCTTCAACCACTCCCTGTTCCTTATCGCCCCTGTCCCATATATCCCTGGACTTTGTCACTGGTATCCCTCCATCTGATGGCAACACCATAGGATCCCAAAAGCTGCCCATTTCATACCCCTTCCCAAGTTACCCTGAGCCAAGGAGAAGGCCCAACTCATGGTACAGCACATCTTCCGAATCCATGGACTTACGGTCAACACAGTCTCCTATCGTGGTCCTCAGTTCTCGTCCCGATTCTGGAAGGTGTTCTGCACCCTCATTGGGTTGTCGGCCAGCCTGTCCTCCGGGTTTCATCCTAAATCAAACGGCCAGTCGGAGCGTGCCAATCAAGACCGGGAGACGACTCTTCGGTCTCGGCCAACCCCACCAACCCCGCCTCGTCACAGTCAACCCCACCACCTGGAGCCAGCAACTTGTGTGGGTGGAGTACGCCCGGAACACCCTTCCCTACTCGGACACTGGTCTCTCGCCCTTCGAGTGCTCCGTGGGTTATCAGTCCCCGCTCTTCCCTGAGAAAGATGAAGAGGTCAACATACCCTCGGCCAAGATGCTTGTCCGCCGCTGTCGAGGTACCTGAAAGAGAGACGCTCTTGTTACGGCCACCTCCAGGTATCGTCGACAAGCGGACTGCCACCGGACCCGGCTCCCCGCTATTCTCTCGGGCAGAGGGTATGGCTCTCCACTTGGGATCTGCCCCTCCGGGTGGAATCCCGCTAACTTTCCCCCCGCTTTATCGGCACTTTCCCCATCTCTAAAGTCCTGAGCCCCACTACTGTTTGTCTTCTGTTGCCCCGCACCCTCCATATACATCCCACTTTCCATGTGTGTAGGATTAAACCTCAGTCTCACAGCCCTTTGTCTCCTTTTTCTGCCTTGGATTACAAACCTCTGCCTGCCCTCGACCTGCCCTTTGCCTGCCCCTTTGTAATAATAAATATTCTGAGAATTGTACTATCCACCTCCGGTGTCTGCATAAAAACAACCATCATTGATGAAACATATGTGTCTAAACTCAACCTCCCTGCTAGCCCTAGCCTAAACATAGATAGCCTGTACATCGATAGGGATACCCCCTGCGTGCCTTAGTATAGGGATTATACCCATGATCCCCACCACATTTTTTTGGCCATGTTTTAGTGTTTGATCAGGTGCCAACAACGAGTCTATGGTAAAGTAGCAAGGTCATGTAAATTGTTGAAAGGTTTTAAAAACAATTATACTAAATGCAACGGTTGGACAATGGATGAAGATACTCCAAACATTTAGAAAATTTTATAATCCATCTGATATTGACTAAATTATAGCACAAAGAACATTGTACTGGAACAGACAAATAATGAAGTTCAGGGATTTTGGTGGGAATTCAGGTATTACATTTATTGTCAAGTTTCACTTTTTTTCTTAGAATGCAATTGTATGAAGTATTTTCTTATATTTTGTGTTAAAATCAAGAATTACGTGTGCCTCATTTGCATAAACACACTGGGTGTATTTGCATATTTAGTGGGGAGAACAAGTATTTGATACACCGCCGATTTTGCAGGTTTTCCTACTTACAAAGCATGTAGAGGTCTGTAATTTTTATCATAGGTACACTTCAACTGTGAGAGACGGAATCGAAAACAAACATCCAGAAAATCACATTGTATCATTTTTAAGTAATTAATTACAGACCTCTACATGCTTTGTAAGTAGGAAAACCTGCAAAATCGGCAGTGTGTCAAATACTTGTTCTCCCCACTGTATGAATACTTTAATATAGAGGGGTGACGCACTCACCTGCGCTGTCTAGACTGCCTCATTAATTACTGTTGTCATGTTCTGTTGCATAATTCAACAAGTGTGTCAATAGCAGGATACCCTCGGATTAAAAATAAACACGCTTGGCTCTAGATTACAACTATCTAAACTTACTTTACAATGTTTGCGAGATCAGACATAATATCACTCACAGGAGGCTGCTAAGGGGATGACAGCTCATAGTAATGGCTGGAACGGAGCAAATCCACTAATTCTGCTCCAGCCTTTACTACGAGCCTGTTCTCCTCAATTACTGTGCTACCAACCTCCTGTAATATCACTATATCATTTTCGGAGGTTGCTTTGATTTCAGCCCATTTAATTTGTAAAAATCAACTGTGTAAATGTTTACTTTTTTCAATTCCACAAAAAATGAACACCCATCAAAATGAAGTTCTTTCTTTCAATCCAGCGAGATTTAAGTGGATTTTGCACACCTCAAACACTATATAATAGACGGTATATACAAAAGTTTCTGGACAGCCCTTCAAATTAGTGGATTTGGCTATTTCAGCCACACCCGTTGCTGACAGGTGTATAAAATCGAGCACACAGCCATGCAATCTCCATAGACAAACATTGACTGTAGAATGGCCTTACTGAAGAGCTCAGTGATTTTCAATGTGACAACTTCCTAGGATGCCACCTTCCCAGCAAGTCAGTTTGTCAAATTTCTGCCCTGCCAAAGCTGCCCCGGTCAACTGTAAGTGCTGTTATTGTGATGCGGAAAAGTCTAAGATCAACAAAGGCTCAGCCGCGAAGTGGTAGGCCACACAAACTCACAGAACGGGACTGCCGAGTGCTGAAGCGTGTAGCACGTACAAATCGTCTGTCCTCGGTTGCAACACTCACTATCGAGTTCCAAACTGCCTCTGGATGCAATGTCAGCACAAGCAGAGTCAGCACAATAACTGTTCGTCGGGAGCTTCATGAAATGGGTTTCCATGGCAGAGCAGCCGCACACAAGCCTAACATGCTGACCAGACCGCACGCGTGCATGATTTTGTCCACCCACACCAGACCTGATCAGGACACGCAGGTTGAAATATCAAAACAAACTCTGAACTAATTATATTAATTTGGGGACAGGTTGAAAAGCATTAAACATTTATGGCAATTTGGCTAGCTAACAACTGAGTTTGTTTATAGTAATCGCTCCTCCTTCAGGCTTCTTCTTCTTCTTTGGACTTTGGTTGCCAACTTGCGGTTGGCAACTTTAAGGTGCATTACCACAACCAATTGGACTGGTGTGTGGACCACAGTTTATCTTTCAATCACCCAAGTGGATATATGCTCCCAAAAACCAATGAGGAGATGACATGTGGGCATAGGCTCCTAAAAAACAATGAGGAGAAGCAGGACTTGCACCGCGTCGAGTGTCACAAATTGAACCAAATTCTATTTTAGCGCCTGGCTACGCAGACGCTCGCGAGCGTCATGAATAACATGTATGTGTACATTTATTTTTGCAACGCTCGCGCACGTGTCCGGTCTGGTCAGCATGTAAGATCACCATGCGCAATGCCAAGCATCAGCTGGGGTGTTGTAAAGCTCTCCGCCATTGGACTCTGGAGCAGTGGAAACAAGTTATCTGGAGTGATGAATCACGCTTCACCATCTGGCAGTCTGACTGGCAAATCTGGGTTTGGACGTAGCCAGGAGAACGCTAACTGCCTCAATGCAACTGTAATGTTTGGTGGAGGAGGAATAATGGTCTGGAGCTGTTTTTCATGGTTTGGGCTCCTTAGTTCCAGTGAAGGGAAATCTTCATGCTACAGCACACGACTTTTTAGACGATTCTGTGCTTCCAACTTTGTGGCAACAGTTCGGGGAGGTCCTTTCCTGTTTCAGAATGACAATGTCCCCGTGCACAAGGTGTGCACAAGGTGTGGTCCATACAGAAATGGTTTGTTGAGGTCAGTGTTGAAGAACTTGATTGGCCTGCACAGAGCCCTGACCTCATCTCCATCGAACACCTTTGGGATGAATTGTAACACTGACTGCCATCCAGGCCTAATCGCCCAACATCAGTGGGACCTCACTCAGCTCTTGTGGCTGAATGAAAGCAAGACCCCACAGCAATGTTCCAACAGTGGAAAGCCTTCCCAGATGAATGGAGGCTGTTATAGCAGCAAAGGGGGGACTAATTCCATATTAATGCCCATGATTTAGGAATGAGATGTTTGACGAGCAGGTGTCCACATACTTTTGGTCATGTAGAGTATATGGTTGAAAAATAATGGGCATGTAAGGTTGCTAGGTTTCTAGGTAAAGAGATGGCAGCCTAATATCCATTATTGTCTTATAATAGTTGACCTACTCTGTTCTTTTTGACACAAGTTAGCCTAGCAGTAGTAAGCCCTGGGTGCTATATGGTCCGTCTGTTAGATAGGCTAATATAGACTTCAAGTCCGTTTTCAGTGCAAATTGTATTGTAAAAACGGCTTCGAGGAGCCGTAAATAGCTCGCGCTTCTGTGAGAGAAGAGCTGTTGATGCTCGCGCTAGGAGGGTGCGCGTGCGTGAGCGGCGCGCATGGCGTGCTCTTCGTGGAGTGAGGGTGTATCAGAGGAGCTGTCCGTTTCAGAACGATTTAGCTATGAATGGAAATCCGCTTTTCAACCAAGGTTACTACGTCAACCTACTCATTGCAGAAAAAAAGGGGTTAACCAGCAGCGAATGTGAACACGGCTACTCGGCGGCTCTATCAGGATTCTGCTGCATCTTATATAATTAGCAGGGGTAAGTGACTATCTTCATGAACCGTGACAAGCTTGCAGTGTGGTTTGTTATTGTAGGCTAGCAATGCGACTCTTCATTAATGAATGAAAATATCTCTCCAGGAATTGTTCCAGCTATAATAGCCTATTGTTTTATTTGTTTAAGATAGGTAAAAACACAAGAGCTATCATTTTCATCTTCTATGATCTAGTTCACCCAACAACATCACTTTACAGTTCTGTCGCAGAACAGTGACCATAGGGCAGATGCTAGTTGTTTGGGACAGATTGTAAGGTGCAGAGCTCACTTGTAAACTATTGATATGACAGTATTCCCATTGCAGACCTAGAGTATCTTAAAATCTGACATAGCCTAACTCCATTCAAAACTTTTTTTCAGTGGTCTGTTTATTTGATTTTGCTCAAGCCATAGGCAATGCAGATTTATGTTTGGTAATCAAACACCTGTTCCCTACTGAAGTATTATTTTCCCATTCAACAAGACTGAACATAGTCATCTTTCTTTGTGTCAGATCTGTCCAACAGACATTCATGTACATGTATTCTGCCATGTCAAACTGTTGCCCCTAACTGCGACCTGGTATCATTGCTGTCCATAAACCACAAAAAAACAAGATTATTTGAGTATCTTATTTAGTACATATCCAATCACTGTGTCTGACAAGCCTTTTTAGAGGCAGTAGGCCTAGTCCATTACCTCCAGCCTATCGGATGACAGTGTTTCATCCGATGACTTGCCTAGTTAAATAAATTAAAACATAAACAAATTCTATAAACTGCACTTCACTGACTTCAGGCCCCTGGCCCAGGTGCTACTCAGTCAGCAAGGCTGTTGCACAATACTTCTGGGTCTCTCTCTCGCTCTCTCTCTTACAAACACACTTTCTTCTCACTCTGTCCTTCCTTGTACTGTACATCTCACCTCATCAATTCCACCCTCTTTCTCCTCTGATGCTCTGTCTCCAGTGAGTCCACTTCTCATTCATCGACCCCCCCCCCCCCCCACTGTGTGGCCATAATGATTTATGCAGATGCTGCCTGGTGATAAGGGCAGTGTGCATGCCTGACAGACAGACAGGCACACAGGAGCCCATGACATAGTTTTAATGCTGAGGCCAAGATATTTCAGAAGTCCTTAAAAAATGCCTTCACTCCCCCTCTTAGAAATGTCCCTTTCCCCATGTCCCCACCCACTGGGCACCCACTGGTTGAGTCAATGGTGTTTTAAACATAATTTGTCAATGTGGAATCAACCAGTACTGTTTTTGAGATTAGGGTAAAACTTAAATACATTGACTTAACCTGAGTTAACAGGTTGTTACATCAATCTAATTTCAACATAATCATCAGAACTATGTACAGTGGGGCAAAAAAGTATTTAGTCAGCCACCAATTGTGCAAGTTCTCCCACTTAAAAAGATGAGAGAGGCCTGTAATTTCCATCATAGGTACACTTCAACTATGACAGACGAAATGAGAAAAAAAAATCCAGAAAATCACATTGTAGGATTTTTTAATGAATTTATTTGCAAATTATGGTGGAAAATAAGTATTTGGTCACAAGCAAGATTTCTGGCTCTCACAGACCTGTAACTTCTTCTTTAAGAGGCTCATCTGTCCGCCACTCGTTACCTGTATTAATGGCACCTGTTTGAACTTGTTATCAGTATAAAAGACACCTGTCCACAACCTCAAACAGTCACACTCCAAAATCCACTATGGCCAAGACCAAAGAGCTGTCAAAGGACACCAGAAACAAAATTGTAGACCTGCACCAGGCTGGGAAGACTGAATCTGCAATAGGTAAGCAGCTTGGTTTGAAGAAATCAACTGTGGGAGCAATTATTAGGAAATGGAAGACTTACAAGACCACTGATAATCTCCCTCGATCTGGGGTTCCACGCAAGATCTCACCCCGTGGGGTCAAAATTATAAAAAATCCCAGAACCACACGGGGGGACCAAGTGAATGACCTGCAGAGAGCTGGGACCAAAGTAACAAAGCCTACCATCAGTAACACACTACGCCGCCAGGGACTCAAATCCTGCAGTGCCAGACGTGTCCCCCTGCTTAAGCCAGTACATGTCCAGGCCCGTCTGAAGTTTGCTAGAGAGCATTTGGATGATCCAGAAGAAGATTGGAAGAATGTCATATGGTCAGATGAAACCAAAATATAACTTTTTGGTAAAAACTCAACTTGTTGTGTTTGGAGGACAACGAATGCTGAGTTGCATCCAAAGAACACCATACCTACTGTGAAGCATGGGGGTGGAAACATCATGCTTTGGGCCTGTTTTTCTGCAAAGGGACCAGGACGACTGATCCGTGTAAAGGAAAGAATGAATGGGGCCATGTATCGTGAGATTTTTAGTGAAAACCTCCTTCCATCAGCAAGGGCATTGAAGATGAAACGTGGCTGGGTCTTTCAGCATGACAATGATCCCAAACACACCACCCGGGCAACGAAGGAGTGGCTTCATAAGAAGCATTTCAAGGTCCTGGAGTGGCCTAGCCAATCTCCAGATCTCAACCCCATAGAAAATCTTTGGAGGGAGTTGAAAGTCTGTGTTGCCCAGCAACAGCCCCAAAACAGATCTGCATGGAGGAATGGGCCAAAATACCAGCAACAGTGTGTGAAAACCTTGTGAAGACTTACAGAAAACGTTTGACCTCTGTCATTGCCAACAAAGGGTATATAACAAAGTATTGAGATAAACTTTTGTTATTGACCAAATACTTATTTTCCACCATAATTTGCAAATAAATTCATTAAAAATCCTACAATGTGATTTTCTGGATTGTTTTTCTCATTTTGTCTGTCATAGTTGAAGTGTACCTATGATGAAAATTACAGGCCTCTCATATTTTTAAGCGGGAGAACTTGCACAATTGGTGTCTGACTAAATGCTTTTTTGCCCCACTGTATATGTTGAAATTGCATTGAACTTTTTTTTTCAGTGTGTATAACACATTAGGAACAACTGCTCTTTCTATGACAGACTGACTAGACAAATCCAGGTGAAAGCTACGTTATGATCCCTTATTGATGTCACCTGTTACATTTATTTCAATCAGTGTAGATGAAGGGGAGAAGACCGGTTAAAGAAGGATTTTTAAGCATTGAGACAATTGAGACATGGATTGTCTGTGTGAATGGGCAAGAAAAAATATTTAAATGCCTTGGAGCGGGGTAGTAGGTGCCAGGCGCACCGGTTTGAGCAACGCTGCTGGGTATTTCACACTCAACAGTTTCCCGTGTGTATCAAGAGTCGTCCACCACCCAAAGGACATCCAGCCAACCTGACGATTTGAGGGCAAAAGGGGGTCCATCTCAATATTACGAAGGTGCTCCTAATGTTTTGGACACTCAGTGATTGGGTGGTTGAAATTCTGTTGAGTTTTAGATGTGATTAGATATATTTTATTTGACCTTGTTTCAATGTTGATAGTAAAATGGTATGTTTGAATCAGCATCATTGTTTCAACGTCATGCTATCAACCTAGCCTAGGCAGCCAATAGTGGCCGCTAGATCTGCACTGTCTTCTAGGCTTGATGTGCATTCCCGGTAATACACTCGTGTCCCCTGTGGACCGGCTTTTACATAAAGCATCCTTCATTCAGTCTGCAAAGTTTTTCAGGCAACTTAGGATGTTGCACACCCTTGGCTGAACGCGGTGTGCAAGATCCTGATTTGTCAGAAATTCCCAAAATGGTGGTGGGAAATTGGGTTTTATTAAGACAGTACACATATTTTTGCCTTTGCAACCTGAATGGATGATGCTTTAGGTACAAGCCGGTCCACAGGTCCATTCAGGTTGCGAGTGTATTACCGTGAATGCATATCAATCCTAGACGATAGTGCTGATCTAGCGGCCGCTATTGGCTGCCTAGGCTACCATCAACCTAAACAAAATGATTTGTGCCTGAACAGGGACTCCTACTGGTATATGAGGGGTAATGCACTTCAGGTAGAACTCTTTTTTTATATTGAAGGATGGTTGGTTGATTTCAAATGTAATCGACAAGTTATTAATATGTTGGATTCACGTCTCTATCTCTTTTACCTTTGGATATTGTATTTTATATATGTTATTCACATTATACAGTGTATTGTCTATCCAAGCAGAATATACATCTTCGAATGTTAATATTTGGTTGCGTTCAAAATTCATTGTCCAGTTGGTCTACAAATTAATGATTGATATGTTGGATTCACGTCTTTTTTCTTTTACAATGCTGGTTGAAATGAGATGAAAACAGTACCGGTTGATGCCTTTTTCAACGTCACAATACGTCACAATATGTATGTGGACACATTACGTGAAAACAACATTGATCAAACAGTGGTTGCCCAGTGGGTGGAGCCATGGAGGGAAGGACATTTCTAAAAGAGGGATTGGGGGGCATTTTTTGAATACCTTCAGTCTGCCACCTCCAGGTGACAATAAAATTCTGATTCCTTCAGTGAATATTATACAGTACTTCAACGTTGATTCAACCAGTGTGTGCCCAGTAGGCAGGCTCCCCACTGCAGCCTGGCTTGGCACTGCATCTCCTCAGAGAATAGATTGCTCCAATAACAGAGGTAGTGCATTGCGCCATTCTCCAGCCCAGATTGATCTGACTGTGTAAGGCACTTGGTTAAGCATATGAGCCATCGATCTGTCTGCCAGAGCATAAAGTGGGATTTCAGGGCCATAAAACATTCTGATGCACTATAGCTGGACTGAAGACAATGCAGGGGCATTCAGTGGTTAATGTATTCATTCACATGCTGTGATGTTTTTCTTAGAATCTGAGCTATGATGGGGATTTTAAACTGACCCCAGGTGAAATGGCTCACTTTGCATGGTCAGTGGATGTGACTGTAATTCCGTGTAGGGTGATAACGTGGGAAAGTCAACCTGAGCATCCACAAATCAAGATAGTCATTTCCAAATGATACCACGTTCATAATTATCCTTAAGGTCTATATCAGCCCTCTCCAACCCTGTTCCTGGAGAGCTACTGTTCCTGTAGGTTTTCACTCCAACCCTAATCTAGCGCACCTGATTCTAATTATTAGCAGGTTGATCACATGTATCTGGTTAGTTACAACTGGGGTTGGAGTTAACTGACAGGAGGGTAGCTCTCCGGGAACAGGGTTGGAGAACCCTGGTCTATATGCTGGAGTTCAGGCTTTATTTGAAAAGTCTAAGTAGGAAATTGCATGAATTTTGACCATTACAGACAATGTGTCCAAGTCTGGAAAAAAAGCTTTTCAATCAGTCATTTCATGGCTTTTCAAAAGGTGTCGCAGAGCTTGTTTTTCCATTCACAGCTATCCCCGAGTATTAGTTATGAAGATGAGACGTTAATGAAGCAATTCAAGTGTCTACAGACCAAATTTGAGTGTCTATAGACCAAATTCGAGGGAGGTAACTGGGACAGACAATGTGACATCCATAACGTTTTTTAGGAAAGGTTTTTGTAAAACATGCACGTTACATCGGATCATCAACTTTTTCTGTAAAGCTAAGGTTTTGTATGGTCTATAATTGCATCCTCTCTTTTCATTATCAGTACCCCTTTCCAGCGTTATGATATCCGTAATCCATAACGGTTGTGGATGTGATGGGTATTGATGCATCATGTCTTAGCTTCAGAATGTTGTGCATACACCACATTGTTTGTGCCGGTTCTGAGATGTATTCTTCAGATGTTTACTGAAGCAAATGTTGATATGATGTGAAAATGATGTGTTCTAGGTAATATTCTCTTGGAAAACCATGTTGAAATGCATTTCTCATATATGACAGTACTATTCTTTAGATAGAGAGATGAGAACAGGCTCAGTATTTTTCAAAGGAAAGCGCCCCCGCCCCTGAATAAATCCAGTGTCCAGAAAAGAGCAAAGAGAAATGACAGTCCATCATTACTGTAAGACATGAAGGTCAGTCAATTCGGAAAACTTGAAACTGAAACTGGCTCTCATGAGGACCGCCACAGGAAACGAAGACCCAGAGTTACCTCTGCTGCAGAGGATCATTTCATTAGAGTTCAATGCACCTCCGATTGTAGTCCAAATAAATGCTTCACAGATTTCAGGTAACAGACACATCTCAACAGCAACTATTCAGAGGAGACTGCATGAGTCAGGCCTTCATGGTCGAATTTCTGCAAAGAACCCACTACTAAAGGACACCAATAAGAAGAGACTTGCCTGGGCCAAGAAACACGAGTGATGGACATTAGACCAGTGGAAATCTGTCCTTTGGTCTGATGAGTCCAAATTTGAGATTTTTGGTTCCAACTGCTGTGTCTTTGTGAGACGCAGAGTAGGTGAACGAATGATCTCTGCATGTGTGGTTCCCACCGTGAAGCATGGAGGAGGAGGTGTGGGGGTGCTTTGCTGGAGACGCTGTCTGTGATTTATTTAAAATTTAAGGCACACTTAACCAGCATGGGTACCACAGCATTCTGCAACAATATGCCCTCCCATCTGATTTGGAGGGGAGTGATGGTGCTTCATCAGATGACCTGGCCTCCACAATCACCCGACCTCAACCCAATTGAGATGGTTTGGGATGAGTTGGACCGCAGAGGGAAGGAAAAGTGTGTGCAAAGCTGTCAAGGCAAAGGGTGGTTACTTTGAAGAATCTAAAATCTAAAATAATATTTTATTTGTTTAACATGTTTTTAGATACTACATGATTCTATGTGTGTTATTTCATAGTTTGGATGTCTTCACTATTATTCTACAATGTAGAAAATAGTAAAAATAAAGAAAAACCCTTGAATGAGTAGTTGTGTCCAAACTTTTTACTGGTGGTACTCTATATATGAACTATTCGGTTGTGGTGTCTGGCCTTGTATCCTATTCAGACTACCTGTAATTATGCAATCCTAATGTACTATGCCTTTTTCTGACATTTTAAAAACATTCCAAATGACAAATCTATTTGTATTAGATTTTGACCAAGACATCTTTAAAATGTTAATGTCTATTTCAGACTCTGTAACGTCCATAACGGAGGGTGTAATATCCATAACGGTAGTTTTTTTTATCGAAAGTAATCATTGAAATGACAGTCTTTTCAAAATAATAGTTTTTGTGTTCAGCCAAACCTTTCCTTCGAAATGCCTAGTCATGTTTTGACCTAAGACTTACAAACTCAGACTTATAATAATATATTCAGTCTCCCCAAAAAGCTTTTCCATTTCATGTAACATCCATAACATAACGCATCTTATTTGCATTAGTTCTCCAACAAGCCAATATTTAGAAGTCAGCTTTTTGGGGTATACACTCCCTTGAAGGGGTACTATAGACACACTCGTCAAATGTTTCATTTCAACATTTTTTTGTCAATTCTGTGAGACATGAAAGTTTTTTTTGATTTTTGCATGCAAATGTAATGTTCATAACGCCTTAACAATTGACTGTTGGTGATAAGCATCTTGGTGAGTAAGGGGTTGATTGTTCCGCACTGTACATGGAATTGATCTGCTTATATGCTCAGCTGCTGATGGGTCAAAAGATTAGGATATAGCTACATACAATTGACTTCAGGGTCAGTCTTGTGACATGAAATTGAATCGGTCTCACGTGAATCTGTCTCAGTTGTTTTATAGGCTCCATTGTTTTGAAATCGGACATTGTGTTTGGGTCTGAGGAGACTCTTGAATCCCACTTGGTGTCAGCCAAGTGAAGTCAATCCAGTCACACATTCACTTCAGCGAAGCCACAGCACCATTTACAGCTTCACAAAGACTTATTAAGTCCCTAAAGATCACCATTAGTAAAGCTTGTTTTCCCAGTCTGGATTTTGGATTTTGCGTTGTCGGGTTAAGCTGTCTGTCTGGAAAGACCAATCCAGAGAGGTCTGCATTTCCTTTCCCCTCGTTCTTGTCTGGAACGATCAGACACCAGCCAGGAGAAGATTGACTGGGGAAGTTGTGTGGAAATTCACTTCTGATCGCAGCCAAGCCACAGAAAATAGAGAGTGAGGCGGGGTGGTAGGCTGGGAGGGGTAGGACTGGCACAATACAGTGGGGTGCCATTTGTTAAGCTGTCACTTCCATGTGGCAGTGAGCGCATTATAACTTACATGGTCTCTGCTCTGCTGTTTATCTGTCATCAAACGTGATTGACAGAATGTACAATTGTAGAGACCATGCTACAGCCAGCCAGTCAGTGTTGATACCTAGAGTGACTGCTAGTAGGGTTATCAGAGGGATAGAAAAACACTGTCCGAGGGTGAGCGTGTGAACCTGACGCCCCGGATTTGTCTATCTTTGTAGTTCCTCAGAGGATCACAACTTTTACCCCGGACTCTACGACTCAAATTAGCCTCTTCAAATTAGTCTCTTTATCCTGGCGCGCCAGTCCTGTCTGACCTTGTTACCTCCACAGGAACTATAAGCTGCACTGTCTTCGGCCATCTGTTAGTGCTAAACAAACTACTTCACACCACTCGTCGTTGGGCCGGTAAGACGGCACTGGATCAAGGGATCTGATTGGTCGAGAACTCTTCCTGGAGGGAGGGACAAAGCATCATGAGTGGCAGGAGGTGGAAGACCGCGCTCCATTGGACTTAGGGAGTCTAGAGGAGGAAGAGGAGGAGGAGGAAGAGGAGGGAGGGAGGGAGGAGCACACACTGAGTAGTGTGGGAGGCGTAAATCCAATATGGATGAGCTGGCAAAGCGGACAGCCACTGTGAGTTTAGAGGTGGTGAAGAGGAGAAAGGAGAGAGGGAGGAAGGAGTCAGTCCCAGCCTTTGTTGCTGCCACTCATGGGATGCTGTTAGCAAGATGGGGAGGAGTCTGAGGTAAGAGAGATTGGTGTTATAGTGGGACTCTGTGTGCAGCGTATGTGTGCCTGTGGATTGAACAAATCAAGTCAAATCAAATTATTCATCACATGCTTCGTAAACAACCGGTGTAGACTGACAGGGAAATGCTTACTTACTGTTAGTCTACACCTGTTTGTTTACGAAGCATGTGACAAATAACATTTTATTAGATTTGAAGAGCAATGGAGGAGGTGGGGGGGTGGAATCCTATTAGGTAGAGTACAGAAAAAGTCTGCCTAACTGCCCTGCTTATCAGGGTGTGTGAGAAAGAAGGAAGAGAAGGACACATGTTGATCCTTGAGTGTGCTATTATGAGGTTGTACTCTACGCAGTGTGCCTTTTTCAACAACCAGTTCAACATGTGGCTGTGTGATGTTATTAATATGAATGTCTATTGGTCTCTTTGTTTTACAAATACTTTTGTGTCTACTGTTTTTTTTAATTGGCTAGAATTGACAGATATGTTTTTTTAAATTGTATTGTCTACTTAGTTGCTAGTCTGTGAAAAGCCAAAACAACCAGACATGATTTTTGAGGCGTCATGATTTAGGAGCAAGTGTTTTTTATTTTTTTAAATTAATTAATAAAATCTCCCTCAAATTCTCCTCCACCTGGTCACCAGGGGAGATTGATGTCTGTGATATATATATATATATTTAAAGCCATATGTATATTTTTAAAGTCTCATGGTTGTAATAGTCTCCAGCAGTCTGGTTGATGTCCTCAGTCAGGGTGAAATCCAGATGGATAACTTTTGAAAAACTGGGCCCTGGATTTATTCCACTTCATACGGGCCCAATTAACTATTTATACAGTGGCCTAGAGTGGCCTTTCCTTCATTTGTTCACGTCTGACTCCTGCCAGACTACTTTGTATTCAATGACGTAAGCACGGGTCCTGTCCCCTGTCTCAAGAACAGGTATTTAACCTTGTTGTGTAATTCGATACACTACATCTATAGTTTGCTTATTTCTGTATCTATGTAGTATTCATTTTTACATGCATAAGGACAACAAAACGTCTTGGGGAAAGCCAACCAGAAGTTATTTGTACTCTTTTTACTCTTTTTTTGTTTTTTTGTTTTTGTTAACACCCCCCTTTTTGGTGCTTTTGTATTCAGCATTCTATTACACAAGTAGGTGTCCATTTCAGGTCGTTGTCAGTTACCATGGCATTCACAGATAGTGTTACAACTTGTCTTGTGACTCGACGCTTCAACGCTCCTCTGTGTGTTCTGTAGTTAACACACAACCTTACTAATCATGATTGACCAGTGTGTAGGGATAGCTGAGGTGAACTACTGTATGTGTTGTGGTCTCAAACAGCAATGCTGTACAGTGGGTATCATAAGTATTCACCCCCTTGGATTGTTTTCCACATTTTGTTGGGTTAGAAAGTGGGATTGAAATACATTGAGGGCGCTGTGAGCGTTATTTAAGATACTCATCAAAGAGGTAAGGTTTTTGATGTTTTCGAAAGATGGGCAGGGACTCCCTGTCCTGACTTTCTGGGGGAAGCTTGTTCCACCGTTGGGGTACCAGGACAGATAAATACTTTGACTGGGCTGAGTGGGAGCTGCCGAGAAACCAGAGGTGGCGGAATGGAGTGCTCGGGTGTAGGCTTTGAGCATAGCCTGAAGGTAAGGAGGGGCAGTTCCCCTTGCTGCTCCGTAGGTCTTGAAGATGATACAAGCTTCGACTGAAAGCCAGTGGAGTGTGCGGAGAAGCGGGATGACATGGATGAACTTAGGAAGGTTGAAAACCTGTCTGTGGCATTCTGGATAAGTTGCAGGGGTTTGATGGCTCAAGCTGGAAGCCCAGCCAACAGAGAGTTGCAGTAGTCTAGACAGGAGATGACAAGAGCTTGGATTAGGACCTGCACCTCTTCCTGTGCGAGGAAAGGTCGTACTCTATGAATGTTGTAGAGCATGAACCTGCAGGAGTGAGTCATTGCTTTGATGTTTGCGGAGAACGACAGGGTGTTGTCCAGGGTCAAGCCAAGAGGAGTGCCAGGAGTGTGCAGAGCCTGAGATGCCCAACACTGAGAGAATGGAGAGGAGGATCTGATGGTTCACAGTGTAAAGGCAGCAGATAGATCTAGGAGGAACAGAGGAAAGCAAGTCAGCTTTGGCAGAGCGGAGAGCCTCTGTGACGCATAGGAGAGTGGTCTCAGTTGAGTGAGCCACCTTGAAACCTGACAGGTTAGGGTTAAGAAGATTGTTCTGAGAGATAGAGAGAGACTTGGTCAGAGACTGCATGCACAAGTGTTTTGGAAAGAAAATAAAGAATGGATACCGGTCTGTAGTCAGAGGGGAAGCAGGCAGTGGTCAGGGATGAGTTGATGAGGGAAGTGAGGAATGGGAGAAGGTCTCCAGATGGTCGGGAGGAGGGGATGGGTTCAAGTTGGCAGGTTGTCGGGCGGCCAGACATCCCAAGTCACAGGGTAGTTCTGTGTGAGTGGGACCAGTGGACTCCGTAGGCTGAGTGAATGAGGAGCGGATGCCGTCAACCTTTTTAACAAAAACATTAAAGTGCTTGATAAAGTCACCCACATGGAGGGAGAGGAGGATTAAGGAGGGATGAGAAAGTGGAGGCGTTTCCCAGGGTTGGAGGCAGAAGCTTGACATTTTGAGTGATAGAAAGTGGATTTTGTTCATACATGTTGTATATAGAGTCAAACAAATAATAAATACAGAAAATGATTTTTTTTTTATAAAAAAATATTTAAAGCGGCTTTAGCAGCCGGTACAGAGGTAGAGAGGAGGGAGCGAAAGCATGATAGATCCTCCGGAAGTGTATTTTTCCTCCATTTCCACTTAGCTGCCCTGTTCTGTTAGCATGCAGTAAGACACTCGGCCACGGAGCAGGAGTGGAAGGTTGGGCCAGCTGGAAGGACAGGGGACTGTGAGAGTCAAAGAATGCAGAAAGGGAGAAGAGTAGTCAACCGTAGACAGAGTCAGGAGACTGGAGGGAGAAGAACTTAGCAGAAAGAAGAGAGGATAGGATTGAGTGAGTAGGGTTGGAGGAAACAAAGTAGTGATCAGAGACATGGGGGGGGGGGGGGTTGCAACTATACTTAAACATATATTTAATGTCTGATGTGTTATTGTTACCATCTACTAATCAATTCTCTTCTTTAGGATGCTTTCAGAAAGCTCCCTGGTATGTTTTGTTGAATCTGCTTGACTGAGGGACCTTACAGATGTACAGTATGGGTGAAAGATGAAGGGGTAGCCATTCAATAATGTCAACCCATATTATTTTACACCAATGTAATTTATATGTAATTTGTTAAGCAAAATTGTACTCCAGAACTAATTTAGGCTTGCCTAAACAAAGATAAATACTTATGCCAAAACTATATTTTTGTTGATTCATTTTTTTCCTCGATTAATTTGTAGAATTTTCTTTTCACTTTGACATTATACAGTATTTTGTGCAGATCAAGCTATTTCAATCCCACTTTGTAATGCATAAAATGTGAAAAAAGTCCAAGGGGGTGAATACTTATGGTACATACTGTAGTTTAATATTTGGCACTGTGGAGGGCTCTACCTGCTTTTCTGAAATGCAGCCCTCTCTGTGCTGTTGTTCAGAGAGTGAAACTGTCCTCAGGTTAGTGTATGACCCCTGCTACGTTTGGTTGCATGTTCAGGATTCTCCACAGGACTTTCTCTCTGACTTTATGGAGTATTTTGTGTGGCTCAATCACAAAAAAAAACAACATTTAAGTCTATTTCAATCCCACTCTGTAACGTGTTCAAAATGTGAAAAATATCCAAGGGTGGGTGAATACTTTATTATACCTACTGTACAGGGCTAAAAATGAAACTGCACAGGGAGGCTCAGGCCAAAAGATGAGGGTAAATGGTGCTGGGGAATATGATTAGTAAGATGGTCACGTAGCCTAACTGCAGTCAATTCAACAGGTTCGTAATCACAAAGGCCATGCATTTGTCACAGACATCTTCTCAGAACGCCCCTATCGGAGTACGTGTTTGTACGAGTGTGTGCGTCAATGTGGATCTCTCTGTGTAATTTACAATCTGCTGTCACCTTGACATTTCATTACATTTTCTACAGTGTGAGACCAGAGGCTGCTGTGTTGAATCACTAATAAATATTTTTCCCTTCTCTTTATAAAGGTTGTTGGACACAGTACAGGCCAAGGGTAGGTTAGATGATATACTTGTTTACAACTACTGGACAGGATCCCTCCCTTCCCTGTGCGTTAGTGTGTCTCTGCAGTGACTGTGCAGTTATGGGTGTGTGAGGCGTATATGTGTGACTGCCCTCTACCATGCCTGGCACTTTCCCAGGAGAGTCATAACACAACCCTGCTTTTTCCTGGGATTTCGGATAATCATGACCAGCCCCTGCATCGTGTGTGTGCGTGTGTGCGTGTGCGCGTGTGCATGTGCGTGTGTGAGAGAGATTTATTTAGGGTCTGGGATGATTTGGATCATGACACTATTTCCCAAAGGGCATTTCGAAGGCGTACATACTAGAGGTCGACCGATTATGATTTTTCAACGCCGATACCGATACCGATTATTGGAGGACCAAAAAAGCCGATACCGATTAATCGGGAACATTTTTATTTATTTATTTGTAATAATGACAATTACAACAATACTGAATGAACACTTATTTTAACTTAATATAATACATCAATAAAATTAGTTTAGCCTCAAATAAATAATGAAACATGTTCAATTTGGTTTAAATAATGCAAAAACAAATTGTTGGAGAAGAAAGTAAAAGTGCAATATGTGCTAACGTTTCAGTTCCTTGCTCAGAACATGAGAACATATGAAAGCTGGTGGTTCATTTTAACATGAGTCTTCAATATTCCCAGAAGTTTTAGGTTGTAGTTATTATAGGAATTATAGGACTATTTCCCTCTATACCATTTGTATTTCATATACCTTTGACTATTGGATGTTCTTATAGGCACTTTAGTATTGCCAGTGTAACAGTATAGCTTCCGTCCCTCTCCTCGCTCCTCCCTGGGCTCGAACCAGCAACACAACGACAACATCCACCATCAAAGCAGCGTTACCCATGCAGAGCAAGGGGAACAACTACTAGAAGGCTCAGTGCGAGTGATGTTTGAAAAGCTATAAGCGCGCGCTAACTAGCTAGCCATTTCACTTCGGTTACACCAGCCTCACCTCGGGAGTTGATAGGCTTGAAGTCATAAACAGCTCAATGCTTGACGCACAAAGAAGAGCTGCTGGCAAAACGCACGAAAGTGCTGTTTGAATGAATGTTTACGCGCCTGCTTCTGCCTACCACCGCTCAGTCAGATACTTAGATACTTGTATGCGCAGTCAGATTATATGCAACGCAGGACACCCTAGATAATATCTAGTAATATCATCAACCATGTGTAGTTAACTAGTGATTATGATTGATTAAATGTTTTTTATAAGATAAGTTTAATGCTAGCTAGCAACTTACCTTGGTTTACTGCATTCATGTAACAGGCAGTCTCCTTGTGGAGTGCAACAAGAGGCAGGTCGTTATTGCGTTGGACTAGTCAACTGTAAGGTTGCAAGATTGGATCCCCCGAGCCGACAATGTGAAAATCTGTCGTTCTGCCCCTGAACGAGGCAGTTAACCCACCGTTCCTAGGCCGTCATTGAAAATAAGAATGTGTTCTTAACTGACTTGCCTAGTTAAATAAAGGTATATAAAAAAGAAAAATCGGCAAATCGGCGCCCAAAAATACAGATTTACGATTGTTATGAAAACTTGAAATCGGCCCCAATTAATCGGCCCTTCCGATTAATCGGTCGACCTCTAGTACATACACAGATGTGTGAGACACTGATGACATGGGAGATGATTGTTTATCTTTAGTGATCACATTTCCAGACAAAAATAAAGCATAATAATATTTTCAAACTATTCATTACTTTGCCTTAATTACCATTATCTGGCTTTGGTAACTACCCGCTACACTATAATTACTGGTGTCTCTGAGTGTCTGTACGTGATGTGTGAGGATCAGACTGACAACAATTCGTCCGGTAAGAGCTAATATTAGAGCAGGGTGCTGGCAGTGGTTGGGGCTTTCCAGACTGAGGAGATGGTGTGAGTGTGAACTTGACAGACACTACAAATTTGGATTGATAATAAAAAAACATGGAATGTGTTGGGTAACCACAGTAACTTGTCTGCCTGCCTTGTCTCTTGTTTTGGTTCATTCTGAGCCTCCAAGTTCAAGGATCCCTCACCTTTGAAAAAAGCTTTGATTAATCCAACAGACAGGTCTGTTTCAACAAATTACTCACAGAACACCTAACAGAGCTGAGAACACCAGAACACTTCTCTTACCTACCTCCGCAGACACCCAAGCTGCTTCGCCATGGCTATTTAATAGCAGGAATAGAAAGCACACCTGGAAGTCCATGCCAGTCAGATTGACAGCCAAGGACGCCTTGCTTTGTAGGACCAGGGTGTCTCTAGAACAGCCTACCTCTGGCTTCTGCTGAGACTAGTGATCGCCTTGTGTTACCATATCTAATAGCTGTTTTGGTCTCTCTTTTAAGGATATGGAAATGTTGTTTGGGTCGGCATTTGAACAGTTAGCCAGGGAATAGTGAGATGTAAATGTTTGTGTGCGGGGAAAAAACGTGATGTACTTTACAGTCGTGGCCAAAGGTTTTGAGAATGACACACACCAAGGTTGCTGCTTCAGTGTCATTAGATATTTTTGTCAGCTGTTACTATGGAATATTGAAGTGTAATTAAATCAAATCAAATCAAATTTATTTATATAGCCCTTCGTACATCAGCTGATATCTCAAAGTGCTGTACAGAAACCCAGCCTAAAACCCCAAACAGCAAGCACAGCAAGGAACCAGGCTATGTGGGGTGGCCAGTCCTCTTCTGGCTAATTACATGCATTTCATAAGTGTCAAAGGCTTTTATTGACAATTACATGAAGTTGCAAAGAGTCAATATGTGCAGTGTTGACCCTTCTTTTTCAAGACCTCTGCAATCTGCACTGGCAATCTGTCAATTAACTTCTGGGCCACATCCTGACTGATGGCAGCCCATTCTTGCATGATCAATGCTTAGAGTTTGTCAGAATTTGTGGGTTTTTGTTTGTCCACCCACCTCTTGAGGATTGACCACAAGTTCTCAATGGGATTAAGGTCTGGGGAGTTTCCTGGCCATGGACCCAAAATATCGATGTTTTGTTCCTCGAGCCACTTAGTTATCACTTTTGCCTGATGACAAGGTGCTCCATCATGCCGGGAAAGGCATTGTTCGTCACCAAACTGTTCCTGGATGGTTGGGAGAAGTTGCTCTCGGAGGATGTGTTGGTAACATTCTTTATTCATGGCTGTGTTCTTAGGAAAAATTGTGAGTGAGCCCACTCCCTTGGCTGAGAAGCAACCCCACACATGAATGGTCTGTTGGCATGACACAGGACTGATGGTAGCGCTCACCTTGTCTTCTCCGGACAGGCTTTTTTCCGGATGCCCCAAACAATCGGAAAGGGGACTCATCAGAGAAAATGACTTTACCCCAGTCCTCAGCAGTCCAATCCCTGTACCTTTTGCAGAATATCAGTCTGTCCCTGATGTTTTTCCTGGAGAGAAGTGGCTTCTTTGCTGCTGTCATGACGTTGGCCTCTTTGGGTATAGCAAGCCCCATCCCCCTTTCCCTGCCTCCCCCTTGCGTCCTTCAACTAGGTTGCTGTGGTCAGAGAGACGTCGTAAATTCCTGAGGATCTCTTCATGGACACACAGTATAGAGAGAGTAGATTGTCATGGAGAACAAAGGAATTCCTTCCACCTCACAGAACTTGAGGTACGAACAAATTTCGTGTTCCGTAGAAAGTATAAAAGATCGGTGAAGAATCCAGCTACGAACCGGTCCGTTTGTCACAACTTGGGGAAGCTCATGGGAGACGGTGTGGCCACATTACCATAACGCTGTTTATATAATAGCCTCAGATATGAGGTTTACATCTAATTGTTGTATAAGATGAATGAGTGAGTATGATACTCTTTGTATAATTGTGTAATATGATTTTGGACTGTTTAATGAAGAAAAATACAATTCCCTTTTGATTTGAACTAAATCAGAGGACCGCCCCTGAGCCCAGTTAGGGTCAGACATCCTGGACCGCCCCTGAGCCCAGTTAGGGTCAGACATCCTGGGACAGCCCTTTTCGGCCCTTCCGAATAAAATCCCCACTCGGGTTTTCGATCAGCAGACCGAGCTCAATTACGAGATGGCTAAAGGTTGCAGACCATGCTTTTCTCCATTAGGAGGAGACAAAGGTTGTAGACCATTGCTGAATCTTTTAACCATACCACGTGGTTAAACTCTTAGACTATCGATACCGACAGAATAAGAACAAGTCTTTGATACTGAATTCCTAGCTGTAGACTAGTAATTAGTATCATTGAACGTGAAGAACGACAACCGCCAAAACATCCATTCTATAACGAATGTCACTTTGAACTATCCCCTCTAACCAAGACAGAGAGAGAGAGAGAGAGAGGGAGAGAGACGGACAATTCTACAAAAGACACAAACTTTTCACCAGCGATCAAGACGACACACTTAGTGTAAATATATTGATTGATTGCAATTGTTCCCGAATGAGTGAGCGTTCATGTGTAAAGGATTAGCATTTCAATTGTTATAATTATCACTCTGTAGTGACTTCTTACTCGACCCCCACTTCCTCTTTTGTCTAACAAGCCGCCATGCCGGTTTAGCCCACTAGGGCACATTCTCATTTCACATAACCACATTTACCTTGTTTGTTTGTTTGTTTATGCATTTATGTGAATTACTTAGTTAGTAATAAATAAATGATTTAAGACAATTGATGTATGGAGGACTCATAGTGAAGACTTGGTTTGTGCAGATAACCAACAATTTACGACTTTTGGAATGAGACTGACGTGAGGTAAAGTAAATAATTCATTAATCAGAAGACTATGGATCAGATATGAAAATATCTGAAAGGTTATATTAGGAAATTATAACCTTGTAATCTGAATATTTTTCCTTGGTGCCCCGACTTCCTAGTTAATTAGTTACATGATTAATCAGTTGCGTAATACTAATTACAGAGAATCTTTGATAAAAACTATAAGTCTTCAGTTAATGATAGTAAAGACACGACACTGCCCTTCTTGACACCAGGCCATCCTCCAAAAGTCTTTGCCTCACTGTGCATGCAGATGCACTCACACCTGCCTGCTGCCATTCCTGAGCAAGCTCTGTACTGGTGGTGCCCCGATATCGCAGCTGTATCAACTTTAGGAGACGGTCCTGGTGCTTGCTGGACTTTCTTTGGCGCCCTGAGCCTTCTTCACAACAATTGAAGTTCTTGATGATCTGATAAATGGTTGATTTAGGTGCAATCTTACTGGCAGCAATATCCTTGCCTGTGAATCCCTTTTTGTGCAAAGCAATGATGACAGCACATGTTTCCTTGCAGGTAACCATGGTTGACAGAGGAAGAACAATGATTCCAAGCACCACCCTCCTTTTGAAGCTTCCAGTCTGTTATTCGAACTCAATCAGCATGATGGAGTGCTCTCCAGCCTTGTCCTCGTCAACACTCACACCTGTGTTAACGAGAGAATCACTGACGTGATGTCAGCTGGTCCTTTTGTGGCAGGGCTGAAATGCAGTGGAAATGAGGGAAAGAGGGAATTTGGCAAAGAGGAACTTTTGCAATTAATTGCAATTCATCTGATCACTCTTCATAACATTCTGGAGAATATGCAAATTGCCATCATACAAACTGAGGCAGCAGACTTTGTGAAAATTAATATTTGTGTTATTCTCAACTTTTAGCCACGACTGTATGTGTTAAGTGTTGACAGGGCTGTGGTTGATGAGTTTTTAATCGATTAGTCAGTTACAGGACGTGAGTACTCTATGCATGCACTTTCTCCAGCATTGCTCTATGCACAATTGTGCTCCACTGGTTGGTAACGATACAGCAGGACCCGACCCTGCTAACCATGATAGTAGGTTCAGAGGTACCAACCTTGAGCCTCACCCAAAATGACTGGGAGTAGCTGTTTCTGATGTCTGTGTTGCCTACAGTCACCTGCCCAGGGGGTCAGGGGAAAGCACCTAGACCATGGAGTCATGCGGTGATTTTGGTAGACAACGGCATGACCGAATCACCTCCCAGGTTATGCTAATGAGCGGATCAGAGGTTTTTTATATAACATGACACACATTCGGCTCCTCCGAGACAAACTTAGGTGAACACACACACAAAAAATACACACCACACACACACACACGCACATTCAACCATGGATTCTGAATATCCTTCTGTGTCAGTTTGTTTGTTTGTTTTATTGTCTTTCTTCTAAATGGTCCTAATATATTATTGACTCTTTTTTTCTTTATCTTTGGCAGACTGAAAAGAAGCTGAGCATTGCAGCATGGCAAAGAGGCCTGCCGATCATCCTCCAGCTTACTAACCCTCACCAAATGGACACATTTTGTTTCATTTGGGGTTAGGAGGTTTAGGATAAGAGCACTAGTACTATCAAAGACCAAAAAAATACAAAAATTAGACAGAAGGCTCCACTGAGGCCAGTGTGGGGACCATGTCTAAGTCAGGCAAGATCCTGCACCTGTATGTGGAGGTGAGGTCTGTCCCAGGGAAGGAGCTGGAAGGTGGTGAGGAGGGGATGCACCCACTAGTGCTCCAAGGGCTTGACATCCTACCTCAATCCCAGTGCACCCACAGCCACTCCACCTCTACCTGTACCTGCACTTGCCCATCCACCCCCAGCCCAGCCTCCATGTCCCCAGGAGTGTTGCATAAAGATGGGGGCAGCAGTCCCAGCCTCACCTCCAAGTCCTCCTCCAGACAATCTGTCAGTTTCCAGCTGGACCTACCGGACAACTCCGGACCGCCCACACACCACGAGCAGCGTCTGCCTTATGAGGGGATTAGTCAGCTGCTCTCCAATCTCCAGCCTGCACCCAATGGGCTGCAGAATGACAGTCTGGTGCTCGCCCGCTCCTCAGACATTGAGCACTACCACAGGAGGGTGCCCCTATCCCCTGCCTCCTCTGGGAGAATAACGTCCCCCTCGACTCCAACCAGTGGGCGCAGGTCCTACGATGGCTCTGGTGTGGGAGACGAGGGCAAGTGCTCTGTGGTCAGCTTTAGCTACATAGAGAAAGCCAGCATTAAGTCTGTGGACAGCCCTCACAGTGCTGTGTGCCCAAGTGTACTTGAGAACCCTTTCAGTAGAGGTGTGGAGGAGGGGTATATGCCTGCCCACCTTAGGAAGAGGCTCAGTGACCCTGTGTGGTCGGATAGCTCCGGTAGCTCCAGCCCCAAACTGTCCTGTCCCACCTCGGGCAGGTCCCCCAGGAGCTCCCCCTGCCTCCGCAGGGCCACTCTGGACACTGTGGCCAGAGAGGCCACCTACAGGGCCATGGAGGAATTTGGCTCCCCGGAACTAAGGCGCAGACTGGCGGCCTACAGCCCAGACAGAAGCCCCAGCCTGCCTCGGTACTACCAGCAGCAGCCCCGCTGCCAGTCCTGGGGTGGGTCCGCGGTCCTGCCTAGGGGTGCCAGAACGCTGCCAATCAATGCACACCTCATAGACTCTGACAGGAACCGTGGTTTGAATGGCCTCCCCAGAAGCCCAGCTTCTCACCAGCTCTCTGTTCAAGCCAGGCAGTCCTACTACAACTTCACCATGTCCCCTTCCAGTGTTAGCTGCCACCATGGTGTCCAGAACCACAGGCTGTGGCTAGGGGACGAGAGCCCCAGGCTGTCCTCAAAATGTGGGGACCACAGCCCCAGGTTGGCCTGCAAGTTTGGGGACGAGAGCCCAAGGTTGTCTTCCAAGTTTCGCCCACCATTACCTGCAGGCAGGCCCACTGCAATTCAGCATGAAATACCAGCAAGCATGATTACCAGCACCCCAACCTCTTGCGATCAGAGGGCTAGCAGCCACACCAGCCACCGCACTCCTAGCGATAGCCCCTGCTTACCAAACAAGGTCAACTCCAAACAGTCAGGTCAGTCAAATGACAGCAAGCTGGGAGAGGGATTGAATCAGACCAGTGACAGAAGAAGTAACTCCCCAGCCACTAGCCCTCACATGGCCCATAAGCTGGCGGAGGACGCAACCAAGCTGTCCACTATCTTCATGGACAGGGGGACTCCCTCCCCCACTCTGTCACAGGCTAACTCCACCAGGTCAGAGAGCCCCACGTCTGGCTACATCTCCAGGGAGTCTCAACCCTACGCCACCCTCCATGGCCAGGGTTCTCCAGCACAGCCCCACCCTGAAGCTAACACTCACACACACTTACAGGACCATAGGTGGACAGACAAGGAGTTTCTTAGAGCTGGACCCCACTCCAGAGAGTCTAGACCAGGTCAAGGACAGGGGCAAGCCTCCCCCCTCCTACTGCAGAAGGGAACCTCCTCCCCTGCTATGCCAGCTACGCTGCACCTGGTGGTAGCGTCCCACACTCCTATCACAGACCCACGGCTGCAGAGAGCTGAGCTGCTGACGAAAGACAGCCCAACCCTGCACCGCCACCAGCCCCCACAGTACATGGGAGACCGAGGCTCCCCCAGCCTGGAGAGGAGACCGTATGACACCCGCTTCGACAGAGGGGGTCCGAGGGACAACCCGGAGAGCAGCAGGCGCCTGATTATAGGACTTGACATGGAGCCGCCAGAGAGCTGGAGCTCCAGGATGCAGCAGTGGAGGGAGAATGGGTCCGTTGCGGACAGGGAGGAGTCCTATAGTGAGAGTCCGACTGCTGATGGTGATGAAGTGTATGTGGTGACCAAGGAGGAGCTGCAGCAGAGAAGGAATGGTGCAGCTGTGTTGGGGTATCAGGGGTATAAACATGGAGTAAACAGGGAACAGAGGGGGGAGACCCAGGACCATAGTGGGGCACTAGGGTCCTCCCAAAGCTCCAGTGGAGTGACAGGCAGTCTGGGGGAGAGCACTCAGCCAGAAAGGGACTGTCTCTCTCCAGAGACATCCAGCCAGTCCAGCCAGAAGAGCAATGACACTGAAGAGACAGCATCTGGGATGCAGGTGTGTGTGTGTGTGTGTGTGTGTGTGTGTGTGTGTGTGTGTGTGTGTGTGTGTGTGTGTGTGTGTGTGTGTGTGTGTGTGTGTGTGTGTGTGTGAGCGACTGTTTACAAGTGTACATTATACCTTATGTATCACCTACTCAATCATTCTCATTGTCTGTTGTGTTGTAGTCGGAAAGCGGATCCTCTGTGCTGGGCCCATCCTTGCACTCCCAGAAGATTGCCCGTGCCAAATGGGAGTTCCTGTTTGGACAGCCCATAGAGGATAGCCATGATTCTAAAGGTGGGTGGTCCTGAAAGAGGTCTAATGCTGCGTTCATAGCCAAGTGGGAAGGTGGTATTTACCAGATAAACTCAGCAAAAAAGGAAACATCCTCTCACTGTCACCTGCATTTATTTTCAGCAAACTTAACATGTGTAAATATTTGTATGAACATAACAAGATTCAACAACTGAGACATAAACTGAAATTGAATAATTTGTCCAGGAACAAAGGGGGGGTCATCAAAATAAAAAATAAAAATATATATAAAAAAGTAACAGTCAGTATCTGGTGTGGCCACCAGCTGCATTAAGCACTGCAGTGCATCTCTTCCTCATGGACTGCACCAGAATTGGCAGTTCTTGCTGTGAGATGTTACCCCACACTTCCACCAAGGCACCTGCAAGTTCCCGGACATTTCTGTGGGAAATGGCCCTAGCCATCCGATCCAACAGGTCCCAGACGTGCTCAATGGGATTGAGATCCGGGCTCTTCGATGGACATGGCAGAACACTGATATTCCTGTCTTGTAGGAAATCACCCACAGAACGAGCAGTATAGCTGGTGGCATTGTCATGCTGGAGGTCATGTCAGGATGAGCCTGCAGGAAGGGTACCACATGAGGGAGGTGTATGTCTTCCCTGTAACGCACAGCATTTAGATTGCCTGCAGTGACAACAACCTCAGTCCAATGATGCTGTGACACATCGTCCCAAACCATGACGGACCCTCCACCTCCAAATCGATCCCACTCCAGAGTACAGGCCTCGGTGTAACGCTCATTCCTTTGACGATAAACACAAATCTGACCTTCACCCCCGGTGAGACAAAACCGCGACTCGGGTTTGTGCCCATAGGCGACGTTGTTGCCGGTGATGTCTGGTGAGGACCTGCCTTGCAACAGGCCTACAAGACCACAGTCCAGCCTCTCTCAGCCTATTGCGGACAGTCTGAGCACTGATGGAGGGATTGTGCGTTCCTGGTGTAACTCAGGCAGTTGTTGTTGCCATCCTGTCCCGCAGGTGTGATGTTCGGATGTACTGATCCTGTGCAGGTGTTCCACGTGGTCTGCCACTGCGAGGATGATCAGCTGTCCGTCCTGTCTCCCTGTGGCGCTGTCTTAGGCGTCTCACAGTACGGACATAGCAATTTTATTGCCCGGCCACGTCTGCATTGCTCATGCCTCCTTGCAGCATGCCTAAGGCACGTCAACGCAGATGAGCAGGGACCCTGGGCATCTTTCCTTTGGTGTTTTTCAGAGTCAGTAGAAAGGCCTCTTTAGTGTCCTACGTTTTCATAACTGTGACCTTAATTGCCTACCGTCTGTACTCTGTTAGTGTATTAACGATCGTTCCATAGGTGCATGTTCATGGTTCATTGTTTCCCATGTTTGTTCAGTGTTTAAACCCTTTACAATGAAGATCTGTGAAGTTATTTGGATTTTTACGAATTATCTTTGAAAGACAGGGACCTGAAAAAGGGACTTTTCTTTTTTTGCTGAGTTTTACTACGGGGAAAAATCTACTTGAACATCGCTCCAACTGGTTATTAGTAGTGGGAAACAAACAACTATGGGAAGCATTGGAGTCAACATGGGCCAGCATCCATGTGGAACACTTTAAACAACTTGTAGTCCATGCCCTGACAAATTGTGACTGTTCTGAGGGCAAAAGGGGTGCAACTCAATAGTCGGAAGGTGTTCCTAATGTTTTGTGCACTCAGTGTACATGAAAGCTGTTCTTTTAGTTTGTGGTTGGCGCAGCTTGTTGGCCATTAGCCAATCAGCGTTTCTCAAACTAGTTCAAAACACGTAAATGCATCCAACTGGGAATTACTACCTTCCCACTTGGTTATGGATGCAGGATTTGCCTCACTGTCTTACTCTTCCTCCTCCATTTCGGACTTCCTAGTTCGTCAGCCCCTTCTCGTAAACAAGCAGCTACTTTCACAATACTCTTGTAATCCAATTAGCTCTGCCTAGCTTTGGCTTTAGCGCCATCATGGCCTGGCATCAGCTCTGTCCTTATTAAAGTCGGACTCTCTTCCTTCTCAAACAAACACTTTCTTTGTTTACCTTTATTGATAGTTTAGAGTCTAGACATCTCAGCCTCATACACAGCTAATCTGTTTCCTGTTAAGTATTTGGATTTTCTATATCTCTGCATCTCTCTCACTCATTTTCCATCCTTCCCTATTATGTTACAGTACTCAGTTCATCCCAGACAGTCTGTTATAGGTCCCAAAACAGTGAATGACCATAAACACTACCACCGTAATAACAATCTATACATTTAGAACAGGTCATTTTATTACATTTGCATGTTTTTTAGAACAGGTCATTTTACTAAGTGCTACCAAACGTTGAATGTTATTACCGTAGTCAGTCCACTCAATACTCAATCATAATGGAATACAATCTCAAAATGACAACTGAGCTTTAGAACAGGACTTTTTTTTAAAACCAGATGTGCATGGTTTTTAGAACAGGCTAATTGTTCTATATTATTCCTACTCACTTTTACATGCTCTGTTTGTCTCTTTTGATCCCAGACTCATCTCAAGCCCCCCCGAGTGGGACCTCCAGTGAGTCTCCCTTGCCCACCTCCTCCCTGCTCCTGAAGCCCACAGGTCACTGGAGGGGATGGGATGATGAGAGTCAGAGTTTATCCTATCACGATGTCCAGCAGGTGGTGGATTTGGTGACTCCGCCCCCGGTCACTGTGGTTGGCTTCTCGCCCAAGACGGGCATCATCCGGAGAGCCATCAACTACGCTGAGACGGACTTAGATGCTGTGCCCCTGAAATGCTATAGGGAAACAGACCTAGATGAGGTGATATTGGCTGAGGCCGAGAGAGAGCAGGAGGAGGTGGACTCCGCCTTTGGGAGTAACCGCAGTGTGCTCGGCACCTCTGCCTCCAGCGCCAGTACCATAGTACGCACTGACGGAGAGGAGGACGAGTTGGAGGAGGACGAGCTGGAGGAGGAAGAGGAGGAGGTGGTGAGCTGGGCCAGTGTGAGGATGCAGGGGGATAAGAAGAGACAGCATGCCACCCAGGAGGACAATCAGGTGTACAGTCTGCTGCTGAAGGGGTGAGATATTCACTGCAGCTCAGACACACCATACCCTGTAGTCAGTATGTAAAGCATTTATAGAGACACAAATATAGTAGATATTTGCCAATCACATACCTCATGTGTTCCTAATACATTCTACATGGTGTCTTCCTGTAGTTGTCCCCTGGACCACATATCGGATGCCCAGTCAGCCCTGAAATCCTCCATCTCAGTGACTAGCCCTCGCAGGACCTCAGTGGATAGCCTGGACTCCTTCAGCCGCCACTTCGAAAGGATAATGGAGTCTCACCGAGCCAAGGGCACCTCCTACAGCAGCCTGGACAGCGTTGACCTCTTGACCTCCAGCGGCCCACCCATATTCACCTTTGACCTGCCCACCCTCACCCCTAAGATCCAAAGCCAAATTTGTGAGAGTGCTCGTCATATCATCGAGCTGAGTTTTGCCCCCCTGGCCCATCCAGAGCTCCCCAGTGTGTCTGACCCCACATGCTCTGAGAACACCCTGGCACCCACAGGAAAGGGGCTCAGCAGCACCTCTGAGCAGGATTATACGTCAGGAGGGAAGTCCCGGTTGGAGAAAGACTGCTTGCAAACTAACTTAGACTTGCCTTTCATCAGGTGAGTGACAGACAAACGTGGACAGTGTACATCTTAAGGTCTGCTTCATTTAGACCCTTTTGTATCAGCTTCTCTGCAGTGTCCGTGCAGGAGAAAGTGGTCGCATGCGCACACACACACGCACACACAGCTGCACTCACAACATTTTAACAATCTCTAAAGGATCGTTTAGCTGTGACATCTCTTGAGTGCATTTTTGTGTTTGTTTGCCATTGTCCGCAGGGGCGTGTGCTGGTGATGGTGGCAACACATTTTGTTATATGAAGATCCTATTATAAGATATAGGATCATATTATGCAGTTTCATAATGATAAACAGCTTATGCTGCATTGGTAATACATCTCTTTACTGCTGCTAGACGACCACTGTCACTAAAATCTCATGCCATGTGTTGTCCCTGGAATGGCTGTTCCCAATTACTTTGATTACATTTAGATGTTTAGGGCCTATACTCTAAACATGTGTGACTGGCATATGTTTGGTCTTGCATTTCCAATATTGACAGACAGTGTCTGCTTTGAATACAGCTGTTTTGATCAGAATATGACTGATCTGACCAAATTAACTGTGTAGACATACACTACATGACCAAAAGTAGTTGGTCCCCCCCTTTGCTGCTATAACAGCCTTCACTCTTCTGGGAAGGCTTTTCACTAGATGTTGGAAAATTGCCGCGGGGACTTGCTTCCATTCAACCACAAGTATTAGTGAGGTCGGGCACTGATGTTGGGTGATTAGGCCTGGCTCCACAAAGTTGGAAGCACAGAATCGTGTAGAATGTCATTGTATGCTGTAGCGTTAAGATTTCTCTTCACTGGAACTAAGGGGTGTAGCCCGACCCATGAAAAACAGTCCTAGACCATTAATCGTCCTCCACCAAACTTTACAGTTGGCCCTATGCATTGGGGCAGGTATCGTTCTCCTGGCATCCGCCAAACCCAGATTCATCTGTTGGACTGCCAAATGGTGAAGCGTGATTCATCACTCCAGACAAGGCTTTTCCATTGCTCCAGAGTCCAATGGCGGCAAGCTTTACACCACTCCAGCCGACGCTTGCCGATCTTAGGCTTGTGTGTGGCTGCTCTGTCATTGAAACCCATTTCATGACGCTCCCGACGAACAGTTATTAGGCTGACGTTGCTTCCTGAGACTGTTTGGAACTCGGTAGTGAGTGTTGCAACCGAGGAGTGATGATTTTTACAGGCTTCAGCACTCATGTGTCCCGTTCTGTGAGCTTGTGTGACCTACCACTTCACGGCTGAGGCGTTGTTGCTCCTAGACGGTTCCACTTCACAATAACAGCACTTACAGTTGACCGGGGAAGCTTTAGCAGAAATTCGACGAACTGACTTGTTGGAAAGTTAACATCCTATTACAGTGCCACATTGAAAGTCACTGAGCACTTCAGTAAGGCCGTCATACTGCCAATATTTGTCTATGAAGATTACATGGCTGTGTGCTTGATTTTATACACCTGTCAGAAACGGGTGTGGCTGAAATAGCCAAATCAACTAATTTGAAGGGGTGTCCACATACTTTTTTGTGTGAGTATGGTATACTTTATATGCCTGTGAAACTCAACCGCAGAAATTCAGTTGTACCACTAGATGAGGCCAGAGAGCCACTGTTTCTTTTGTTGAACGTTTCTCCAGAAATGAGTTTTGAGTAACGCATTGTCTGTAACATGGAGGGATTGAGTTGTGGTTTGAAGTCCTTTTTTGGGCTCAGCGGTATGATACCTCTTTGGTTAAAGTATTGGTGTGGACTTTTGATTGGATGTGTGTGCCTGATGATTTACTTGAAAAGTGAACAAGTGTAATGTAGAGTAACTAAATTGGTGTAATTGTCATTGGAAGGTGTAGTGTATCAGTCCCTCCAACCCTGCTAAGAATGGAGTTATTATAACTTTGTTTACGATACAAATTCTATTAATATGGGCCTGAGAAAATCTAGGTACTCGGGCCCTACTAGTGAATGTTCATATACAGTATGCATACGTGTACATTATGTAAAACAAATAATGAGTATACCAAACATGAGGAACACCTTCCTAATATTGAGTTGCGCCACCCCGCCCTCCCTTCCACAGGGATGCTGGCCCATGTTGACCCCAATGCTTCCCAGAGTTGTGTCAAGTTGGCTGGATACACACGTGAAACTGTTGAGCGTGAAAAACCCAGCAGCGTTGCAGTTCTTGATACAAGCTGGTGCGTCTGGCACCTAGTGCCATATCCATTTCAAAGGCCCTTAAATATTTTGACTTGCCCATTCACCCTCTGAATGGCATAGACACAATCCATGTCTCAATTGTCTGAAGGCTTAAAAATCCTTCTTTAACTTGTCTCCTTTACTTCATATCAGTGTAGATGAAGAGGATTTAACAATTGGGATCATAACTTTCACCCGGTCAGTCTGTCATGGAAAGAGCAAGTGTTCTTAATGTTTTGTACACTCAGTGTATGTTCTACAGTATGTGTAGACCGACTCATATCCATTGTATCTTCCCATCCAGTTCAAATCAAGTCAAAATTTAACGGCCACATACACATGGTTAGCAGATGTTATTGCAAGTGTAGTGAAATGCTTATGCTTCTAGATCTGACAACAGTATCTAACAGGTAATATCTAACAATTCCACAACAAAACCTAATACATAAAATCTAGTAAAGGAATGGGATGAGAATATATAAGTATAAAATATATGGATGAGCAGTGACAGAGCGACTAAGATGCAATAGATAGTATAGTATATACATATGAGATGAGTATGAGATGAGTAATGCGAGATGTGTAAACATTCTTAAAGTGGCATTATTAAAGTGACTAGTGTTCCATTTATTAAAGTGGCCAATGATATGAAGTCTGTAGGTAGGCAGGCGCCTCTCTGTGCTAGTGGTGACTGTTTAACAATCTGATGGCCTTGAGATAGAAGCTGTTTTTAAATCTCTCTGTCCCAGCTTTGATGCACCTGTACTGACCTTGCCTTCTGGATGGAAGCAGGGTGAACAGGTTGTGGCTTGGGTGGTTATTGTCCTTGATCATCTTTTTTGCCTCCCTGTGACATTGGGTGTTCTAGGTGTCCTGGAGGGCAGGTAGTTTGCCTCCGGTGATGCGTTGTGCAGACCGCACCATCTTCTGGAGAGCCCTGCTGTTGTGAGCGCTGCAGTTGCCGTACCAGGCTGTGATAGATCCCGACAGGATGCTCTCAATTGTGCACCTGTAAAAGTTCAGAATTGTTTTTCACCCTCCTGTGGTTGAAGAGGCGCTGTTGCTCCTTCTTCACTACACTGTCTGGGTGCATGGACCATTTCAGTTTGTTGGTGATATGTACACCAAGGAACTTTCCACCTTCTCCACTGTTTCCCGTTGGTGTGGATAGGGGGGTCCTCCCTTTGCTGTTTCCTGAAGTCCACAATCATCTCTTTTGTTTTGCTGACATTGAGTGAGAGGTTATTTTCCTGACACCACACTCCGAAGGCCCTCACCTCCTCCCTGTAGTCTGTCTCGTCGTTGTTGTTAATCAAGCCTACCACTGTAGTGTCGTCTGCAAACTTGATGATTGAGTTGGAGGCGTGCATGGCCACGCAATCGTGGGTGAACAGGGAGTACAGGAGAGGGCTGAGAACGCACCCTTGTGGGGCCCCAGTGTTGAGGATCAGCAGAGTGGAGATGTTGTTTCCTACCTTCACCACCTGAGGGCGGCCCGTCGGGAAGTCCAGGACCCAGTCGCACAGGGCGGGGTCGAGACCTAGGGTCTCAAGCTTAATGATGAGTTTGGAGGGTACTATGGTGTTGAATGCTGAGCTGTAGCCAATGAACAGCATTCTTACATAGGTGTTCCTCTTGTCCAGATGGGATAGGGCAGTATGCAGTGTGAATGGCGATTGCATCGTCTGTGGTCCTATTGGGGCGGTAACGAAATTGGTGTGGGTCTAGGGTAACAGGTAGGGTGGAGGTAATATGATCTTTGACTAGTCTCTCTAAGCATTTCATAATGACAGAAGTGAGTGCTACGGGGCGATAGTAATTTACTTCAAATTGTATTAATCACATGAGCCGAATACAATAGCTGTAGACCTTACAGTGAAAAGCTTACTTAAGAGCCCCTGACCAACAATGCAGTATAAAAAAATATGAGTAAGAATAAGAAATATAAGTAACAAGTAATTAAAGAGCAGCAGTAAAATAACAATAGCGAGACTATACTCGGTACCGGTACAGAGTCAATGTGTGGGAGCACCGGTTAGAGTAGCAGCGGTGTAAAATAGGGGGGACAATGCAAGTAGTCTGGGTAGCCATTTGATTTGGGGGTAGAAACTGTTTAGAAGCCTCTTGGACCTAGACTTGGCGCTCCGGTACCGCTTGACGTGCGGTAACAGAGAGAACAGTCTATGACTAGGGTGGCTGGATTCTTTGACAATTTTTAGGGCCTTCCTCTGACACCGCCTGGTGTAGAGGTCCTGGTTGGCATGAAGCTTGGCCCCAGTGATGTACTGGGCTTTGAGGGCACTATGGTGTTGAACACTGAGCAGTAGTCAATGAATAGCATTCTCACATGTGTTCCTTTTGTTCAGGTGGGGAAGGGCAGTGTGCAGTCAATAGAGATTGCATCATCTGTGGATCTGTTGGGGCGGTATGCAAACTGGAGTGGGTCTAGGGTTTCTGGGATAATGTTGTTGATGTGAGCCATGACCAGCCTTTCAAAGCACTTTGTGGCTACAGACGTGAGTGCTATGGGTCAGTAGTCATTTAGGCAGGTTACCTTAGTGTTGGGCACAGGCACTATGGTGGTTTGCTTAAAACATGTTGGTATTACAGACTCGGACAGGGAGAGGTTGGAAATATCAGTGAAGACACTTACCAGTTGGTCAGCGCATGCTCGCAGTACATGTCCTGGTAGTCTGTCTGGTCCTGCGAACTTGTGAATGTTGACCTGTTTCAAGGTCTTGCTCACATCAGCTGCGTAGAGCGTGATCACACAGTCTTCCCGAACAGCTGGTGCTCTCATATATGTTTCAGTGTTATTTGCCTCGAAGCGAACAGTTAGTTTAGCTCGTCTGGTAGGCTTGTGTCACTGGGCAGCTCTTGGCTGTGTTTCCCTTTGTAGTCTGTAATGATACGAAAGGCAGTTTGCTGATTTAACCATCCGTCCAGGTTTACAAGTTGATTTTTTGAAAATTAAGTTTACCTCACTTGGCTTTTGATCCAAGACCCATTGTTCTAGGACCAGATTTGTTGGAAAAAACATGAACAAGTAAAACCATAAGAAACCATAATACCTTAAATGTATTTATAAAGGAACATATATGGTGTCATTGCTGTGGGCCAGTGGTTCCCAAACTTTTTATAGTCCTGTACCCCTTTAAACATTCAACCTCCAGCTGCATACCCCCTCTAGCACCAGGGTTAGCGCACTCTCAAATGTTTTTTTGTTGTTGCCATCATTGTAAGCCTGCCACACACACACATTTATAAAACATAAGAATGAGTGTGAGTTTCTGTCACAACCTGGCTCGTGGAAAGTGACAAAGAACTCTTATAGGACCAGGGCACAAATGATAGTATAATAGTAATCAATCATTTTGCTCTTTATTTAGCCATCTTACATATAAAACTTTATTTGTTCATCAAAAATTGTGAATAACTCACCACAGATTAATGAGAAGGGTGTGCTTGAAAGGATGCACATAACTTTGCAATGTTGGGTTGTATTGGAGAGAGTCTCAATCTTACGCACGTCTGTGCCTGTATTTAGTTTTCATGCTAGTGAGGGCCGAGAATCCACTATCACGTAGGAACGTAGTTGCAAAGGGTATCAGGGTCTTAACAGCGCTATTTACCAAGGCAGGATACTCTGAGCGCAGCCCAATTTAGAAATCTGGCAGTGGCTTCTGATTTAAATCCAATTTTCACAGAGCAGCTTGTTGCAATTTCGATGAGGCTCTCTTGTTCCGATATCGGGAAGTGGACTGGAGGCAGGGCATGAAAGGGATAACGAATCCAGTTGTTTGTGTCATCTGTTTCAGGTAAGTACCTGCGTAATTGTGCACCCAATTCACTCAGGTGCTTCGCTGTATCACATTTGATACATATTTTCACACAAAAATATTCAACAATGATGGAAAGATCTGTGTGTTGTCCTTGTTAATGCAGACAGAGAAGAACTCCAACTTCTTAATCATAGCCTCAATTTTGTCCCGCGCGTTGAATATAGTTGCGGAGAGTCCCTGTAATCCTAGATTCAGATCATTCAGGCGAGAAAAAACATCACCCATATAGGCCAGTCATGTGAGAAACTTGTCATCATGCAAGCAGTCAGACAAGTGAAAATTATGGTCAGTAAAAAAAACTTTAAGTTCGCCCCTCAATTAAAAAAAACGTGTCAATACTTTGCCCCTTGATAACCAGTATGTTATAAAAGCATTACATGGTCGCTGCCCATATCATTGCCTAGTGCAGAAAATACACGAGAGTTCAGTGGCCTTGCTTTAACAAAGTGGATGCTGCAATGTACCAAAATGGCGTTGAGAGCAACTGCTTGCACGTGTGTTACCACTCCATTATGTCTCCTTGTCATGGCTTTTTGCGCCATCAGTACAGATACCAACACATCTTGACCACCAAAGTCCATTTGATATCACAAAGCTGTCCAGTACTTAAACAAACATCCTCTCATGTCCTGGTTTCCAGTGGTTTGCAGAAGAGCATATGTCTTCCTTAATTGACCCCCCATAAACGTAACGGACATATACCAGGAGCTGTTGACTCATCCAGCTGTAACGCACTGAATTCACTGGCTTATATGCGAAGCAGTAATTATTTAAAAACATCTGCCATGTCACTTCGTGAAAGTGTTGTTTGATGAAGTCATTGTCTATATAGTTGTTTTGGCCTTTTCCCCCAGCATTGTCCCAGCCATATCTGCGGCAGCAGGAAGAATTAAGCCCTCCACAATAGTATGGGGATTGCCCGTCCTAGCCACTTCGTAGCTCACCATATAAGACGCTTCTAGCCCCCTCTTATTCATGGTATCTGTTGCTTTTATACATGTCTTACTACTCGAAAGTCGTCTTAGATCTCGCTCAAAAAACTCCCGTGGCTTATTTTTTAAATTGGCATGTTTCCTTTCTAAATGTCTGCGCAACAGTGATGGTTTCATCGAGTTGTAAAATAGTACTTTTGCACATATAACAAACTAATATAAGTGAACCCCAAATCAATGTAGTTCTCATCATATTTGCGCCTCTTCGATGGTCCAAAGTCCGTCTGTTGTTCGGTGCTTTCCCGGGTAAGGGGGCAGTAGCTCTTCGGCTGCATCAGATTCTGTCAGTGTTCATGCGAGCTGGATTAACAACAAATGTAGAATTACTGATACAAGCATTGGATGTGCTCGTGGAAGCAGAACAACTTGTGTCGTCGACAGGTGCAGGTGTAGTACTGCCGGTAGTAGTAGTACTACCGATAGAGCTGGTATGTGTCTCTTTGGACACGGGCCTTACTTTTTTTAAACCATTAATACATTTTCGAGTGAACGGAATGAGCAGCAGCCTTGTTTGGCTACATTAGTGGAATTCCCGCGAGAGAGAAACGGTTAATGTGATTGGATGTTAATTATTTGACTAGGCTACCTGTATTTGACATTGTTATTTCGCTGAACACGAGGTGGTTTAATTTTATTTTTGGCAGTGAAATGAGGCTACTCGGGCGAGGGGGAAATGGAAAATATAGATGGACTGTTTTAAAAATGTGAAGATAAAAAAAAAACACACAAAAAAAGTATTTTTTAATTGCGCGTACCCCTGACGGCATTGCGCATACCCCCAGTTTGGGAATACCTGCCATAGGCTACTTTGATTTAGCTTTCATTCCTACTTGTTTGGCTTTACTGAAACATTTATTCCTTGATTGTTGCTTTACATCTGATACATGTGTATTTTCTGAGATATAGGAGCTGACTGAGATGTGAAATCAGAAAGTAGGTTAGAAACATAGAAAGGGGGGTCAGTGGGAGAGAGGGAATGTAAGGGGAGACAAAGAGAGGAAGAGAAGAGTGAGGGGGTTTGCAGTCATGGAGAGAGGAAATGCATACCTACTCCAGCAGCGGAAAATAGCCCAGCTGATGAGCGATTCGCAGAGAGAGGCACACACAGACCAATACAGACAGAGAGAGAGGGCAGTGAGAGAGAGAAAGACTGAGACTGACCAAATGTAACTTTGAGTTCAACAAAGATCCTGCCAAGTTATTACCACATACTGTGTCCACCAGCTTGGATACTTCAAAGTTTGGAACGAGAGAGTTACAGGGAGCTGAAGAGGGAAGGAGATTGAGGGTGAGAGAGAGCGAGAGAGAGAGAGAGAGAGAGAGAGAGAGAGAGAGAGAGAGAGAGAGAGAGAGAGAGAGAGAGAGAGAGAGAGAGAGAGAGAGGCAGACAGGACAGCAGGGGAGGGCAGCAACAGGCTAAAGGCAACAGATTAGGGCGCCAAATAAGGCGGAGAGAGAATCCAGACACAAAGGAGGGGAAATGGAAGAGAATATGTTGTGAAATGCACATTGAAGATCCTGCTTGGCTTAGGCTGAGAGCAGGGCGGTGTCAACGTGTGGCTAGACAGTGGGCAGAGGATCGCTGTGGTCAGTAGATCCGACTGTTGACTGCCAGGGTTACATCACTGCCGAATGCTGTGGTTGGGTGAAAGGGCCGTGGCTCTGGGGACAATATGGCGCATTATTTGCTCTGCTGGGGGGGCGGGGCTTTGGAAGACATGTGCCTGGATGCCCCCTACCCGGCCATATACCGGTGAGTTCCTCACTTCACTGTACTTTACCTCCAATGGTCCGTTTGTCTGTCTGTCTGAGGTGTGTGGACCCAGACAGTGTTAAAGGGATAGTTCGCCCAAATTACAAAATTAGATATTTGTTTCCTTACTCTGTAAGCAGTCTATGGCCAAGATATGACAGCAATCCATGCTTTGGTTTAGTTTCCCTGGCACTGTTTCCAAATACTAACATTTTAGCATTTGTGGCATGTATCCCGTTCAAGTCATGGGATCGATATTAGCCTTTTTTGCACATAATAAATAATAATAATAAATAAATAAAAAATAATCCTAAAGTATCTAAAAATTATTTAGAAGCTCACTAAAGTCACTTAACAATGATTTGTTATGTGCGAAAAATGCTAACATCAGTCCCATGACCGTTAGCATTTGGAAACAGTATTTGCCAGTGCTAGGGAAACTAAACCAAAGCATGGATTGCTGTCATACCTTCTACGTAAGGAAACCAATGTGTAATTTTGTAATTTGAGTGAACTATCCCTTTAAGGCAGTGTTTCCCAAACTCAGTCCTGGGTGCCACGAATGGTGCATATTTCGTTTTTATCTAGCACTACACAGCTGATTTTAAAATAATCAACTCATCATCAAGCTTTGATTATTTTAATCAGCTGTTTATTGCTAGGGCAAAAACCAAAACGTGCACCCCTGTGAGGCCTCAAGACCGAGTTTGGGAAACTCTGCTTTAAGTTCTCAAAGAAAGTGGAGGCTGACTTTATTAGGTGCTTGTTTGTAATGAATGGTCCAACGTTCTGAATAATTAAGTGTGAAATGATTTTGAACAAGATGGCGCCGACGGAGATGGTCGCTTTGCTTCAACTCCTTAGGAAACTATGCCGTATTTAGTTTTTTTATGTATTATGTCTTACATTGTTACCCTAGGAAATCTTAAGTCTTATTACATATAGCCAATAGTTATTTCCGGCTGTAAGAGCGACGTCAACTTACCAACATTACGACCAGGAATACGATTTTCCTGAAGCAGATCCTCTGTTTTGACCACCACCCAGGACAATGGATCTAATCCCAGAAGACGACCCAAAACAACTGTCCTGCAGAAGGTGTGGCCTTCTGGTCAGACTCCGTAGAGGTGCACATCGCCCACCGCTCCCGAGTATACTACTCGCCAATGTCCAGTCTCTTGGCAACAAGGTAGACAAAATTCGAGCAAGGGTTGCCTTCGAGAGACGTCAGAGATTGTAACATTCTCTGTTTCATGGAAACATGGCTCTCATGGGATATGTTGTTGGAATCAGTTCAGCCACCGGGCTTCTCCATGCATCGCGCCGACAGAGATAAACATCTCTCTGGGAAGAGGAAGGGCGGAGGTGCATGCTTCATGATTAACGACTCATGGTGTAATCATAACAACATACAGGAACTCAAGTCCTTCTGCTCACCCGAACTAGAATTCCTCACAATCAAATGCCGGCAATATTACCTTCCAAGATAATTTTCGTCAGTTGTCGTCATAGCTGTGTACATTCCCCCTCAAGCAGACACCAACATGGCCCTAAAGGAACTTCACTGGACTCTATGTAAACTGGAAACCATATATCCTGAGGCTGCATTTATTGTAGCTGGGGGTTTAAACAAAGCAAATTTGAGAGGCTACCTAAATTCTATCAGCATATTAATTGCACTACGCGCGGGGGTAATACACTCGACCACTGCTACTCTAACTTCCGCGATGCATACAAAGCCCTCCCCCGCCCTCCCTTGGGAAATCCGACCACGACGCCAACTTGCTCCTACTGTCTTATAGGCAGAAAATCGAACAGGGTGTACCAGTGACTAGAACCATTCAACGCTGGTCTGACCAATCGGAATCCACGCTTCAAGATTGTTTTGATCACGTGGACTGGGATATGTTCCCGGTCAGCCTCAGTGAATAACATTGACATATACGCTGACTCTGTGAGTGAATTTATAAGGAAATGCATTGGAGCTGTTGTACCCACTGTGACTATTAAAACCTACCCTAACCAGAAACCGTGGATGGATGGCGGCATTTGTGCAAAACTGAAAGTGCGAACCACCGCATTTAATTATGGAAAGAGGTCTGTGAATATGGCTGAATATAAACAGTGTAGTTATTCCCTCCGCAAGGCAATCAAACAAGCAAAATGCCAGTACCGGGACAAAGTGGAGTCGCAATTCAACGGCTCAGTCACGAGACGTATGTGGCAGGGTCTACAGGAAATCACTGACTACAAAAAGAACCTGTCACGTCACTGACGCCGTCGACAAGCTAAACACCTTCTTTGCCCGCTTTGAGAATAATTCAGCCATCGTCGCGGCCCGCTAACAAGAACTGCGCCCTCTCCTTCTCCGTGGCCGAAGTGAGTAAAACATTTCAAATTGTTAACCCTCGCAAGGCTGCTGGTCCAGACGGCATCCCTAGCCACGTCCTCAGAGCATGCGCAGACCAGCTGGCTGGTGTGTTTACGGGCATATTCAATCGCTCCCTATCCCAGTCTGCTGTCCCCACATGCTTCAAGATGGCCACCATTGTTCCTGTACCCAAGAAGGCAAAGGTAACTGAACTAAATGACTACGGCCCCGTAGCACTCACTTCTGTCATCATGAAGTGCTTTGAGAGACTTGTCAAGGATCATATCACCTCCACCTTATCGGCCACCCAAGACCCACTTCAGTTTGCATACCGCCCTAACAGGTCCACAGACGATGCAATCGCCATCACACTGCATCACACTGCACCCTATCCCATCTGGACAAAAATAATACCTATAGTTGAAGTCGGAGGTTTACATACACCTTAGCCAAATACATTTAAACTCAGTTTTTCACGATTTCTGATATTTAATCCTAGTAAAAATTCCCTGTCTTAGGTCAGTTAGGATCACCACTTTATTTTAAGAATGTGAAATGTCAGACTAATAATAGAGAATTATTTATTTCAGCTTTTGTTTCTTTCATCACATTCCCAGTGGGTCAGAAGTTTACATGCACTCAATTAGTATTTGGTAGCATTGCCTTTAAATTGTTTAACTTGAGTCAAACATGTCAAGCCTTCCACAAGCTTCTCACAATAAGTTGGGTGAATTTTGGCCCATTCCTCCTGACAGATCTGGTATAACTGAGTCAGGTTTGTAGGCCTCCTTGCTCGCACACAGTTTTTCAGTCCTGCCCTCAAATGTTCTTTAGGATTAAAGTCAGGGCTTTGTGATGGGCCACCCCAATACCTTGACTTTGTTGTCCTTAAACCATTTCGCCACAACTTTGGAAGTATGCTTGGGGTCATTGTCCATTTGGAAGACCTGTTTGCAACCAAGCTTTAACTTCCCAACTGTTGTCTTGAGATGTTGCTTCAATATATCCACATAATTTTCCTACCTCATGATGCCATCTATTTTGTGAAGTGCACCAGTCCCTCCTGCAGCAAAGCATCCCCACAACATGATGCTGCCACCCCGTGCTTCACGGTTAGGATGGTGTTCTTCGGCTTGCAAGTCTCCCCCTTTTTCCTCCAAACATAATGGTCATTATGACCAAACAGTTCTATTTTGGTTTCATCAGACCAAAGGACATTTCTCCAAGAAGTACGATCTTTGTCAGCATGTGCAGTTGCAAACCATAGTTAGGCTTTTTTTATGCCGGTTTTGGAGCAGTGGCTTCTTCCTTGCAGAGCGGCCTTTCAGGTTATGTCGATATAGGACTCGTTTTACTGTGGCTACAGATACTTTTGTACCTGTTTCCTCCAGCATCTTCACAAGGTCCATTGCTGTTGTTCTGGAATTGATTTGCACTTTTCCCACCAAAGTACGTTCATCTCTCGGTGACTGAACTAATCTCCTTCTTGAGCGGTATTACGGCTCTGTGGTCCAATGGTGTTTATACTTGCGTACTATTGTTTGTACAGATGAACGTGGTACCTTCAGGCGTTTGGAAATTGCTCCCAATGATGAACCAGACATGGGGAGTTCTACAATTTTTTTTCTGAGGTCTTGGCTGATTTCTTTAGATTTTCCCATGATGTCAAGCAAAGAGGCACTGAGTTTGAAGGTATGCCTTTAAATACATCTACAGGTACACTTCCAATTGACTCAAATGATGTCAATTAGCCTATCAGAAGATTCTAAAGCCATAACATACATTTCTGGAATTGTTGAAAGGCACAGTCAACTTCGTGTATGTAAACCTCTGACCCACTGGAATTGTGATACAGTGAAAAATCTGTCTGTAAACAATTGTTGGAAAAATTACTTTTGTCATGCACAAAGTAGATGTCCTAATCGACTTGCCAAAACTATAGTTTGTTAACAAGACATTTTTGGAGTGGTTTAAAAACTAGTTTCAATGACTACAACCTAAGTGTATGTAAGAATGCTGTTCATTGACTACAGCTCAGCATTCAACACCATAGTATCCGCCAAGCTCATCATCAAGCTGGAGGCCCTGGGCCTCAACCCCGCCCTGTGCAATTGGGTCCTGGACTTCCTGACGGGCCGTATCCAGGTGGTGGAGGAAGGAAACAACATCTCCACCTCGTTGACCCTCAACACTGGGGCCCCACAAGGGTGCGTGCTCAGCCCCCTCCTATACTCCCTGTTCATCCACGACTGCGTGGCCATGCACGCCTCCAACTCAATCATCAAGTTTGCAGGCGACACGACAGTATTGGGCTTGATTACCAACAACTGACGAGACAGCCTACAGGGAGGAGGTGAGGGCACTCGGAGTGAGGTGTCAGGAAAACAACCTCTCACTCAACTTCAACAAAACAAAGGAGATAATCGTGGACTTCAGGAAACAGCAGATTGAGTACCCCCCTATCCACATCGAAGGGACAGCAGTGGAGAAGGTGGAAAGTTTTTAAGTTCCTCGGCGTACAAATCAATGACAAACTGAAATGGTTCATCCACACAGACAGTGTGGTGAAGAAGGTGCAACAGTGCCTCTTCAACCTCAAGAGGCTGAAGAAAATTGGCTATTCGCCCAAAACCCTGACTAACTTTTACAGATCCATAATCGAGAGAATCCTGTCCGGCTGTATCACAGCCTGGTACAGCAACTGCTTCACCCTCAGCTGCAAGGCTCTCCAGAGGGTTGTGCAGTCTGCACAACACATCACCGGAGGCAAACTACCTGCCCTCAATGGCACCTATAGCACCCAACGTCACAGGAAGGCAAAGAAGATTGTCAAAGACAACAACCACATGAGCCACTGCCTGTTCACACCGTTACCATCTAGAAGGTGAGTTCAGTACAGGTGCATTAAAGCTGGGAAAACAGCTTCTATCTCAAGGCCATCGGACTGACAAACTCAGAGAGGCTGCTGCCTACATGGAGACCCACTCACTGGCCACTTCAACAAATGGATCACTAGTCACTTTAAACAATGGCACTTTAATAATGTTTACTTATCTTACATTACTCATATCTTGTAGCCCATCTGTAAATATCCCATCCAACTACCTCATCCCCATACGGTTATTTCTTATTATGTTTAGCTCCTTTGCACCCCAGTATCTCTACTTGCACATTCATCTTCTGCACATCTATCACTCCAGTGTTTAATTGCTAAATTGTAATTATTTTGCCACTATGGCCTATTTATTGCCTTACATCCCTTATCTTACCTCATTTGCACACACTCTATATAGACTTTTTCTATTGTGTTATTGACTGTATGTTTGTTTATTCCAAGTGTAACGCTGTGTTATTGTTTGTGTCGCACTGCTTTGTTTTATCTTGGCCAGGTCGCAGTTGTAAATGAGAACTTGTTCTCAACTTGCCTACCTGGTTAAATAAAGGTGAAATATATATATATTTTTTTAAATATGTATATACTGTATTTTATACCATCAATGCACCTGCCTATGCCGCTCGGTCATCGCTCATCCATATATTTATATGTACATATTCTTATTCACCCCTTTTTAGATTTGTGTAAATAGGTAGTTGTTGGGTAATTGTTAGATTACTTGTTAGATATTACTGCGCTGTCGGAAGCACAAGCATTTCGCTACACTGGCATTAACATCTGCTAACCACGTGTATGTGACCGATACAAATTGATTTGACATGTGTTACTGTGACTCCTAGCTGGCTGGACAATGTTATACAGTGTCTGGTAATTCAATTGATTTACAGGGTGAGAGAGTGAGCGGGGGGGGGGGGGGGGGGGGGATTCTTCAGTTACTATAATAACCTACAACCAAAGAAGTTCTAGAATGTTACAGAATGTTACAATCATTTCAGCTAACTTGCAATTTCCTGACCTGAGACTGAATCAGCTACATAGATTTCCTCTTCATTGCCTCTGTAAATAAACTGTAGGTTTTACTGTAGATTTCCGCTCTGTAGATTGCAGTATTGAATTGTTGATTAGGGTTTATACTTTTGTTTAGAAATGTGTTTAGTGAAACCCCTTGAAGTTAATAGTTTTGGTTTTGGCTCTTTGAACCATCTGTACATTCAGGATACGTCAAGAGCTCAATCAATCATTCATAGTGCAGATTAGAACTGGTGTAAAATCTCTGAGATCTTTTAACAGGGAAAGGAATTTGACACCTTCAAGTAAACTTAATAACTTCCCAAACAACGGTGTTTCTTTGTAGCTGTGGTATCTTAAGGTGAATACATATATATACTATATATTCTGTGTCGTCTTTAGTGACTGTGGAATGTTGTGTCCTGAGAAAAAGGTAAAGTCAACAAGGGAGAGATATCAGTTTTGGAGCCTGAATATTATTAAGTGACCACACACGCTCATCAGTCCTGTTGCGGCTCTGTTCTATGGTGGAGACTTTGCATAGCCTCAGTTGAAGATCAAATGCATCAGAGAACAGATAAGGCCCATTGTTCAGCATACTTTGGTTATCTTCTAGATGTAATAGCTTTTTAAAAAAAATCTATTAAAAAGTGCTTCAACTGGGGCTTTGTATGTCCATCTTAGTTGTGTTCTCAGGGTGTGTTCTCAGAGGTGATATGTTGTCTATTGTCAGCACTGTCAGCCCTTGTCAACAAAGGCAAGAAGGAAGCACTTTCTCAGCATCTGTGGATTGTGTGTTGACTGTTCTCGTGATGCAGCACAACAAGTTTATGAAACTGCGGTCTTGGGGACATAAGATGTTGGCTTGACAATTTTTATACTTTACAACCAACTTTACAACCAACGTTTTAAGAACAAATAAACTCAGCCCCCTTCTCCTATCCCCACTCGCCTCAATTGTGTGGATCATCCTGTTAGAGGGGGTAACTCAAAGGGCCGGTGGAATGAACCAAACACAGCACATGGATGGGGGTGTTCTATGTCCTGAGATCGGTTGCTACCTTACTGTGGAGGTTTGAGAGGAGTCCTGTGTTTGAGGAGAAACTCTTGATTTAAAGCATGGTGGACCACTAACCAAGTGACCATTCTGTTAGATCGAGGTGGGCAGATTACTTCAATTTATTTGGATGGGGAATCACCCACTGTAAATGCATGGGCATGTCTGCAATGCATGTATGTACCTCTACTAGTAAGTAGAGGTCTACTTACTCTACTTGTAAATGGAAATGTTTAACCTTTTGAAACATCTCTCTTTTATAGAGATTTATTCTATTATGGAGATGTATCTTGTCCTTACATGACCCATATCTTTGCACACAGATACTCTAGCAGTAAAGAGCTTATAGTAAAGTACTGCATTAACTTTATTCCAGAAATTCTCTGGCACATTTCCATTTCAGAAGTACAATAAATAGATAATAATTTTAGAGACAACCCAAAAAGCACCAACATTTTCACTTTTGTCACTTTATTAATAAAGGTCTACTGTTGGGAATAATAATTTTCAATGCGTATATTATGTTATGAGCTGTAGTAGCACATTCATGCACAAAAACCTTTTTTGAGGTTGAGAAATAGAGTACTATGGTCATGTTTAGCAATTGATAAAAACAGAACCTTGTTTGCAAAAAACATGTTTCTTAGCACATGTCAATATTACACAGCTAAGCTAGAGTTACAGAAATCCGAAATGCAGACGGACTCGATAGACCTCTAATGTAAGTGACTGTGTCCAACACACCGCTTGCTAACTGCTAGCTTGCCAGCCCTGGTCTGCTAACTGCTATCTTGCCAGCCCCGGTCTGCTAACTGCTAGCTTGTTAAGCCCCAACTTACTAACTGTTAGCTTGTTAGCATCGGCCTGCTAACTGTCTGAATCGCCTGTCCCCAGTCAGCCCAACCACTCACTGGACCCATATGTTCACTTGGCTACGCATGCCTCTCTCTAATATCAATATGCCTCGTCCATTACTGTCCTGGTTAGTGATTACTGTCTCATTTCACTGTAGAGCCTCTAGCCCTGCTCAAGGTGCCTTAACCAACCACGTTGTTCCACCTCCTACATATGCGATGACATCACCTGGTTTAAGCGTCTCTAGAGACTGTCTCTCTCATCATTACTCAATGCCTAGGTTTACCTCCAATGTACTCACATCCTACCTTACCCTTGTCTGTACATTATGTCTTAAATCTATGCTATCGAACCCAGAAACCTGCTCCTTTTACTCTCTGTTCCGAACGTGCTAGACGGCCAGTTCGTATAGCTTTTAGCCGTACCCTTATCCTACTTCTCCTCTGTTCCTCTGGTGATGTAGAGGTTAATCCAGGTCCTGCAGTGCCTAGCCCCACTCCCACTCCCCAGGTGCTCTCATTTGTTGACTTCTGTAACTGTAAAAGCCTTGGTTTCATGCATGTTAACATTAGAAGCCTACTCCCTAAGTTTGTTTTACTCACTGCTTTAGCACACTCTGCCAACCCGGATGTCTTAGCCGTGTCTGAATCCTGGCTTAGGAAAACCACCAAAAGCCCTGAAATCGCCATCGCTAACTATAACATTTTCCACCAAGATAGAACTGCCAAAGGGGGTGGTGTTGCAATCTACTGCAAAGATAGCCTGCAGAGTTCTGTAGTACTATCCAAGTCTGTACCCAAACAATTCGAGTTTCTACTTCAAAAAATGTACCTTTTCAGAAACAAGTATCTCACCGTTGCCGCTTGCTATAGACCTCCCTCTGCCCCCAGCTGTGCCCTCGATACCATATGTGAATTGATTGCCCCCCCATCTATCTTCAGAGCTCGTGCTACTAGGTGACCTAAACTGGGACATGCTTAACACCTTAACACCATCCTATAATCTAAGCTTGATGCCCTCAATCTCACACAAATGATCAATGAACCAGGTACAACTCCAAATCCGTAAACACGGGCACCCTCATAGATGTCATCCTAACTAACTCGCCCTCCAAATACACCTCTGCTGTTTTCAATCAAGATCTCAGCAATCACTGCCTCATTGACAGCATCCGTAATGGGTCTGCGACCAAACGACCACCCCTCATCACTGTCAAACGCTCCCTAAAACACTTCTGTGAGCAGGCCTTTCTAATCGACCTGACCGGGGTATCCTGGAATGACATTGACCCCATCCCGTCAGTAGATGATGCCTGGCTATTCTTTAAAAGTGCCTTCCTCACGATCTTAAATAAGCATGCCCCATTCAAAAAATGTAGAACTAGGAATAGATATAGTCCTTGGTTCACTCCAGACCTGTCTGCCCTTGACCAGCACAAAAACATCCTGTGGCGTTCTGCATTAGCATCGAATAGCCCCCGTGATATGGAACCTTTCAGGGAAGTTATGAACAAATATACACAGGCAGTTAGGAAAGCTAAGGCTAGCTTTTTCAAACAGAAATTTGCATCCTGTAGTACTAACTCAAAAAAGTTCTGGGACACTGTAAAGTTCATGGAGAATAAGAGCACCTCCTCCCAGCTGCCCACTGCTCTGAGGTTAGGAAACACTGTCACCACCGATAAATCCACAGCCTTGGTTTCTCAAATGATTGCCTCGCCTGGTTTACCAACTACTTCTCTGATAGAGTTCAGTGTGTCAAATCGGAGAGCCTGTTGTCCGGACCTCTGGCAGTCTCTATGGGGGTGCCGCAAGGTTCAATCCTCGGGCTAACTCTCTTCTCTGTATACATCAATAAATGTTACTCTTGCTGCTGTTGATTCTCTGATACACCTCTATGCAGACGACACCATTCTGTATACTTCTGGCCCCTCTTTGGACACTGCGTTAAGTAACCTCCAGGCGAGCTTCAATGCCATACAACTCTCCTTCTGTGGCCTTCAACTGCTCTTAAACGCAAGTAAAACTAAATGCATGCTATTCAACCGATCACTGCCTGCACCTGCTCGGCCGTCCATAATCACTACTCTGGATGGCTCTGACTTGGAATACGTGGACAACTACATATACCTAGGTGTCTGGTTAGATTGTAAACTCTCCTTCCAGACTCACATTAAGCATCTACAATCCAAAATTAAATCTAGAATCGGCTTCCTTTATCGCAACAAAGCATCCTTCACTCATGCTGCCAAACATACCCTCGTAAAACTGACCATCCTACCGATCCTCGACTTCGGTGATGTCATCTATAAAATAGCCTCCAAAACTCTACTCAACAAACTGTATGCAGTCTATCACAGTTCCATCCATTTTGTCGCCAAAGCCCCATACACTACCTACCATTGCGACCTGTACACTCTCGTTGGTTGGCCCTCGCTTCATACTCGTCGCCAAACCCACTGGTTACAGGTTATCCACAAGTCTCTGCTAGGTAAAGCCTCGCCTTATCCCACTGGTCACCATAGTAGCACCCACTCGTAGCATGCGCTCCAGCAGGTATATCTCACTGGTCACCCCCAAAGCCAATTCCTCCTTTGGTCGTCTTTCCTTCCAGTTCTCTGCTTCCAAATGACTGGAACGAACTGCAAAAATCTCTGAAGCTGGAAACACTTATCTCCCTCACAAGCTTTAAGCACCAGCTGTCAGAGCAGCTCACAGATTACTGCACGTGTACATAGCCCATCTATAATTTAGCCCAAACAACTACCTCTCCCCTACTGTATTTATTTATTTATTTTGCTCCTTTGCACCCCATTATTTCTATTTCTACTTTGCACATTCTTCCAAATCTACCATTCCAGTGTTTTACTTGCTATATTGTATTTCCCTCGCCACCATGTTATTTTATTTTGCCTCTACCTCCCTTATCTCACCTCATTTGCTCACATTGTATATAGACTTATTTTTCTACTGTATTATTGACTATATGTTTTGTTTATTCCATGTGTAACTCTGTGTTGTTGTATGTGTTGAATTGCTATGCTTTATCTTCGCCAGGCCGCAGTTGCAAATGAGAACTTGTTCTCAACTAGCCTACCTGGTTAAATAAAGGTGAAATAAAAAAATTAACACCACCACCTGTAGTTATGTTGGGCACCTACTGAACCCAAAAATATGTTACGAAATAAATTAAGAAATACAGACAGGCACCACATTACTAAGACAACAGCTCACTCAATCAAGCCTGATGGTCTTGTAAGTATAAAAGCAGTGGATAATGTCTTTGTATAGTGTGTGTGAAGAATCCAATACTTTACCTTGTATGCAGTACAAACCAAGTTATTGTGGGAGCATCTCCACGAAGAGTATGAATTAGGCAGTTTGAGAAGGTTTGAATCCTAAGCTACCTGCCAACACGTTTAACGTACAATAGACCAACATAGCTACTGTAGTACAGTGCCTTCAGAAGGTATTCATACCCCTTAACTTAACTTATTCCATGTTTTGTTGTTACAGCCTGAATTCAAAATATATATAAATATTTTTTTCTCACCCATCTACACACAATACCCCATAATGACAAAGTAAAAACATGTTTAGACATTTTTTCTAATTTATTGAAAATTAAATACAGAAATATCTCATTTACATAAGTATTCACACACATGTTAGAATCACCTTTGGCAGCGATCACAGCTGTTAGTCTTTCTGGGTAAGACTAATAGCTTTGCACACCAGGATTGTACAATATTTGGACATTATTCATTTAAAAATTCTTAAAGCTCTGTCAAGTTGGTTTTTGATCATTGCAAGACAGCCATTTTCAAGTCTTGCCATAGATTTTCAAGCCAATTTTTTTTTAAAGTCAAAACTGTAACTAGGCCACTCAGGAACACTGGTAAGTAATTCCAGTGTATATTTGGCCTTGTTTCCTGCAGAAAGGTGAATTTTTCTCCCAATGTCTGTTGGAAAGCAGACTGAACCAGGTTTTCATCTAGGATTTTGCCTGTGCTTAACTCTATTCCATTTATTTTTATCATAGAAAAACTCCCCAGTCCTTGCCGATGACAAGCATATCCATAACATGATGCAGCCACCAAACAATTCCACCTTGACATTATGGGGTGTTGTGTGTGTGTGTAGGCCAGTGACACAAAATTTAAATTTAATCAATTTCAAATTCTGGTTGTAACACAATATAACGTAGAAAAAGTTATTAAGGGGCGTGAATACTTTCTGAAGGCCCTGTAGGTCAAAGCTGTGTGATGGAAAACCTTGGTAGAGCATGTGTAAGGTAGGCATTGTGGTGCTCATGTGAATTTCCTTTCTTTTTTGGCTTCAGACCAATGCCTACTTCTCACTTAAAACAGTTTCTTTTGTTTTTAATATAAATATGGCACCTTCCAGTGACAACCATCTGCTTTACTGTGTGCCAAGTTTGACAACAGTATGATTTTACTGTTGCCCTGTTCTTGTTCTTCCTTATTCAGTTGGTGAAATGTAATACAGTTACATTTGAAACAGAACCTAACATTTCTGGTCTACTAGTTTGTTACCCAGCTACCTGTTATAATAGTGCTATAACAGCATCATCTCTCTTCTTGTCGTCTGTCAGGGAGAAGCCAGGCCACTGGGCTCCAGACCCGCTCCCACAGCAGGACGTGGGCGAGCGCTTAGCCCTGGGCAGCACCGAGGCCCTGGCCAACGGCAACAAGGCTGACCTGCAGGCTGCTAAGCGCCTAGCCAAACGCCTCTTCAACCTGGACGGCTTCAGGAAGTCTGACGTGGCCAGGCACCTGAGCAAGAAGTGAGTATACTGGAGCAGTACCAGCTGGTCCCAATTCGAGCTATAGCCCTCCCTTGGGTCCTTACCATTCAATGTTTGCAGATCTATTAGGTGGAAGCGGAATCTTTACCATTATATTGCATATAACTATCCAGACCCCTCAGATATGCTATCATTGAGGGGTTAGGGCCAAGATAAGGATAGGTAGTGATTTGGGACCGGTTGTACATAGGCCAGGTACCTGTTCACTTTTCTCTGCCTTTGTCTTTTGTTTACCTTTCATGCACAGTAAGTGTGTGTGTGTGTGTGTGTGTGTGTGTGTGTGTGTGTGTGTGTGTGTGTGTGTGTGTGTGTGTGTGTCTTTTTGCAGTAATGAATTCAGTCGGATGGTGGGAGAAGAATACCTCAGTTACTTCAACTTTTCAGGCCTTACTATTGACCAAGCGCTAAGGTAAGATATCTTCCAGTGGAAATGGTTAAAAATGTAGCACAATGACCTAGTCATCCCCCCCCCCCCAATTAATATTGAACACTCACAAAGCTGTATGGCATCCGCAGAGCCTTCCTGAGGGAGTTTGCCCTCATGGGAGAGACACAGGAGAGAGAGCGAGTGCTGGCCCACTTCTCTAGGAGATATCTACAATGCAACCCCAATGCAATACCTTCTGAAGGTAAGATGGGGACGAGTGTCCGTTCCAAGGTGTCAACGTAGCAGACACATTACCAGTAGGAGCCATTGGGGGGGGGGGGGGGGGGGGGGGAGGACAGGACTCTTTCACTGATACTGCACGAGAACTCACTAAAACATCTCTCTTTCTCCCTGCTCCAGACAGTGTCCACACCCTGACCTGTGCCCTGATGCTGCTCAACACAGACCTGCATGGCCATGTGAGTACCTGTGGGGGAGCCAGGGGCTAGAGAGCTGTGGAGGGCTCATGTTGAAATGTGGGTAAAGAGCTTAAAGTTCTCTAGTCGAAAAGAAAGACCATTAAAACAATGTGATATATACCCTATAACATATACAGCGGTGGTTTTTCCTAGAGGGGCCCTTAAGGAGACAGTGCGAGTGAAGGTGCCCCTTTCTCTCTCCCTCAGAATATCGGCAAGAAAATGTCCGTCCTGCAGTTCATCGGCAACCTGGAAGGGCTAAACAACGGAAAGGATTTTCCCAAGGAACTGCTCAAGGTGTGTTGAGTTAGTTAAAACATACTGTAGAAACGATATAGATGTGTCGAACCATGTGCATACAACCACATGCGTACAGTGGGACCCTTGTTTCAGCTGCATGACCTCTTTTTGAGCACATGATCTCTTGATATCCATGAATCGGTTTCCGGGTTTTCCAGATAGTGTATTGTTGACGTCAGAGTAACTTGCACGACTGATCAGATGATATTGAGAGAGGCATGTCCTAAAGGGTGTCAGAGAGACATAACAACAGCCTCCACTGCTGAGGGGAGGACGGTACATAATAATGGCCGGAACAGAGCAAATGGAATGGACTCAAACACATGAAATCCATGTGTTTGATACCATTCCACTGATTCTGCTCCAGCCATTACCACTAGACCGTCCTCCCCAATTAAGATGCCACCAACCTTCTGTGCCGCAGATAGTGTGTGTTTACAGGCATGATCCAGCATGATATATTTCCTTCCTGTTATAGTGGAAGGGGTTTCTGACTCTAGGGGGTTTCTGGTCTGTTGACCACCTCTGAGCTGTTGTGTGAACAGAGCCATATTGTATAGATCAGAGAGAGAGAGCCAACATGTTTTACCTCCCACTCGCTCTCCTTCCTCTTGTCCTTCCACTCTCTGCCTCGCTCCTGTGAACAGCATCACCTCCTACTCCCTTGTTTTCATCTCTCCCTCCCTCCATGTCTCTGTGTTTATTACAGTCTCTCTCTCTCTCATTCTGTTACGTATCATGTCACCCCATGGCAGATCATTTTCCATCTGCCTGCCTGTATTCTTCGCTCATCCTCCATTTTATTTATCAGGTTTCTCTCTCTCTCACTCTCTCTCTCTCTCTCTCTCGCTCTATCTATCGCTCCTCTGCTCCTCTGCTCTCCGTCTATGGTGTTCCTATCTCTGTTCCACCTACCTCTGTGGGAGCTCAGCCCAGCTGCCTGCAGCCCACAGAGGTGGCCAAGCTGTGTTCCTCCTCAGGCTCTCTCAGTTAACTATTCATATCACAGCTGAGTGCTTCATAAAATATTATGGAACGCTCCACAATTGCTTGTGTGTCACAATCTTTCACAACCGACCGACCAATTTCCTATATCCATCTCTTCATTCATCTCTTCATCCATCCATGTTTTTCATCATCCATCCATGTCTTTCATCATCCATCTCGCCCTCTGTAATGGTTTGCGCTGGTCTGTAAGGGGTATTAAAGCAGCACAGAGAGATTGTCCAAGTCAACAGGCGGTGTCTATTGGTGCAGAGAGGAGGCTGCTACCGAACAGTAGTCAGTGGGGCAGAGCTCATATGGTAAATTACTGGCGACGGGTGAGAGGGAGGACAGGCATCTAAGTAAATGGGAATTTGGCTGTCACATGGTAACCCCTGCTGTGTTGAGCGTTTTGTCATGGTATTATCATACAAGGCGTTACAAATCACTGTCTTCCTTGCTTTCTGCTTCCACCCTTTTCTCTCTTTCTATGTTTCTCTCTCTTTCTCTCCATATTCTTCTCCATATCCTCTATTTTTCATAACTTAATTGTCAGTATTTTGTGTAAGGTATGTGTAATGTTGCTGTGTCTCTTGGGTGGTGATTATGCAGGTATGTTAATGCAGACAGTGTGGTGTACGTTTCCCCAGGAAATGATCTGAGCGTCAAGGGCGTAGTTCTCTGTTGCTGTGCTGCTCAACACAACTCGTTAAAGTGGAGAGGTTCACTTTGCTTCAGTTTTATTCCAAAAAGCTGTATATCAATTTTCAGAAATGTTGGTAAATTATTATCATTTACAGAACTTTTGAAAGAGATCGGTGTGTTTTTTTCACTATCTAATCATGGCCTGGGGCTGTTCAGTGACACATGCATTTAAAAAAAAAATTATCACTTGATGGTTACTTTTCAGAGAAACAAATAATCATGTTTTTTTTTTTCGCAAAACACTATATATCCGCCTCACTCTCAGATAAATAAGTACTGCTAGGTTTACACAGTCGAATGTCACAAACTGTTAAATAAAAAAATTAAAAATAAACTGTACAAATGATACATTTGTGACATCGGTATAATTAAAAAAATAATAATAGTAATACAGTAATGAGATCTGTTTGTAAAACAGTTAGTTCGTTTTTTGCCCCAATTTCGGGATTCTGATCTTGTCTCGTCTCTGCAACTCCCCAACGGGCTCGGGAGAGGCGAAGGTCAAGTCATGTGTCCTCCGAAACCTGACCCACCAAACTGCACATCTTAACACCCGCTCTCTTAACCCGGAAGCCAGCTGTACCAATGTGTCGGAGGAAACACCGTTCAACTGATGACCGTAGTCAGCCTGCGTCACAAGGAGTCGCTATAGCGCGATGAGCCAAGCAACCCGCCCCCGGCCAAACTCTTCCCCTAACTAGGACAACGCTGGGCCAATTGTGCGCCGCCCTATGGGACTCCCGACCGGTAATGACGCCGCAACACTGCGATGCAGTGCCTTAGACCGCTACGCCACTCGGAAGGCCTGTGACACAGCAATTTGACTCGACAAAAAACTGTTTTAAGGTAAGATGTAAAGCCCTGTCAACAGACTAACTCCTTTGTGGTTCATCCATGTCATTCTCTGTTAAGACAGCTGCTTCCTTTCATTTTGGGGTGGATGAAATAGGACCTCTGTATGCTTGTCAACTCCCTACTATCCCACAGGACCAACACACACACACACACACACACACACACACACACACACACACACACACACACACACACACACACAGAGACAGACCCACACACACACAGACACACACACACACACACACATACACAGAGACACACACACGCAGACGCACACACACACACAGAGAGACACACACAAGCAGACACACACACACACACGCAGAGACACGCAGACACACACACACACACGCAGAGACACACACACGCAGACACACACACACACACGCAGAGACACACACACACGCAGAGACACACACACACGCAGAGACACACACACACACGCACAGAGACACACACACACACACAGACACAAACAGACAGATTGCAGTGTGCGTTTTAAGAAATGGTGAACTGCTGCTCCTCTCCTTCCCAGTGGAGAGGTGCCATGTGACAGTGTAGGGAGGTGTGCCTGAAAGGAGGTCAGGTTTAAGTAAAGCTGCAGAACTCAGGGAAGCACTGAAGCCTATAAGGCATCTGGGATCTAGAACTATCTGACAAACGGAGAGTGAGTGAGTGAGTGAGTGAGTGAGTGAGTGAGTGAGTGAGTGAGTGAGTGGAAGTAATAGGGACAGACAGAGGGAGAGAGAGGAGGCCACTTGATGATTATGAGTATCATAAAATGATACATCTTATTTATGTTAGTCAAACTAAACCGCCTCCTTTTGAGTATGAACATGTTGTTTGTCTTCTACTCTGCACAGTACAAACGCTAGTACGGTACCACCACCCTGGAATTATTTTTAGCCATTACCAGATTGAGGGAGGCTCAGACGGAGGATTATTTTCCTCAGTGACCTGGAAACGTTAGATCTCAATTTGGAGTTTGACTCTTTAGGTTTATACAGTTGAAGTCGGAAGTTTACATACACTTAGGTTGGAGTCATTAAAACTTGTTATTCAACCACTCCACAAATGTCCTGTTAATTTAAGTCAGTTAGGACATCTACTTTATGCACAACACAAGTAATTTTTCCAACAATTGTTTACAGACATATTATATTACTTATAATTCACTGTATCACAATTTCTGTGGGTCAGAAGTTTACATACACTAAGTTGACTGTGCCTTTAAACAGCTTAGAAAATTCCAGAAAATGATGTCATGGCTTTAGAAGCTTCTGATAGGCTAATTGACATAATTTGAGTCAATTGGAGGTGTGCCTGTGGATGTATTTCAAGGCCTACCTTCAAACACTGTGCCTCTTTGATTGACATCATGGGAAAATCTAAAGAAATCAGCCAAGACCTACAAAAGTAGACCTACAAAAGTCTGGTACATCCTTGAGAGCAATTTCCAAATGCCTGAAGGTACCACGTTCATCTGTACAAACAATAGTATGCAAGTATAAACACCATGGGACCACGCAGCCGTCATACCGCTCAGGAAGGAGACGCGTTCTGTCTCCTAGAGATGAATGTACTTTGGTGCGAATCGTGAAGATGCTGGAGGAAACATGTAAAAAAATATCTTTATCCACAGTAAAACAAGTCCTATATCGACATAACCTGAAAGGCCGCTCAGCAAGGAAGAAGCCACTGATTCCAAAACTGCCATAAAAAAAGCCAGACTACGGTTTGCAACTGCACATGGGGACAAAGATTGTACTTCTTGGAGAAATTTCCTATGGTCTGACGAAACAAAAATCTATCTGTTTGGCCATAATGACCATTGTTATATTTGGAGGAAAAAGGGGGAGACTTGTAAGCCGAAGAACACCATCCCAAACGTGAAGCACGGGGGTGGCAGCATGTTGTGGAGGTCAAATCAAATCAAATTTTATTTGTCACATACACATGGTTAGCAGATGTTAATGCGAGTGTAGCGAAATGCTTGTGCTTCTAGTTCTGACAATGCAGTAATAACCAACAAGTAATTTAGCTAACAATTCCAAAACTACTACCTTATAGACACAAGTGTAAGGGGATAAAGAATATGTACATAAAGATATATGAATGAGTGATGGTACAGAGCGGCATAGGTAAGATACAGTAGATGGTATTGAGTGCAGTATATACATATGAGATGAGAAAGTAAACAAAGTGGCATAGTTAAAGTGGCTAGTGATACATGTATTACATAAAGATGTAGGGTATGTAAACATTATATTAGGTAGCATTGTTTAAAGTGGCTAGTGATATATTTTACATCATTTCCCATCAATTCCCATTATTAAAGTGGCTGGAGTTGAGTCAGTGTGTTGGCAGCAGCCACTCAATGTTAGTGGTGGCTGTTTAACAGTCTGATGGCCTTGAGATAGAAGCTGTTTTTCAGTCTCTCGGTCCCAGCTTTGATGCACCTGTACTGACCTCGCCTTCTGGATTATAGCGGGGTGAACAGGCAGTGGCTCGGTGGGTTGTTGTCCTTGATGATCTTTATGGCCTTCCTGTGACATCGGGTGGTGTAGGTGTCCTGGAGGGCAGGTAATTTGCCCCCGGTGATGCGTTGTGCAGACCTCACTACCCTCTGGAGAGCCTTACGGTTGTGGGCGGGGCAGTTGCCGTACCAGGCGGTGATACAGCCCGACGGGATGCTCTCGATTGTGCATCTGTAGAAGTTTGTGAGTGCTTTTGGTGACAAGCCAAATTTCTTCAGCCTCCTGAGGTTGAAGAGGCGTTGCTGCGCCTTCTTCACGATGCTGTCTGTGTGGGTGGACCAATTCAGTTTGTCTGTGATGTGTACGCTGAGGAGCTTAAAACTTACTACCCTCTCCACTACTGTTCCATCGATGTGGATAGGGGGGTGTTCCCTCTGCTGTTTCCTGAAGTCCACAATCATCTCCTTAGTTTTGTTGACGTTGAGTGTGAGGTTATTTTCCTGTGGGTCTAGGGTGTCAGGTAGGGTGGAGGTGATATGGTCCTTGACTAGTCTCTCAAAGCACTTCATGATGACGGAAGTGAGTGCTACGGGGCGGTAGTCATTTAGCTCAGTTACCTTAGCTTTTTTGGGAACATTAACAATGGTGGCCCTCTTGAAGCATGTGGGAACAACAGACTGGGATAGGGATTGATTGAATATGTCCGTAAACACACCAGCCAGCTGGTCTGCGCATGCTCTGAGGGAGCGGCTGGGGATGCCGTCTGGGCCTGCAGCCTTGCGAGGGTTGACACGTTTAACCTCTTGGAACTCCCCATACCGGATCCGGTATCAGGAATACAGACTCAAGCTCATTACCATAACGCAACGTTAACTATTCATGAAAATCGCAAATGAAATGAAATAAATATGCCATCTCGCAAGCTTAGCCTTTTGTAAACAAAACTGTCATCTCAGATTTTCAAAATATGCTTCTCAACCATAGGAAAACAATAATTTGTGTAACAGTAGCTAGCAAACAAAGGATTTAGCGTTAGCATTAGCGTTAGCATCCAGCACGCAACATTTCAACAAAAACATAAAAGCCTTCAAATAAAATCATTTACCTTTGAAGAACTTCTGATGTTTTCAATGAGGATACTCTCAGTTGGATAGCAGATGCTCAGTTTTTCCAAAAAGATTCTTTGTGTATTAGAAATAGCTCCGTTTTATACATCACATTTGGCTACCAAAAAAAAACCGAAAATTCAGTCCTCAAAACGCGAACTTTTTTCCAAATTAACTCCATAATATCGACTGAAAACATGGCAAACGCTGTTTAGAATCAATCATCAAGGTGTTTTTCACATATCTCTTCATTGATACATCGTTCTTGGACACATGCTTTCTCCCCTGAATCAAATGGTAAAGTGGAAGCAGCTGGCAATTGCGCACCGAATTCGACGCAGGACACCAGGCGGACACTTGGAAAATGTAGTCTCTTATGGTCAATCTTCCAATGATATGCCTACAAATACGTCACAATGCTGCTAAGACCTTGGGCGAACGACAGAAAGTGTAGGCTCATTCCTTGCGCAATCACAGCCATATAAGGAGACAATGGAAAACAGAGCTTCAGAAATTCTGCTAATTCCTGGGTGATGCATCATCTTGGTTTCGCCTGTAGAATGAGTTCTGGGGCACTTACAGACAAAATCTTTGCAGATTCTGAAACTTCAGAGTGTTTTCTTTCCAAAACGGTCAAGAATATGCATAGTCGAGCATCTTTTCGTGACAAAATATCGCGCTTAAAACGGGAACGTTTTTTATCCAAAAATGAAATAGCGCCCCCAGAGATCCAACAGGTTAAATGTTTTCCTCACGTCGGCTGCAGTGAAGGAGAATCCGCATGTTTTGGTTGCGGGTCGTGTCAGTGGCACTGTATTGTCCTCAAAGCGGGCAAAAAAGTTATTTAGTCTGCCTGGGAGCAAGACATTCTGGTCCGTGACGGGGCTGGTTTTCTTTTTGTAATCCGTGATTGACTGTAGACCCTGCCACATAGCTCTTGTGTCTGAGCCGTTGAATTGAGATTCTACTTTGTCTCTATACTGACGCTTAGCTTGTTTGATTGCCTTGCGGAGGGAATAGTTACACTGTTTGTATTCGGTCATGTTTCCGGTCACCTTGCCCTGATTAAAAGCAGTGGTTCGCGCTTTCAGTTTCACGCGAATGCTGCCATCAATCCACGGTTTCTGGTTTGGGAATGTTTTAATCGTTGCTATGGGAACGACATCTTCAACGCACGTTCTAATGAACTCGCTCACCGAATCAGCGTATTCGTCAATGTTGTTGTCTGACGCAATACGAAACATATCCCAGTCCACGTGATGGAAGCAGTCTTGGAGTGTGGAATCAGATTGGTCGGACCAGCGTTGAACAGACCTCAGCGCTGGAGCTTCTTGTTTTAGTTTCTGTCTGTAGGCAGGGATCAACAAAATGGAGTCGTGGTCAGCTTTTCCGAAAGGAGAGCGGGGCAGGGCCTTATATGCGTTGCGGAAGTTAGAATAGCAATGATCCAAGGTTTTTCCAGCCCTGGTTGCGCATTCGATATGCTGATACAATTTAGTGAGTCTTGTTTTCAGATTAGCCTTGTTAAAATCCCCAGCTACAATGAATGCAGCCTCTGGATATATGGATTCCAGTTTGCAAAGAGTCAAATAAAGTTTGTTCAGAGCCATCGATGTGTCTGCTTGGGGGGGAATATATACGGCTGTGATTATAATCGAAGAGAATTCCCTTGGTAGATAATGCGGTCGACATTTGATTGTGAGGAATTCTAAATCAGGTGAACAGAAGGACTTGAGTTCCTGTATGTTGTTGTGGCCACACCACGTCTCGTTAACCATAAAGCATAGCCCCGCCCCTCTTCTTACCAGAAAGATGTTTGTTTCTGTTGGTGCGATGCTTGGAGAAACCAGCTGGCTGCACCGACTCCGATAGCGTCTCTCCAGTGAGCCATGTTTCCGTGAAGCAAAGAACGTTACAGTCTCTGATGTCCCTCTGGAATGCTACCCTTGCTCGTATTTCATCAACCTTGTTGTCAAGAGACTGGACATTGGCGAGAAGAATGCTAGGGAGTGGTGCACGATGTGCCCGTCTCCGGAGTCTGACCAGAAGACCGCTTCGTTTCCCCCTTTTACGAAGTCGTTTTTTTGGGTCGCCGGCTGGGATCCATTCCGTTGTCCTGGGTGAAAGGCAGAACACAGGATCCGCTTCGCGAAAGTCATATTCTTGGTCGTACTGATGGTGAGTTGACGCTGCTCTTATATTCAGTAGTTCTTCTCGACTGTATGTAATGAAACCTAAGATGACCTGGGGTACCAATGTAAGAAATAACACGTAAAAAAACTAAAAACTGCATCGTTTCCTAGGAACGCGAAGCGAGGCGGCCATCGCTGTCGGCGCCGGTGCCCACCAGCTTCGAGGGCATTATGTGTACTTTGCTGCAGGAGGGACTGGTGCACTTCACAAAATAGATGGCATCATGTGGTAAGAAAATTATGTGGATATATTGAAGCTACATCTCAAGACATCAGTTTCAGTAACCTGTGCTTTTTGTCTTTTTCAATATATCCACATAATTTTCTTACCACATGATGCCATCTATTTTGTGAAGTGCACCAGTCCCCCAAGTTAAAGCTTGGTCGCAAATGGGTCTTCCAAATGGACAATTGACCCCAAGCATACTTCCAAAGTTGTGGCGAAATGGCTTAAGGGCAACAAGTCAAGGTATTGGAGTGGCCATCACAAAGCCCTGACCTCAATCCTATAGAAAATGTGTGGGCAGAACTGAAAAGCGTGTGCGAGCAAGGAGGCCTGACTCAGTTACACCAGATCTGTCAGGAGGAATGGGGCAAAATTCAACCAACTTATTGTGGGAAGCTTGTGGAAGGCTACCTGAAACGTTTGACCCAAGTTAAACAATTTAAAGGCAATGCTACCAAATACTAATTGAGTGTATGTAAACTTCTGACCCACCTGGGAATGTGATGAAAGAAATAAAAGCTGAAATAAATCACTCTCTACTATTATTCTGATATTTCACATTCTTAAAATAAAGTGGTGATCCTAACTGAGCTAAGACAGGGAATTTTTTTACAAGGATTAAATGAAAAACTGAGTTTGTGAAAAACTGAGTTTAAATGTATTTGGCTAAGGTGTATGTAAACCTCTGACTTCAACTGTATATAGATTTGTTTAGTAATGGTATTACATTATGTTCTATACATTTCTCATACCATAGGCACCATTGTGTCACACTTCTACCTACAGTCAGTGATGGAGAAAATAACAAACGTTCATGCTTGAGTAAAAGTAAAGATACCTTAATAGAAAATGACTCAAGTAAAAGTGAAGTCACCCAGTTAAATACTACTTGAGTAAAAGTCTAAATATTTGGTTTTAAATATACTTAAGTATCAAAAGTAAATTTAATTGCAAAAATATACTTAAGTATCAAAAGTAAAAGTATAAATAATTTCAAATTGCTTATATTAAGCAAATCAGACAGCACAAATGTTGTTGTTTTTTATTTAAATTTACAGATAGCCCACTACAACACGCAGACATATTTTACAAATGAAGCATTTGTGTTTAATGAGTCTGCCAGATCATAGGCAGTAGGGATTCCCAGGGATGTTCTTTTGATAAGTGTGTGAATTGGGCCATTTTCCTGTCCTGCTAAGCATTCAAAATGTAACAAGTATTTTTGGATGTCAGGGAAAATGTATGGAGTAAAAGGTATATTATTTTCTTTACGAATGTAGTGAAGTAAAAGTTGTCAAAAATATAAATAGTAAAAACTAGAGGTGGGACCAAGTCATTGTTTTAGCTCTCAAGTCTTAGCACTCAAGTCCCAAATCAAGACAGGCAAGTCCGAGTCAAGTCTCAAGTCAAGACCGACAGGTATCAAGTCAAGTCTCAAGTCCTAAACTTTGAGTTTCGGGTCTTGTAACAGGTTAGGCTTGTACACAATCGCCCAACCTTAACACACACACACACACTCTCTCTGTGTGGTTACAGTAGGCTAACGTATGTCAATGGTTTTAGGAGCAGCAGTAACATCAGGCAGGATTTAGGCTACCAACTGCCTAGCCAGTTCTAGCTCAACCTTGGGTGCAAGGATCATGTTCCCGCACTGACTGACTGAGTGGAGGCTCATTGATTTAACGTTACGTTAACCTACATGCTACACTAGTAAAGTAATAACATAATAGCTGTCGACTCAAACTAGCTGTCCGATTCAAACTGTAATCCGTTAAATGAAGAGTTGATGCGTTGCACACTTTTTTTAACAGCCTCATTTTTAATATTTGTGCTTGGGGAGAGGAGGGTATCAGGTCGAGTCAAAAGGCTCAAGTCCAAGTTAAGTCACGAGTCATTGGTGTTAAAGTCAAAGTCGAGTTGCAAGTCATCATATTTGTAACTTGAGTCTGACTCGAGTCCAAGTCATGTGACTCGAGTCCATATATCTGGTAAAAACCTACTTGTAGTACTTTAAAGTATTTTTACTTAAGTACTTTACACCACTGCCTACATTGCCAAGTGAAAGTCTACACACCCGTTGCACTGTCTTCAAATTTGATCTAAAAAGGGATAACATTGGATCATGCTGTGGAAATGTTTTAGAGCGGTAGGGACTGGAGGACTAGTCAGGATCGAGGAAAAGATGAACGGAGAAAAGTACAGAGATCCTTGATGAAAACCTGCTCCAGAGAGCTCAGGACCCTTAGCGCACAGTCAATACAACGCAGGAGTGGCTTCGGGACTCTGAATTTCATTGAGTGGCCCAGCCAGGGACCGGACTTGAACCCGATCGATCAAACATCTCTCGAGAGACCTGAAAATAGATGTGAGGCGACGCTCCCCATCCAACCTGACAGAGCTTGAGAGGATCTGCAGAGAAGAATGGGAGAAACATGCCAAATACAGGTGTGCCAAGCTTGTAGTGTCATAACCAAGAAGACTCGAGGCTGTAATCGCTGCCAAAGATGCTTCAACAAAGTACTGAGTAAAGGGTCTGAATACTTATGTAAATGTGACATTTAAGTATTACTTTATATACATTTTCTAAGATTTCTAAAAGCTTGTTTTTGCTTTGTCATTATGGGGTATTGTGTGTCAATTTGAGGAAAATAACAATTGAATCCATGTTAGAATAAGGCTGTAATGTAATAAAATGTGTAAAAAGTCAAGGGGGTCTGAATACTTTTCGAATGCACTGTATCCATTGATTTTGTCAAAATTGCTCAAGCTCATTAACTTTGGTTAGGAAATCCTTAATGAACAGCAATAATCAAACCTCGTCTCTGATTTTCAAGCAGACTGGACCGTTCAGGATCACTCAACAACCCCTCTTGGAAGCCATTTTGGTGTCTTTAATGCTTCCACTACAATACTTGAAAATACAGAGGATTAATAACATTCCAATCACTCCACATTACTGGCCTGTATGACAAAGTGAAAAGATGGAAGCCTGTGGAAAAAAAAGAACTTAGAATCATATATTCTGTTTGCAGTTAAGACAACACGGCAAATAAATACATAAAAAACTTCAGGTTTGGGTCAAATCCAATACAACTGAAACTCTCTGTATTTTCAAGTATTGTGGTGGCAGCATCATGTTATGTGTATGCTTGTCACCGTCAGGGAATGTGGAGTAGTTTGTGTAAATTGGCAGTAAAAAATCAGTTTCTGTAAGGGGTCTGTAGACTTTCACTCAGCACTGTAGACTGAGCATTCATTTCTATTACACTATTAGACTGGTGGAAATGGAGTGTGAGGAAGTCTGCATTTGAAGAAAACGGTGATATGTAGGCAAATGATTGACACTTCAAGGAGGGAGGGATATGAACAGAAACATGGACTGGGATTTGTTGCTCAGCTGGAGAGAAATGCGCATAGAGAGAGAGAGACTGGGGGGTGAGCAAGAAAAGAGAGAGTGAGTGAGTGAGAACAGAGGGAGGAGAGAGGGAACTCTCGGTCCTAATCGGCAGCTTTCTTTTGTCACTGCGATTCTGTCTGCTTCTTCATCTGCAGCACACAGGAAAATAGAACAACATTGAAAAGAGTGAGGCAAACGAAGGAAAAAGGAGTGCGAAGCGCAGAAGATATTTTCAGGATTTTCTGAGAGGGAAATAAGAGACCGACTCATACGGAGGGCGAAATAAGTGGATGTGTGGGAAACCATTTACAAGTTTGAAGACAAACCTGTGAAGAGGAGAGGGTCCAGGAACGGAGAGGACAAAGAGAGTGGGAGAGAGAGGGGACCTGTTCAGTCCCTCATCGTCATGCCACCAAACTGTCATTATTAGACAGCAACAGGATAGTCCTAGCTCCACCTGCCTGTCCACCTGCCTCTCTCCCACATCTGTATTCTGCAATTTTGGACACAACATCTGTATTGTCAAGCCTTGGATACATGTTGTTGGGTCTCAGAGGACGTGACAAGGCATCAGTTTGAGGGTTCTCCTCGACAGCTGTGCCTGTGAGTGAGTGGGTGGAATTGTCTCCCTCTGCCTGCGCTCCGCTGTGTTGGGAGTGTGTGTGTGTGTTTGTGCGCACTGACCGATGTGTATGTGAACTCAATTGCTTGTCTCTGGTTGTTACAATTGTCTTAGTCATCCTTCAGCCTCTAACTGGGTTGTTGTTCACCTGTGAGTGTTTGTGTGTAAGTGCGTAGGTGTGTGTGTGTGTGTGACTCTCTTGGGTATCATTGGAACTATATGTATGCACCAGCTCTTGCGTAACATGTTGCCAACTGCATGACATCCTTCCAGAAAGACTTCCACCTTCATGGACTTGACACGGAATGGTGCTAAAGGATTTGCAGTTGCACACCACTGTTTCACCATACATGCATAATGAATGCATAGGGATCCATTATGCAGGAACTGGAGTCTCCTCGGAAGGCTTGAAGCCCATGTTAACCTCCTCAGTAGTTTCCTCAAAAGAACAGTAAAGCGCTGTTAGTAAGACCTACAGACCCCTGTTGTCAGCCACCAGTGACAGTGACTGTCTGCCTCTCTGTCTGTCTGAAGAGTGACCTCTCTATTTACAGCCACTTATTTGTGTCGTATTCTCTCTCTCTCTCTCTCTCTCATATCTTCAACTAAATCCTGTACGTTTTGGTGTTACGCTTTGAAAGAGGCCATATACAGAATCCATAGAACCTTCGACCAATCTTGCTTTATCCCTCCCTCCACAAACTCTCTGGACCCTGCTCTCATTGGTCCGTCATCATGATTGGTGTAAACAGCATCCATTCAGATGGGCGAAATCGCTCCCGCTCTCTTTGCTCTGTGCGTGTTCGGCGGGACTTCAGGGTGATGGATCCCTTCCGCTACCCCCGCGCCCCCCGCTCTCGTTCCCTCAAACCCTTGTCCTTTCCTGACCTGCTGGGAAGGTCCCAGGATGGACAGAACCACCCACAGGCCCGCAAGAAGAAGGCACAGCTTGGAAAATGCAGGGTAAATTTATGTGGTTTAATTTGGTCGAAGCAGCAGACTTGTGTTGCGATCAGTGTGACTAATAAGATCAATGTGAACTGGTTTATTTAGGAGCTCTATTGATTTGTTGTCCGACATGATACCAGGATGACCAAAAGTCCCACCACACTCATTACACATTCAGCGAGCACATGCACGCACACACGTTTTCATATGTGTGACGTCTGTTTTGTCTGGTCTTTTTTTTCCTAGGCATTGTACAACTCTATCAGAAACGAAAAGCTCCAGTGGACCATGTAAGTGTACTTTGCAAAAAAAATAATAATATTTTTGTTTCAACTAATTATTATTAAATAACAGGTTCCACAGCCTATTTTTGTGTTGTTTCCTCAACATTACAGTCAGTGTTACCCGAAGAAGAAAAAAAGAAAATAAATAAAGTGGGGCCCAAAAATTCAGTCAACTTAAAATGTATGTTTGTTCAAATTGTCTTATATGTTCATTGAACTAGAAATGATTATTTGGGCATTTTACATAAAAACGTCTGTGGAACTAGTATGTCATTCAACATGTTCTCACCTGGGATTTGAACTCCTAACTGCTTGGTTCATGGCATTCCAATTTTCCTGCTACAACACCATGTCTGTGTCAATGACTGATTTCACCCGTATTGCTACATTTGGCACTTCAAAGTAAATCTCAGCTTTGTTAAAAGTACACTCGAGAAGAAAAACAATTGTATTTATTATAGTGGTTAAGGAGTAACATTTTAAACAGAGTAATATGCCCCACTAACATTAAACAACCATACAAAAAATACCAAAATTGCTGAAATAAATAATTCAAATAAATGATAAGAAAATAGTCAGATTAACTGACATTTAACACAGACAAGCTGGCGTAGCAGGAAAATCAAAATGCCATGAACCAAGAGTTCAAATCCCAGGTGAGGACATGTTGAATAATAATTACCGTATAAAAGAACATGCACAAAAATGATCATGCTTGTCAAATATATAGGTTGAAAACATTGCATGTTAAAAGCATTGTGTGTGTAACTAGTTCCACAGAATTTTTTCAAAGTAAGATGCCCAAATAATAATTTCTAGTTAAATGAACATATGTGACAAGTTGAGCAAACACATCATTTTGTTAACAGAATTTTTGGGCCAAGTATGTTTTTGTTTTGTTCAGGTAACACTTGAACTGAAAAGTTGAGTAAACAAACAAACAAAAAAGGCTGTGGAACCAGTTACTTAATAATAAATTAGATTTTGTAATAATTTTTTTTTACAGTGTACGAATCAGGTTAATGTTGGGCATATGTTTGACTTTATTTGCTTGCACTTGCCTTATTTAATCAAAACTGCTGTTCAGGTTTCCTGAATAATGATTAATCTCAGGTTTGGATACATTTTCATAACATTACAAAATCAGCATATCAGAATATGGAATTAGCTATAAATCTACTTGTAATCAGTCTACAAGCAAAATCCCCCTTACAGAATCAACTACCAACTGTGCCCCTGTAGCATTTGCCAGACTGTGTGTGTGTTTGCCAATGGTTGCTATTCTGGACCTAGCCTTTGTGATGCCCTGAGACCCTAATTTAAGACTTAAGCTCTCCAGACTTCGTTGCCATGGATACAGGTCCCGACTTGCCTCTCTCTGTAATTACAGGTCGATGTCTCACTCCAATTCTTAAGCAGGCACGCGCGCACGTCCGCCCCCACATTTGGGGGTTCAGTCAGCCTCTGAAAGAGAGCAGTGGGAAAATCATCTTCTCTCGCGTTCGTTTTCACTCTGCACGCTGCTTTAATCTTTCCCGGTCCCAACATCCCAAGGCTCGCCATGTGCCTTGCTCTCTATTCTCTCCTCCATCCTAGTTTTTCTGCCTGTAGCCTCTTCTCTCTCTCCCCTTTTCTCGCTTTTGCCTCACTCTCCCGTTTTTTCTCTCTCTGTGCCTTTTCCCACTACATGCTCCTGTGGATTCAGAGAGGTCAGCAGTTACTTAGCAACAGATCAGAGCTTTTATGTATGGTATGTGCTGAGTGCTAACTGGCCGATTTTATACTCTTCAGAATGAATCTAGCAGCGGCAACACAAGTGGTTCGTCGCTTAGTTTATGCGTTGTCCTTTTAAATATAAATTGATAACATCCTGTAACGCTTTACATTGTACCTGCAGGTATAATGCTATAACCTGTTATAGGCCTTCATAAGCCATTTTATGTCTTACAGTAAGGCTTATTGTGTTATCTCTATACATTTATATTTCTACTGACTCATAATGACTGGTATTTAGTCAGAAACATTATGAGATGATTCTAAGACATTATTAGAGGTGCGTGCATGCGTGCTTACAACAAGTCTTGCAATGCAGTATATTTGAATCATAATGCATTCCAACAGCCAGCTTCAAGTGTTCCCTACGGCTTTGAGGAGATATTGTAAGAGATATGATAAACGAGAGAGTGATGGAGAGTTATTTTAAGACACAGATCCTGGGGAGGGTCACACCAGAAGGACGAGCAGACTCTTGTGTGTGGTTTGTGTCCACAGGTATGTTACTTCTGTGACAGTGGATGATTGAATCTTACAGATCGAGTGTGTGTGTGCCTCTATTTATATATCAGTGTGTGTCTAGCAGAGAGAGAGAGAGAGGAGGTGGACAGTACCGTGTGACACAGCAGCACACCCCCTCTGACAAACAGCAATTTAAAGCTCATACATTAATGAATGTTTATGCGAGCAGCTGCAAGGCTTCACTGGTGTACCGATCTGTATTCAGTCCGTGTCTTCAGTGGGTGAGAGACACCATCATCCCCAAATGTCAGTACCGTCAGATTCTCTCTTATAGCATCGCGGAACACTCAGGCTCCTGAGTTCACGGGAAAATGGCATCTTTAAAACTGCCACAGTCAGTCAAAGAGATACCAGGACCTGTTATCTAACAGCCAGTGAGTCTCTCACCACTCAGACCGATGTGGATCGTTGCTCTTACAGCAAAAACAGGTCTCTGTAAGAGATGAATTATAGATATCTGAATGATAATTGACTGGATGATAGTCATTATGTTCATGCTTGTCAAAGTGAGTTCTATCAGTTGTCAGTGTCAGGGCTGGGTTTCAGTTTGTTAGCATTGCAGGAGAACTTTGCAAATATTTCTCAGATTGGCCAGTAAGATGCACGTAAGCTGCTCAGCTGGAGCATTATGGGATGTTACCTCTCAGCGTGGGTGACCCAGCCAGTGACCCTGAAATCCAGAGGCTCTCACATGAGTGGCATGCTGAGTGCATTAAGACATATGGCCCTTTCCCCTCCAAGCTATGAGGACTGATCATTCAAACGCCCTGGATCTGAACTGGAGGAGATGATTGAAAAGAGTTGGGGACTAGCGGGTTTTGTTGATGACGAGGGGAATTACAACTTGTATTTGAATTGTATCTTCTCCATAGCGATGAGGAGGAGTTGCGCAAGTCCTTCTCCGAGTTGGCCGATTTGCGAACTGACTCCGCCTCCCACACCATGAAGCGAATCGGCAGTGGTCTAGGCGTGGCCCAGAATCCTGACGCCCTGATCTATAAGAACGGCTTCCTGGTACGGAAGGTCCACGCAGACTCTGACGGCAAGAAAAGTAGGTTCCCTCTACCCTCCCCTGTCAACCATATCTGTTTTATCTCACGGTTTATAAATCCGCCCATGTCTGTCTAAACATTGCTGTACTATAACTAATTTCGATTCAAAATCACATTTGGGATATTGAGTAGATATTTACTTTCTTTCTATGGTCTGTTTTTCAGCGCCCAGAGGTAAGAGAGGATGGAAGACGTTTTATGTCATGCTGAAGGGACTGGTCCTCTACCTGCAGAAGGTACACCAAACCACACACCCTCTCGGCATCCTAACAGTATATCCCACTCCGTGATTGGACGTGTGTGATAACATTCTGCTCTCTGATTGGTCTGTAGGGAGAGTACCGTCCAGAAAAGCAGCTGTCTGAAGAGGATCTGAAGAATGCTGTGTCCATCCACCACTCTCTGGCCATGAGGGCAGCAGACTACAGCAAGAGGCCCAATGTCTTCTACCTGCGCACTGCAGACTGGAGAGTGTTCCTCTTCCAAGCACCGTGGGTCTCCTCATCCTCATCTCCACCCTCCTCCACCCATTTCTTATCTCCACCAAGTCCACCTCTAATTCCATACAATTAAGAATGTATTTATCTGACCCAATTTTGTGCTCTGTATTGGTACATGGCTATTTCTGCCTTCTACAAGGCTGTACAGTACTAAGGCTGTACTACGTTCCCCCGAAACAGTAGTGATTGAGTACAGAGTGGGCAGTACCCCTGTCATAGAACCCCAGGCTCAGATAGATTATCATTATGTTTTTGTGTCCCTGGAGGACACAGTTGTCTGGTATGTCCTAGATACACACTTTCTTTCAGGGTTGGGATCAATTCTATTTCAATTCAGGAAGTGGAATAAAAACAAATCCTAATTGAAAATAACTGTCCCTCTTATTCAATTGATATCTGACCCCAAACCTGTCTACCTGCCTGTTTCTATTTTGTTTACTGGGGCTGAGAATTGTGCCCTTAGTCAGTATCCAGATTTCAACTCTCTTGTACTCCATCTCAGTAATGCAGAGCAGATGCAGTCGTGGATCACCCGTATCAACGCGGTGTCAGCCATGTTCTCAGCGCCACCCTTCCCTGCAGCCATCGGCTCTCAGAAGAAATTCAGCCGTCCGCTGCTGCCAGGCTCCAACACCAAGCTGTCTCAGGTACACAGAGGCCTCCACTCGCACCATGACCCTCTCTCTCTTTCGCTCTCTCTGCTTCCACATACTAGCTCCCAGTCCAAACCTATTTCCACCATCCAGTATCTGTTCTGTAGTTAGATAAATCCCCACATTTTTTTTAAACTTGTGTACTTAAGGCAATCATTAAATACACACTCCTGTATACCTCTTTTTGTGTTAAAAACAGAGAAGAACTGCTATTTACAACCATAAAATTACTAAAATGCGTAAGTAAGCATCCATGCTGAGCAGAATTCTGTATAAGTTAACCTGACTTTGGTGTAGCCTTATGTTAATGATCCTCCTTTGTCATGTGACAGGAAGAGCAGGTGAAATCCCATGAGACACGTTTCCGGGCCATCTCCTCTGAGCTGAATGAGTTAACCGCTGTAATTCCAGACAAAAAATCCAAAGTTCGTGATCTGGAGGAGCACAAGCAACGTGAGGAGTACCTGGAGTTTGAGGTGAGTGATTATTGTTGTTGTCTGGTTCAGTATGGTTATAGGGATTGATAGTTGCAACCTGAGCCATAGTCTAGCCGAGTTTGGCAGACTGCCTTTGTTTAATATTCAGAATTGAATGGCTGCCAAATTGGCTACCAAATGTTTTAAGACAATTCCCTTCCAGGTCAGCCAGAATGGAAATAAGAATGATTTAGATTGGTGCCAGAGTCCAGGACCGATTGCCAAGCTCTATTGCCGAACTGGCTCTGATATCAGCCATGGAGAATCCTGTTTGACATCAAGTACTCTTTATCTCTCTGATACAGAAAACTCGCTACGGTACGTACGCCATGCTACTGAGGGCTAAGATCCGGAGTGGGGAAGAGGACCTGTCTCTGTTCGAGTCGCGTCTCTTTGACGACAGGGGTCTCCAGAGGGCCCACTCCAGCCCCACTCTGCGGGAGGAACACAGCAGCAGCAGCCAGGCCAGCAGTGCCAAGAGGGGGGGGCAGCAGCAGTAGTTCCAGCACCAGGGGGAGCAGCAAGACCAAGCGCTCTGAGCCCCAGAGAAACAACTACAGGAAGGCTGTCAAACAGTGAGAGGGACCCTGGAGGGTGTTGCGGTGGACACGATGGCTTAAACAATTGGATTATCTGTGTTGATCGATAGACGGAGACCACTGGTGTGACTGGAAAATGAGATGGAGGAAGATGGGGGATAGACCTGTTGCATGCTTCTATCCCGAGAAACCACAGGCACTGGATGCTCCAGGGCACTCAGTCCTTCATTTTACTATACACATGACTAACTTCTGTGTGGTCCTAAATTCTGGGTCATATCCACATTTATTTTATTTGAACGTGCTTTTTGGACCAATTGTTGTTTACAGAGATCTAAAGATGACATGGACTTATGCAATTAGATCTGATTATGTTGAGTCGTAGGATATTTTCCTCCCTCCCTTCACTGTCTCCATAAATTACATCTATGTGATTACTGCACACAGCCCAACACCTCCACGTGTAAAGTGAGTTGCCGTGCCGACCAGCTAGGATGGACAGAGACGGGGCTGCATCGGCTCATCTGACTGTTACCATGGAGACTAAACGGAGCCCGGGATCATTCCGTCCGACCAGAGTGCCAGAACCTCAACCCAACCACAATGCATTTGGAGGAAACTGGACGAACGCTGGGCTCTTCACGAGAGACATGATCAATTGGAAGGAATACAGCAGGTTACTGGACATAATTTATGATGCTGCATGCACATACAAAAGAAATGTTCTCCAAAGTCTTTGCTATGATTTTGTTATTCTAAGGACTTTTATTGTGGCAAACTGAACTGGCCCAGAGCCAGGCCCTTCTACTATAACTGTGAAGCTCTGCTGGATCTCATTGTTATTTCTAAGGACATTTACACACATCAGCTATGGCACCGCCACTAATCCTCGAGTGTTTTGTCTTACTAATGGGTTGATGAAGTAGGTTGATCACACAGAGACTGGCTGTCTATCGGTTTAATGAACTTAAAGAGTAGGAGGACTGCATGCGTACGAGGAGATGGGAGACTCACTCAAGAGGACATGCTTCGCTATGGTATCAAGACTATCCCTTTTTTCCCTTTATGTGATTAACATGGTGTTTTTCATTTGTATAACTGGAAAAAAAATAAACGTGACAGGAGGCTTAGTTTACAGTACATCTCCGCTGTAGGTCAAATGTCTCGACAGGAACAACTCATCACATAATTGATGACGGATTGATTTAAAATGTTGGTTGAATGTTGATTTAAATTCAGTATCGTGAATTGTAATGAGGAAAGAAAACAAGGCACTGCCTGCCTACCACACCCAATCTAGTATACACTTGAGTGGACAAAACATTAAATATTGAGTTGCACTGGCTTTTGCCCTCAACAGCCTCAATTTGTCGGGGCATGGACTCTGCAAGCAAGGTGTCGAAAGCATTCCACAGGGATGCTGGCCCATGATGACCCCAATGCTTCCCACAGTTGTCAAGTTGGCTGGATGTTCACGGTTGAGTGTTAAAAACCCAGCAGCTTTGCAGTTCTTGACACAAACCGGTGCACGTGGCACATACTACCATACCCCGTTCAAAGGAATTTCAATATTTTGTCTTGCCCATTCACCCTCTGAATTGCACACATACACAATCCATGTCTCACTTGTCCCCAGGCTTAAAAATCCTTTAACCTGTCTACTCCCCTTTATCTACACGGATTATAGTGTATTTAATAAGGGATCATAGCTTTCATGTGGTCAGTGTCATGGAAAGAGGTGTTCCTAATGTTTTGTACACTCGGTGTATATGCATAAAATAATGTAACATGTGTAAATACAGTGGGCTCCAAAACTCCCAAAATTGGGACAGTGAATTTTTTGGCTCTGTACTCAAGCACTATGGATTTGACATGATACAATGACTATGGGGTTAAAGTGCTGACTATCAGCTTTAATTTAAAGGTATTTTCAACCATTTCGGGTGAACCGTTTAGAAATTACAGCACTTTAAAAAAAATACATTTATTTAACATAGACCAAAAGTTTAGGGACGTTCTAGTCTATTAAAGTAGTAGTTAAAGGTATTTGGTCCCATATTCAGAGCACACAATGACTGCATCAAGCACAAATACAGTATCATACCCCCAAGAGACACTAACCTCAAACCATTACAATAACAGGGGAGGTTAGCATTTTATATCATAACCCCAAGACATGCTAACCTCAAACCATTACAATAACAGGGGAGGTTAGCATTTTATATCATAACCCCAAGACATGCTAACCTCAAACCATTACAATAACAGGGGAGGTTAGCATTTTATATCATAACCCCAAGACACGCTAACCTCAAACCATTACAATAACAGGGGAGGTTAGCATTTTATATCATAACCCCAAGACATGCTAACCTCAAACCATTACAATAACAGGGGAGGTTAGCATGTCTTGGTAGTATATGTGTGTCAAACTTTCTCGCACATTATTCAGGAGTTTCTGTAATTATGGTAGCATCCACATTCATGTAAGTGTTTAGAAAGATTATATTCTAATTTACAATAAAAGTGACTCAAATTACACCTATTTACCATTTATTTTGGGCACAATCTTTAATAGTGAATTTGTCCCAATACTTTTGGACGATGTACAAAAAGTGCTGTAATGTCTAAATGGTTCATCTGATATGGATGAAAATACCCTCAAATTAAAGCTGACTGACTGCACTTTAACCTCAGTCATTTAAAATCCAAAGTGCTTGAGTAGAGAACCGAAACAATTTCTCACTGTGTATATAGAATTGAAAATAAGAATTTGATCTTAACTGACTTGCCTAGTTAAAAAGGTAAAAAATAAATGTCATGCCGAGGCATAGCCATTTTCTTCTCAGGCTTGCAGTGTGGTCTGAACCAGTGCAGTAATGCCACCATAGTTTGCTGTTCCAATGGGAAACAATGGCCGCAGGTTGTACTGTATGAGTAACAGGAGTGCGTGATAGTTATCTGGGTGCCCCCCCCCCACCCCCATGTTAAAAGTTGACCATGGTGATGTGATTCTATGCATGAGGACCCCCACTGCAAACAGAATGAGATGATTGTTGTTGAGTTAGGCATCTGCAAATATGGCTGTTTGAATAAAACCACAAAATGGCTTAGTGTAACTATGAGTGCCCTTGCCTCAAACTATTATCTAGGCTTTAGCTCAGCGGGCTAACAGTCTTGTTGCTCAGAGGACACGGTTCAAACTCAGTTGGTCACATTTAGCAATGTTGGCTGTCAGTGTAATTCTACAGGGACCATGACACGGTAAGGCATGATATGTGCAGTCATGCAGAATGTCACAAATCACTTTTGGGTGTGTCTCTTTCCCCCAGTGTAAATATGTGAGGTGGTATGGTGAGAGACCATGGATAGACAGAATTACAAGCCAGAGTAGGGCTTCTGTGATATAAAAACAGGGGTTGTCACACCCTTTTACACTTTGGCTTAGATATTCTACTTCAAGAGTAGGCCCTATTTCTTTTCTGCTTATCAGTCAACTTGGTCTTAAGTATTTGTCAACAAAAAAAGATAGTATACTGCTTCATGTAGAGGTTTTTACTGGACCCCATAGCCGCTTATTTCTTTCATTTCCCGTTAGCTGTACATATTGTCAATAACACATTCAGATTTTGCGCTCTGTGAAATATACTAAATGGTTTGTATGTTTGGGGCAGAGGACAAAAATAAACATTTTTGAAAAGATCCATTTGTCAGAAAAAAAAAATGCATTTGATTCAACATTGACAAGTTTTCAAAACGTTACATAGCAAACCTTCCACATACATTTGAAATAAGGCTGTATAATTTATATTTGGTTGAATGTTAAACCAAATGAATACACAGTATTAGTAAGATTGTCAGCCAATAAATAGGAGTTAAATTGATAATTCCATTGATCAATTTGATGTTGCACATTTAAGAATGTTCATTTTTACTGGGACTTTTTGGAAGGCACAAATGGACCATCAAAAAAAAACCTCAGTCACCCTCAGAAATAACGGAACAAGATATAACGCCACTTAAAATTGTACATTGAGATTTTCTTCCCTTCAGCTTGTTAGGAAAATTCAAACTGGTTGACTGTCAGTCATGGCAGAGAGAGAATTCTGCATTTATCAGTAGAGGCTTGGGTATGACATCAGATTCCCAATGTGCGTGCTGAACAGAGTTAGTCATATCTCCATGATGAAACGTTGGGGTGAAACCTCCCTCACACGAGGGTCTTACCCCTCACCCTTCCTGCTGCTCACTGGTTGGCCAAGCCTGGCTCCTCCATCTCCTCCTCCATTGGCTGACTAGCAAAGCCACTGTCCACTGTCTGATCTGATTAGCAGAGATAAATGCTTATTTGGTCTTATTTTATAAGGCATAAACAGTCAAATAGAATACAATCATCTGTTTTTGGAAAGGAACTACATACAGTATGTATATGGTAGAGAGATAATGTTTATGACTATATTTGTTGGTTCTGCAATGTAGGATGAGTTCAGTACCTGTGTTTTGTTTGTCCTCTCTCAGCTCAGCCTGTCTCAGTAGTCTCACTCCTTCAGTCAGACCCAGAGACTGTAGAGCTTCCACCAGGCCTTCCACTGGACCGCCACCCAACTACACACACAGAGAGAGATACTGTCAGCTTGGACACTATTAGCCAAATACTCGTTCTAAAACGGCATACTCAGGGCTCGATTCAATCCATATCACTGAAGTTCAGCGCGATTTAAAAGTAAATGCAGTGTTCCAACGTTCGGAGGCTGTAGTCGCGGTAAATGCCGCGCATGTCGGCTCAATCAGAAATGACCTTTAACTTTCAAGTGCGCTACAGTTCTGAACTTCGGCGATATGGACTGAATTAAGCCCTTAAGTAATGCATACTTACCCCTAACTAGACTGACACACGCATGTGCGCATGCGCTAACGTGCATAAAAAGCCCCCTTTGCTCACCTGGTAATTCTCCAGCAAGTTGTGACAGGGCAAGGGACTCTCCTGATATAGGTGTGCCAGTGAGAGCATGTTGAGTTTCTCTGCCAGCTGTCTCCAGGGCACATCGTTCAGACTGAGGAGCTCACACAGCTTGCTTAGCGTCTCACTGTCTAGCTGCCCTCTTTCTGCTGAGGGGAATGGGAACAGCAGTTAGATTACTAGGCAGACCACAGGTAAATGTTCAGAGTCAAAATGGTGGTATGAAGGTTCTTACCTTCCATGCTGCTCGGTTTAGGCTTTTTACTTGATTGTTGACTGGGCTTGGGACTCTGTCTGGTGTCTAGAAGGTTTCTCACCTGTAGCAAAGGAAGCTTTTATGTAAGCGCAATGGCAAAAAAACTCAAGCCTCTCCATCCACACCACAACAAGTACTGTTTTGAAATCACTTTTCCCGACACAAACGTTGGGTTGATAAGGCTAAATCAATCTCACCTTATGACATTTAGCCAGGTCAAAGGGTGTATGTCCTGTCGCTGACCTCTTACGAGGGTTGACTTGTTCTCCCTCTGAAAGTGGTGTTGTGTTCGGTAGCGCCGACTCTCTGAAATCTCTTACTGGTCCATCCTCCTGCTCCTCATCTGACGAGGAGGAGCTGAAGAAGAGCGGCTCGTCGTTCTCCAGATTCTTGTCGGCTCCTGAGGAGAGACGGGAAAGTCGTCAGCGTTCTGTTCACGTGTATTTACTAGCCATTTAGACGCTTTTCCAAAACAAAAAAACGAAATACCCCGGCGATCCACAAATTACTGCTCACGCACTGAATCTTGACTTTACTGTAGCCCCTTTTCAAACAGACTGAGATAAAAACATCCCATGCATATGACATGCATTGGATGGTATGCATGCATCTCACCTGCAGCAATGAGCATGGAGCAGAGGGGGGGGGAGCTGCGACTGGCGGCCAGATGGAGAGGAGTGTTCCCTCCAAACGTACACATGTTTACATCTGCTTTCAGCTGTAGGACAGGAGGGGACGTGCCAGGTTAGATAACAGAGTCGGAGTAAGAATAGTATGAGTAGCACAGTTTATATAAGGTGTGTGTGTCACGACGGGTACCTCTGTGATGAGAGTGCAGGCCACTTTGAAGTAGTTCTCTCTAACAGCCAGGTGGAGGGCGGAGCATCCACTCTTCTGCTCCGGGGCGTTGATCTTAGCCCCGCCCTCCACCAGCAGACGCAGACAGCGCTCTCCTCCCTTACAAACAGCCAGGTGGAGAGGATGGAGACCTGAGAGAGAGAGATTAATACAATGTACTACATCAATATGCACATACTGCTCAGCTGTAGTTTTTCCAACTTAAGGTCGAGATTCAATCCAACCAAGCTTGTAGACAATGAGTCTTCTAAAAAGGCATTGTTCCTGCACATGTCGGCTCAATCGGAAATTACCTTTAAAATGCTAAGAGCGATATAACGGAGATCTAATGCGGATTGGATTGAATCCCAGCCTTAAATGAACAGAAATACTACAGCTGAGTTTATTACTTCTGAGACTAAGCAGCAACCATAAAATGCCTTGTACACCAATGCTTGATTGGTAATTCACATAGGGTTAAAAAAACAGACTGGCCATTTATCATGTTAAAGTCTCTCATAAGCAGAATAAACCCCTTCTTTCCACCATCCCAAATCACCATGATAGTCGGCCATGTTGACCAGGTGGAGGTAGCGTTCTCCTAGGTGGCCCAGCAGGACCCGGAGTGTGACGTCATCCCCGGCCAGCGCTGCCAGGTGCAGGGCGGTCCGTCCGTCCCGGTCCAGCAGGGTGGGGTCTGCTCCGGCCCGGAGGAGAACATCCACCACCTTAACCTGCCTGGTGATCACCGCCAGATGGAGAGGAGTCTTCAGAGAGAGAGATGGCGGACAAGGTCAGGAGGGAAGACAAGGGCATGTTGGGAATTATCGCATTGACACTGAACAGCTAGCGGTCTTGTCCAGGTGTGAGAGGAAGAAGGACGAGTACCTGGCCGAGGTGGTTGAGCTTGTTAAGGACTTTGTGTTGCTGGATGGTGAGGAGTGTATGAACCAGCTGCTGGGTCACAGCTGACTGCTGGTGAATGATGGCCAGGTGCAAAGGCCTGTGGGGAGACCAAACACACAAGTGAGGCACAGCAAACACCTGTATACATAATGAAGGCAGACATTCAACTCAGATATTTAAAAACAAAAGATTTACTGTGAAGCCAGAGTTCGACTCACGTGTCTCCGTTTTTATCCTGGACCCCACATAGGTGTCTCTGCATTGCCAGAAGGACCCGGACGTCCCCAGTGGTGCAGTACTGTAGTAGAGCCCCAGCTGTCTGCTTGCTCATCCGAGTGGCCCTGCTCTGGAGAGTGGCAGCTGGAAACAACAGGATTGTCTCATTAGCACAACACACCTCTAATGACTACCTCACCAACAGCTAGCTAGCTGTAGTTTCCCCCTGCCCCAGCACTGCTCTAAATGTGGCTTACCAATCTGGAAGAGCTGCTGTTGTAGTGGTGAGGATGTCTGTCCTGGCGTCTGTCCGGCCATCCCTCCTGCCTGTTGCTGCTGGGTCCCCTCAGCCTGGGCAGTGGTGCCTGACATCTGGGCTCCACCGCCCCCAAAACCAGAGAATCCACCCCCCATCCACCCCGTTCCATTCATCTGCTGGTTAAACTGGAAGCCTGTGGATAGGAAAGAAACTATTAAGTGCCGATGACACAGCTGTCACAAGGGTTAACAGATGAGGCCAGCGTTTCATCTAATAGCAATGAGACGAAGGGCCGACAGAAAGAGGAGTTCAAGTATGTACATCTAGGTTCCTCACCGCCACCGCCACCTGCTCCGCCTCCGAATCCTCCGGCCCCTCTCCCTGCACCCCCAGCCCCTCCCAGAGGTCCTCCCCATTGGTCATTATAGAAGAAGGGCTTCTGCTTTTTACGCTGCACCTCCTCTTTATCTAGGTTACACACACACATAGAGGAGCGATGGAGAGAAGAGAGGGAGAGAAAAGAGAGGGGAAGAGAAAGAGTTGAAAGGGTTTGATTCAATCCAACGGGGGTCTCTGGCTCTGCATTTCGACATCCTTCTCCCGTACAAAAGGGATTGTGAGTAGCAGACTAACTCACCCTGAACTCGGGGAACGTAGGTAAACTGCTTGGGGTCGCTGCAGTCGCCGCCTTTCTTCCTTTTCAACTGGAGGAATACAGTGACTTGACGCTCGATCTCGGCGCTGTGGTACGGCGGCGTCTTAAACACAATGGCGTACTGCACAGGTGGGGAGAGTTATGAGTAGGATGACACATGGTGCGATGTCAACTGATTCCAAATACTTAAATCCTAACGACACACACACACACACGTCTGAGTAAAGACTCTGTACCTGCTTGTGGACATCAGTTGGAGAGAAATCACCAAAGGCCTCCCAGCTTCCATCATCCTCTTCATAAAAGCGGATCTCAATGTCATCTGGAAAGTACACCAAATGATGATAAATGAGTGAAATTGTGTAAATTGTTTTCCACACAAACTATTGTAAAATCAGTGCGGGGTGAATCGCCCCCCCCATATAGGTAGGAGTTGGTCCTTCACCTTTCTGTACTTTGTCACACAGTAGGAAGATCTCATCTCCTCCCAGCACAGACCCACTGGTCTTATCCATACGGGAGATCTTCAGGTTTGAGGCATTGGGTGACTCTGAGTAGAGAAAACATCAAGTTAATTACTGATAACTTGAAATAAAAATACCCCAAGGTGGGTACTGGGTATTCACGTTGAATAACATGGATTAGTGCTGGACTGGAACAAAAGCCTGCACACCCAGGACCAAGATTGAAGAACACTGAGGTGAAGGGGGCTGTACTCACTGCTGTCATAGATGGGGTTGGAGACCACCGGCTTCAGGGCCCTAGAGAACCCGCCGTTACTGTCCTGGAGGTAGGCCGTGAACTTTAACCTCACTATGTTCAGGTCCATGATCTTCCCAAGCTCCTTGGCTTCTCTCCCTATGGCTTGTTCCTCTGCATCTGTGTGAGGTAGACAGAGAGAGGGCGTGTTTTGTTGCAGTTTTCACAAAGAAATTTATTTATGTGTGTGTATGTCATGCATTAAGATTTGCACAAATATGTTGGTTGCACATAGTATATATCTCAAGTTCAGATTCCTTAGTAGATTTCCTCATTTAAAAAAAGGATAGTGGCATAGGGTTTCAGGCTCTTACCAGTAAAATGATAGTGCTGCCCCCCTTGCCTCCTCTTCTCATCTCTCAGTCTCTTGCACAACACTTCCCCCACCCCTCTCTTAGTGACATGAAGGATGCCCAGGTTACTGAACCTACAGAGAGAGAGAAATGGAAACGGGAAGTTAAGAGAGATGTTGACATTCGCCAGTCATGTTGCAGCTATTGTACACATATTCCATTCACAGACTATGTTAAATGAATCCAAGCGGTACACATCTAGCTTGTTATTATTATTACTACTACAGTCTCAACACAATAAGATATGACAATGCTAGACAACCCATCAGTACTCACTGTGCTGTGAGGTCGTTTGGGCCCACATCCATACTGCATATGCCACTCTCCGTGCAGCACTGCCTCCCCACCAGACTGTGAGCGTGGACCTGGGGGGGGTCTGAGTGGGTCACTAGCTGCACCTCCACCCTGGCAATCCCCACATAGTTAGACACCTGGGGGGGGGGGAGTTAGACTATTATTAAAGAGAAACATGTCCATGCTCTATAATGATAGTGTCATAGACTTTCTCTCAATACTCTAAAACAATTGTTTTTATTCATAACATGCGTCTCAAATAATCCTAGCATGTCAGTATATCACATATACACTTTCGAAAGCTTATTGGGCTGAAAGTAAGGCATCTCAACTCCCTTGAACCAAGACGCCTGATGAAAAGCAGACCGAGCCAGTCAAACTAAAAGACAGCCAAGTATCCAACCCTGTGTACTACAGTACAATAGCTGACCTTGACAGTTGGATAGGTCCTCCTGTTCCTCTCGCTTGAGGCCCCTGGGAGCCCACCGTGGGACGGACCCTCACACTCATAGCGGAATCTGAAGCCTCTCTGCAGACACAGGGGGACAAGGAAGTCAAGGGATAATCCCCAAGAGCAGTGACAGCACTTACTGTAACTTTATAAATCCTGGACTTTCCAACCCACCGTCATATTCTTATGCCATTAAAGACCGGAGTGGGGGTTATTTATATTTGTACATTCCATTCTAGTTCAAAGGGTATCTCCTCTGGGAGAGTCGAGTTAGATCTAACGTACCGATATAATTTTTGGGGTGTGAATCAACCCGATTATGTAAATGTCATAGTTTCACAATGAAAAGAGGGAAGAGCTTCTGTTCAGTCTTATGCACTTATTTGAACAGAAACGACGACATCATTCCACTGTTTCGAGAAACTCTGAGCTCACCTGTTTGGGCTCCTCAATGATCTGAATGTAGGGTCCATGAGCTGTGACAAAGAAACAGAGTCACTGTCACTGGAAGGGGGTGGCTACATAGAGGTTCACATCCAAGCCCTTCAAATAAACCAGGGCAGAGAACCCACCGAACAAAAATACACAGACAGCACATGCATTACATAGTGTAAAAAAAAACAGTTCAAGTGTGTACGACGTCATAATAACCATGCAGAACATGTGCGCAGTTCTGAAAGCCATATCAAAACGTGTGGTGAGATCACTTCCACTTGAGTGCACAGTACCACAGTACCATCAAGTTACATCACTAAAACTTGAGTATGCTGTTACCATGTGTACGTAGGGTAGAAAGTAGAAACCCACCGGTCTCCGGTACATAGGGCTCGATCTTGACATCCACAGGGGGCATGAACTCATAGGACAAATTCATCATCAGCTGGGGAGATCACACGTGTTGTTATTACCACTTCGTTACTTAACGTAATAGTGTCTGATTTGATTTTTTTCTAACACAGCCAGCCAGCAAAAAAAAAAAAAAAACATGTCAATATACTGTAGGTCTTACCTCATTTTCAATCATTTTCATGCTGTACTGAGCTTCATCCATTCTGAAACACGAGGAATACAAATGACCAAATGTACTGGCTTGCCAAAAAAAAAAGTATTTCCTCCTTTCTGTTCATGAACAACTAGTCACACGACCTGTCAGTTATGTAGAGACGTAACACTGACAGGAAGTGGTTTACTTCAGTACTACTCAATGCTCACTTGACTCAAGTGTAATTCCCCCCCCCCCCCCACAACTCAAATACAACAATTTAAAAAACAACAACAACAACCAAACAAAAGATAAACGTTCAATCCCATACACTGGACTCGAACATTGTGGTTTCACTTTCTCATACTCTACAGTAAGTGACCAAGGAAGGGTGTTGTAGTGTTCTATTCTTTCCCCTCCCCTCTACCTCGCACATCACTTCAAGGAAGTTGAGTAGGGGGGAAAAAAACTGAGGAAAGCCCCCAGAATACCAGCTCAGTGCTGCCACTGATGTCAGATTGATGCACTACACCAGATACAAAAGCTTGATGTTTTTTTAATAAAAAGGCCTCAGCCTCTATATTTGTCTCTTTCCCTCAAATAACATCCAACCTTCAGCGTTCTGCCTCTTCAGCTTCCTGAAGGTTTTTCCTTCAGTAGCTACCGTTCTAAATTGACTCGCAAGCGCAGAGAAAAGTTTTTATTTTATTTTTTTAAATCCTACTGAATTTACGTACTATAGAATAAGACTACTTGAATAAAAATCCTGACTTAAACTGATGTTAACTGAGGGTCGCTCTGGATAAGAGCAGCTGCTAAATGACTTGCCTGAAACAGTCTTTCCCGACTCTGAACAATAGGGACAATCCCTGCCAACAAAGGACCCTATTCTAGAATAATGAAACCTTCAGTATGCATCTCCTGTGCCCGTCAGTTTCTACATTCTTTGTCAGTTGCTTCCACTGACTGGGCCGTGTTCATGTTGTAGGTATATATATATATATATATGACATGTGTAACATTGTCATGCAAACTGTCAGTGTCATGATGATGAATTGACAGTAAATCTGAGGTTTGAGCAATGCCAGCAGTGACATCTGCCATCCATAACAGAAACTGTGGTTGTCACAATACCAGTATCGCGATAAGGAAGGAAGGACAGGAAACAAAAACATGAAGCAGACTTCATTTCTTGAGGCTAACGGTGCTAATTTTGTCCTAGAACAGTCCTAAAAACTGCCTTGTGGTTGTCACCCAGAGTCAATTGTTTATTTTGCAAAAGTAGGTTTTTAAAAAAAAGGACCATAAGAGTGAAATCTGCTTTGTTTTTTCGCCAAGGAAAACCTGGTATCGTAGCATCGCAATAGAGGTATCGTGACAACACTAAACAGAACCGAGCCCTTACATTCCGAGTGGCATAAGACGTGTGGGTGTATCAGAAGACTCAAGAATGTGCAATTATGCATGACCGGATGAATACGGCAAAGACTACAACTAGATAAAAGTTGACAAACACCACTGCAGCAGCAGAAAGATGAACATAGTCACCATTTAACTCTCAATACGTTGGATAGGCCTACTCCACCTCAGCTATCAAAGCTAGAAAACAGCAGAATTAGCCAAACAGTCAATTGTATTTGTGTGTAACTTCATTTTACACCAAAAACATGCACAACCATTTCACGGTCCATTCCTTTAAAAAAAAAAACAGACCTCAGGTCCTTGAACTGGACTCATAGTCCCAGTCTGTTCAAAAATGACCCCAATCTTACTGGAGAGAACAATCAGCTGTCAAAGACTGTAGAGGCCAACAAAAGCAGCACAACAAATCACAGCAGCAGTACATACCTCAGTGCTCCAGACATGATGCCCGTCAGTGGATCATAGATGATGATATTTCAGGCTCACTGTCACCTCCCTGCAATAAAATTAACCTGCTGTTATTAGTCCATTGGGTATTTCCTGTGGGTTTAACGTCATCCTACGGTCTGCCCCTACAACCTCCACTAGTAGCTAACTGCACAGCAAGTGTGTGTGCTCATATCCAAATGGTACAGACTAATAACAGAATTTCCAGGCCCTGCTTGCTGAGATGGGGACAAACCCGCAACCCACTTTTCCCCATGAAACAATCCTGAACAAATTATAATGCAAATCACAGACAATCAGTTGGAAGCAAAGTCTTTATTCGGCCATTAAAGTTGTATCATAAACCATAATTTATACAATAGCCACAACTTTCCAGCAAGATGGGCTTCTTGTCAAATGAGTTTAAGAGAGTGACAACAACTGTCATCGATTTGGGAAATTCCACAATAGGAGTGTTACTGGGGCTCCCTGATTTTTCACTTTAAAAAATATATTTACTTGAATAACAGTGCAGATGCATAGTTGGGTAACAGAATTACGGTTTGTGCCGTCGTCCTGTTACGCAACTTCGCATCTGCACTGTTATTCGTGTACGTGTTTTCGTAAAATGTTCTGTAGACATTGTTAGAAGTCGTCCTTGTGCATCAAGTTGTATTGTTTGTTTAACTTTGCAATCATTGGTTTTTATTTGACATACATCAATGTTACCATGGAATGGCCCCATTACCCTTGCATATTATAAACCATCACTATCCACTGTTTTTAATGTAACGTTATATGATTATAAACCTGTAGCAGGGAACAGACTACACAATAGGCTACATACACATCAAACTGCATTTTGGCCCAACAGACAGTAACTGTTAATGCAATTCCGTACCTTTGAACTCCTTGAACTTGATCCACCTCTACGCAATGAACAAGACAGCACAACAGCTGCTGTTGTAGTCGATCAACCCGATTGTAGAATGTCACGGCGTACCCTCAAAAGCACACAGTGGTGTTCACTTCAGTGTCAGCTGAAATCCGGGATTTGCTCCATGCATTTCTGTTCCATGTATTTCTCCATCGAGTCAACCGTTGATTGTATCCAATCTATCTGGTTAGTTAGACTGTTATGATCGCCTGATCGCATACCGTCTATCAGTCAGCTGGAAAGCCCCGGAGTGTTGGGGGAATTCCGCAGACACACGTGTCAAACTCGAGCTACCGATTGGTTGTGGGAAGTGACAAAATCATTTATATATACACTGGATGACTAATAGGGGGCACTGTGTTGAAGCCACTGACTACATCTTGGCAGCCCCACCATTGTAAAACATATTTTGGAAGCTATAGAAACGCTTTTATTGATGTCTACATTCGTTTTTGCCACATTTATTATATTACAAACACCTTAATGCATACTTTTAAATTACATTGTGAGCTAAACATTATTTTTTATCCTTAAAGTATAATTTTTTAGATTACTACGGTTACTTTCTCCATTACAACAAAACACTTAAATCCATGTAATTTTGTCTATGAAACATTTCATTGAAATACTGTAGAATCCCATTCATTCCTATAGAGGACTGCTCCTACTGGGTAGTGCCAATATGGCCGAACGGTGGTTGTCAAAGCCTCTCAATAACCAATACATAGTATTAGCAACTAAGTGATTATATACATGAAGTGGCTTGCCTACAAATTCCCACCTTCATTTAAAAAGCTATAAAATGACGTGGCTTGCAATCAAGAGGTGCAAGGAAGAACGCATTGAGGTTTGTATGTTTCTGTAGTAAATGTTGATATGACCAAACAAAATACGCTATGGCACTATACTGCAAAATTTGTACACCGAAAATAACTTTGTATTTCACATGAGACAAAGTTATTTATATTCCAACCAATTCATACAAAAATAAAGTCAATTTACATATCAGACTAGTACTTTCTGGGATTGTGCCTGAACATACCCCAAAGATCTGTGACTAGGATGACTCTGCACTGCTTCATGTGTTCTCGATCAGAACCAAATATCAAATCTCGAGTAGTCTGGTAGGGTAGTTCAAAACACAGCCCTTGTAGATCAGTCGGTAGAGCACAGCGTTTGCAACGCCAGGGTTGTGGGTTTCATTCCCATGTAGAATTCTGTGTAGTCTGGTTGGGTAGTTCAAAACACAGCCCTTGTAGATCAGTCGGTAGAGCACAGCGTTTGCAACGCCAGGGTTGTGGGTTTCATTCCCATGTAGAATTCCGTGTAGGGATCAGTATGAAAATGTATGCACTCACTACTGTAAATTGCTCTGGATAAGAGTGTCTGGTAAAATGATATGACATTTGGAGTTGAATCAAGTGAGTAGAGATGACTTACAAATCCAGCAGTAAGAAGACCCGGGCAGTGGGGACACTGCTCTCTTCCGATGGTAAGGAGGGTGTGTCTGAGAATGACAAGTAAGGAGTAAAGCCTCTCAACCAATACCTGCACTAATCTGTTGCTGTGAGAAAGAAATAATACTGACGGTGAGACCGTCACAAACTGCAGATGAGAAAGAGATTGAAGAAGAAAAAAAAACTGTCCACCAAATATTCAGACCTCTTGACTTTTTCCACATTTTGTTAGGTTACAGCTGTATTCTAAAATTAACTAGTTTTTCCGCCTCATCTATCTGCACACAATACCCTATAATGACAAAGCAAAATCTGTAGTTTTTTTTTTAGAAATGTTTGCTTCTCCCATTAAGAATGATGGAGGACACTGTGTTCTTGGGGACCTTCAATGCTACAGAAATGTTTTGGTACCATTTCTCAGATCTGTGCCTCGACACAATCCTGTCTCAGAGCTCTACGGACAATTCCTTCGACCTCATGGCTTTGTTTTTGTTCTGACATGCACTCTGGGACCTTGTATAGACAGGTGTGTGCCTTTCCAAATCATGTCCAATCAATTAAATTTACCACAGGTGGATTCCAATCAAGTTGTAGAAACATCAAGGTTGATTCATAGAAGCAGGATGCACCTGAGCAACATTTTTTTTTATTAAAAAAAATATCTTCATCCCCCCAAAATGTATTTTGTTTTGTCATTATGGGGTATTGTCTGTAAATTGATGAGGAAAAAAATATATTTCATCCATTTTAGAATAAGGCTGTAGCAGAACAAAATAGGGAAAAAGTCAAGGGGTCTGAATACTTTCCAAATGCACTGATAAGAGCAGCAGAATTAAATTCAGGATGAGTCGCCAGGCAAACATTTTTGTGCCTTGCCCAACCAAAAAAATACAAGCATTTTTTATTTGGATCCTATTGTATTTTCCTGTGACCCTCCAAATAAAGTAATGTTTCTGGCCACAGCCCAGTCTTCTGTAGGAATTGCAACGGCCATGAGTCACACGAGTAGGCCCCAACCCACCATTTGGCAAACAAAACCTGTTGTAGCTGCTCACCAGTGTACTTCTGGGACAAGAGTGCTAAGGTCTGTCTCCAGGCTGGTGCTGCTATGTTTGGCACAGGAGCCCCAGGGGGGGTGGAGTAGAGCTCCAGCAGGCCTGACGTCATACTCTCCCTCACCAGCAGCACCCTGAACTCCCACACGGCATCTGCACAGGAGCAGGGGGCGGCAGCTCATGCATTAAGCATGATCTAAATAGTTAAATAGCTAGTTGGATTATGCAATGCATACAAGTAGAACGATTTCTAGCACTTTGCAAAATGTTTAACAAAGTTACCGTAAAAATCCCTGCAACTCATTTTTACTTGTCCTGACTTTACTTTTGTTCCTGTTGATGCGGCTGCATTGCAGCCAGGTCAATGCAGCTCCCCAGAGCACCACTGCCCCCTGCCGTCTATCCCCCTGCTCTACAGTCAGCACAGCCTTCAGTACTCCGCCAAGGCTTGCAACACTGGGAGACATAAACAGAGAGACACACAGGCTGCTGCTGTCACACTCATGTAGTGATGGCTGTAATGATGTCTCATGTAATAATGTCCATACAACCACCTTCCATATCAAAGTCAAACAAAATGCATATCAGACAAAAGGGATAGATTCAGACGTGTGTGTATATACTGGTTTGAGTGACAGCTGTGGTAATCTCTATCCATGTGACCATGCTATGTGGTGTGCATCTACATTATGCGATCTCCTAGTCTGAGGCGTGACCTGTGACCAACTTAGTGTGTGTGACTCAGAGCAGTGTCTGTGTAACTGATGTGAAATGGCTAGCTAGTTAGCGCTGGTGCGCGCTAATAGCGTTTCAATCGGGTGATGTCAATCGCTGAAGTAGTTGTTCCCCTTGCTCTGCAAGGGCCGCAGCTTTTGTGGAGCAATGGGTAACAATGCTTCGCGGGAGACTGTTGTTGATGTGTGCAGAGGGTCCCTGGTTCGAGCCCAGGTAGGGGCAAGAAGAGGGACGGAAGCAACACTGCACCAGTGTGTCTGGCCTCAGAGTCCTGAGACGGGCGTAGGGGATGGCATTAGGATTCTGAGGGAGGTGAGGAGGAAGGGACACCAGCAGGGAATATCGCGCAGGTAACCACCATTCACCGGCCATTCACACGCTGAGAGACTGCAGAACACAGAAACATTAAATCAACTCTAGATGTAATGTGGGATTTGTGTGACTCAACGGTCAAAGATTAACATGTGCAAGGGGCTTTCACAAATACTGTCACGTAAAGACACACCCTCTGAAACACATTCATCACTTATCAGAAAGCTATTCGGATGATCACACTATGCCAAGTGCAGAAAGAAATAGGGAGTGAGTGAATCTACACCCTCAATAAAGAAAACTGTGATATTAGAAATTCTACAACTTCTAGGAAGGGGTGATAAATATGCCACAAGCTACATTTAAAAAAAGGCACTTGAGAAATCATGGTGTAATTCCCCATCTAGTCACCAGATTGGGCGAAGGCCTAAAAAGGTGCCCAGGTTGGAATAAGTACTGTCCAAAAATATATATAAAAACGCAAGATGTAAACTGTTGGTCCCATGTTTCATGAGTTGAAATAAAAGATCCCCAAAATGTTTCATACGCACAAAAAGCTTATTTCTTGCCAATTTTGTGAACAAATTTGTTTAGATCCCTGTTAGTGAACATTTCTCCTTTGCCAAGATAATTCATCCACCTGACAGCTGTGGTATATAAATAAGCTGATTAAACAGCATGAGCATTACACAGGTGCAACTTGTGCTGGGGGACAAAAGACCACTAAAAAATGTGCAGTTTTGTCACACAACCCAATGCCACAGATGTCTCAAGTTACGGGAGCTTGCAATTGGCATGCAGATTGCAGGAATGTTCACCAGAGTTGTTGCCAGAGAATTTAATATCCATTTCTTTATCATAAGCCACCTGCAATGTCGTTTTACAGAATCTGGCAGTACATTCAACCGGCCTCACAACCGCAGACCACGGGAAACCACGCCAGCCCAGGACCTTCACATCCAGCTTCTTCAGTTGTGGGATCGTCTGAGGCCAGCCACCCGGACACCTGATGAAACTGAGTTTGCACACCAGAAAAATGTGTGCAAAAAAAAAAAAAAACCTTCTCAGGGAAGCTCATCTGCAAGATCCTGAGGCCTATAGTCATGCCATTCATCTGCCACCATCACCTCATATTTAAGCATGATGATGCACAGCCCCATGTTGCAAGGATTAGCACATGGGTAGCACATCTCCAGGTGAGGTCTGTATAGGGGTCTGAGTGGGGGTTGCTGGACTGTACAGCTCTGGGGAGCTGGTGGTGGTGGAAGTGTCATACGGTTATGGGAGAAACCCAGTATCATACGGTTATGGGAGAAACCCAGTATCATACGGTTATGGGAGAAACAGTATCATACGATTATGGGAGAAACAGTATGATACGGTTATGGGAGAAACCCAGTATCATACGGTTATGGGAGAAACCCAGTATCATACGGTTATGGGAGAAACAGTATCATACGGTTATGGGAGAAACCCAGTATCATACGGTTATGGGAGAAACCCAGTATCATACGGTTATGGGAGAAACCCAGTATCATACGGTTATGGGAGAAACCCAGTATCATACGGTTATGGGAGAAACCCAGTATCATACGGTTATGGGAGAAACCCAGTATCATACGGTTATGGGAGAAACCCAGTATCATACGGTTATGGGAGAAACCCAGTATCATACGGTTATGGGAGAAACAGTATCATACGGTTATGGGAGAAACAGTATCATATGGTTATGGGAGAAACCCAGTATCATACGGTTATGGGAGAAACAGTATCATACGGTTATGGGAGAAACAGTATCATACGGTTATGGGAGAAACAGTATCATACGGTTATGGGAGAAACAGTATCATACGGTTATGGGAGAAACCCAGTATCATACGGTTATGGGAGAAACAGTATCATACGGTTATGGGAGAAACAGTATCATACGGTTATGGGAGAAACAGTATCATACGGTTATGGGAGAAACCCAGTATCATACGGTTATGGGAGAAACCCAGTATCATACGGTTATGGGAGAAACAGTATCATACGATTATGGGAGAAACAGTATGATACGGTTATGGGAGAAACCCAGTATCATACGGTTATGGGAGAAACCCAGTATCATACGGTTATGGGAGAAACAGTATCATACGGTTATGGGAGAAACCCAGTATCATACGGTTATGGGAGAAACCCAGTATCATACGGTTATGGGAGAAACCCAGTATCATACGGTTATGGGAGAAACCCAGTATCATACGGTTATGGGAGAAACCCAGTATCATACGGTTATGGGAGAAACCCAGTATCATACGGTTATGGGAGAAACCCAGTATCATACGGTTATGGGAGAAACCCAGTATCATACGGTTATGGGAGAAACCCAGTATCATACGGTTATGGGAGAAACCCAGTATCATACGGTTATGGGAGAAACAGTATCATACGGTTATGGGAGAAACAGTATCATACGGTTATGGGAGAAACCCAGTATCATACGGTTATGGGAGAAACCCAGTATCATACGGTTATGGGAGAAACAGTATCATACGGTTATGGGAGAAACAGTATCATATGGTTATGGGAGAAACAGTATCATACGGTTATGGGAGAAACAGTATCATACGGTTATGGGAGAAACAGTATCATACGGTTATGGGAGAAACAGTATCATACGGTTATGGGAGAAACAGTATCATACGGTTATGGGAGAAACCCAGTATCATACGGTTATGGGAGAAACAGTATCATACGGTTATGGGAGAAACAGTATCATACGGTTATGGGAGAAACAGTATCATACGGTTATGGGAGAAACAGTATCATACGGTTATGGGAGAAACCCAGTATCATACGGTTATGGGAAAAACAGTATCATACGGTTATGGGAGAAACAGTATCATATGGTTATGGGAGAAACCCAGTATCATACGGTTATGGGAGAAACAGTATCATACGGTTATGGGAGAAACAGTATCATACGGTTATGGGAGAAACAGTATCATACGGTTATGGGAGAAACAGTATCATACGATTATGTGAGAAACCCAGTATCATACGGTTATGGGAGAAACCCAGTATCATACGGTTATGGGAGAAACCCAGTATCATACGATTATGGGAGAAACCCAGTATCATACGATTATGGGAGAAACCCAGTATCATACGGTTATGGGAGAAACCCAGTATCATACGGTTATGGGAGAAACAGTATCATACGATTATGGGAGAAACACAGTATCATACGGTTATGGGAGAAACAGTATCATACGGTTATGGGAGAAACCCAGTATCATACGGTTATGGGAGAAACAGTATCATACGGTTATGGGAGAAACAGTATCATACGGTTATGGGAGAAACCCAGTATCATACGGTTATGGGAGAAACCCAGTATCATACGGTTATGGGAGAAACCCAGTATCATACGGTTATGGGAGAAACACAGTATCATACGGTTATGGGAGAAACACAGTATCATACGGTTATGGGAGAAACCCAGTATCATACGGTTATGGGAGAAACCCAGTATCATACGGTTATGGGAGAAACAGTTTCATACGGTTATGGGAGAAAGAGTATCATACGGTTATGGGAGAAACCCAGTATCATACGGTTATGGGAGAAACCCAGTATCATACGGTTATGGGAGAAACACAGTATCATACGGTTATGGGAGAAACAGTATCATACGGTTATGGGAGAAACCCAGTATCATACGGTTATGGGAGAAACAGTATCATACGGTTATGGGAGAAACCCAGTATCATACGGTTATGGGAGAAACACAGCATCATACGGTTATGGGAGAAACAGTATCATACGATTATGGGAGAAACAGTATCATACGGTTATGGGAGAAACAGTATCATACGGTTATGGGAGAAACACAGTATCATACGGTTATGGGAGAAACCCAGTATCATACGGTTATGGGAGAAACAGTATCATACGGTTATGGGAGAAACACAGTATCATACGGTTATGGGAGAAACAGTATCATACGGTTATGGGAGAAACAGTATCATACGGTTATGGGAGAAACCCAGTATCATACGGTTATGGGAAAAACAGTATCATACGGTTATGGGAGAAACCCAGTATCATACGGTTATGGGAAAAACAGTATCATACGGTTATGGGAGAAACAGTTTCATATGGTTATGGGAGAAACCCAGTATCATACGGTTATGGGAGAAACCCAGTATCATACGGTTATGGGAGAAACCCAGTATCATACGGTTATGGGAGAAACCCAGTATCATACGGTTATGGGAGAAACAGTATCATACGGCTTTGGGAGAAACCCAGTATCATACGGTTATGGGAGAAACAGTATCATACGGTTATGGGAGAAACCCAGTATCATACGGTTATGGGAGAAACAGTATCATACGGTTATGGGAGAAACCCAGTATCATACGGTTATGGGAGAAACAGTATCATACGGTTATGGGAGAAACCCAGTATCATACGGTTATGGGAAAAACAGTATCATATGGTTATGGGAGAAACAGTATCATACGGTTATGGGAGAAACCCAGTATCATACGGTTATGGGAGAAACCCAGTATCATACGGTTATGGGAGAAACAGTATCATATGGTTATGGGAGAAACCCAGTATCATACGGTTATGGGAGAAACAGTATCATACGGTTATGGGAGAAACAGTATCATACGGTTATGGGAGAAACCCAGTATCATACGGTTATGGGAGAAACAGTATCATACGGTTAT